>NC_080766.1:13998084-14305629 GCF_020826845.1 Diceros bicornis minor
ATATCTTGGGCACTACAGTTTATGATTGCCCCCTATTTAATGTCCTAATAAACTGGGAATTGAACAGTAGTTATAACTTTCAGTAAAACAAGAAGCAACTGTCAGAGGTTTGTCTAAGCTTTTAAGTTTCTGCTAACCCAGAGTGTATGTATTAATTCACAGGAAATAACAGTGATGCAGTGAAAATAGGAACAGATTAGGCATCAGAAGTTGAATTCTCTCATCTTCTCCATTTCAGTTGGTGGCAGTGCAAACTGCAGATGCACACCAGTCGACAGCTTGGGTGGTGGGTGGGGTCAGGCTTTACTCTCCCATTTCTTGAATGTCAATCACCTCAAAATCCTACTTATTTTGCCTTTTAAATATTTCTCAACTCTCACCACCTCTCTTACCTTCTTGTCACTGCTTGAATTCAGGCCTTTATCATCTCTCTAACAATGAAACTGTTAACCTCTTACCAGTTTCCTTGGCTCCATCTTGTCCCATAGAATCCATTCTCCACACAATGAGTTCATCTGCCTAAAACACAAATCTAGTTATATTAGCTCCATCATAAAACATTGTCATGGTTCCTATCTCTCTAGGAAAAGATCCAAAATACTTATAGTACCCTGCCTGACTACCTGGTCCCCTCTTGCTACTCCCTTCAGTGTAGTATCACTGTATTGTTTATATATATATTTGATACATATACCATGTAGCTTACCTATGGGCTTTTCTTTATGTTGGTTCCTTGGTCTAAAATGCCCCCCCCGACCTGCCCCATCTTCTACTTGCTAATTACTCATATCTTGGACTCAGCTCAGGTAAGCATCCTCCAGGAAGCTTTGCAGACAGACCCCAGCGATCCCCCATTCATGTACCCACTGGATGCTGTTGCCACCCTTATTGCATTTCAGTGTCTGCCCCACTTGACAGTGAGTTCCTTAGAGGCTCATTTTGTTTACATTGCCTTCTTAGTCTGTTGCTTACTGTGGTCTTAGGGGCATCCTTGGTGCTCATGTAACATTTTCTCTGTGCGTGAATCAAGGGCTGCCCTGATACATACCAGCTATGGGATCCTGGGATGTCACTTAACTTCTCTGAGTTTCAGAGTACTCATCTGTTGAAAAAATGTAATGTAACATCAACCACCTGATAGGAAATAAAATAATTTACCAAATAATTATGTTCTCTTAAAAGTGGTTGGTGGATTATGAAGCACTTATGCAAAAGCAATTGTTATTATGATTATTTTTCTCATCAGCTTCGTCCAAAACAATGAAAACTCTGTTAGATTCCCAGTAATATTTATTTTGTCCATAGAGATTTGAAAGTTTTGGTAGCTGATTAACGTAGATTTTGGTAGTTGTTTTACTTTTCTGCAGATATAATTTTCTGTGACTCCTTGATGTTGAGATCTATCTGAGAAAATTAGTCCTCAATATTTCTTTGGAAAGTGTTGTAGGGAAAGATCTTTTTATTTATTTATTTTTTCTGCTGCTGTTAGGAAGCATTCGGTAAGGTAGAATTAATAGCGCAGTCTTTTCTGACAGACACGCGGATTGGAACGCTGAATGTGTAAGTTATTAAATCTCTGGTGCTCAGTTTTCTCATCAGTAAAATGGGGGTACAAATGTTTCCTTCATGGGGTTGTTGTGGAGATTAAATGAGCTAATAAATAGGAAACGCTTAGCACATTGTGTGATGCATTTAAATGCTCAGTAGAAACGATGAAGGTGATAAGAAGGAGGAGGAGGAGGCAGAGGAGGTCACTTCAGTGATGTGTCTTTATATGAGTCAGAATCAGGACTCCATGTGGCTTCAGTGCTCCTAGCTGCCTATTACTTGCTGTCAAAAAGGATTAAGGTCTGAGTCACATGCGCATCTTCCAAAATAGTTTACGTAGACACAAAATAAATACTTTTCAATAAACAATACTATCAAGGTTCCTGTAATTGTGGTTAAAAAATGTCAGTCTTTATTCTAGTTGCTTCAGGCAGCGGTGGATAAGTGAAGTATAATACAAAAAAATTCTGTGTTTAGTTAAAAATACTTTTGTTTGTATTAATTATATATATTTTATATGCATTTGAGACCCAAATAATGTTTTTTTTGATTAAACAGATCCATAATTAACCTGATTCCTTTTGATCTTTATTATTGATATTTATCAATATAAATATATTGATATTTATTATTGATGATTATCATCCCTCCTGGTATGTTCAATGCTGCTAAATTTCCTGATTGAACGAATAATATTGAATTCCTTCACTGCTCCTTCTATTAATATAATCCATATATTGGAAAATTGAATTAACTGGAGATAAAAATAATTTGGATAGATGGTGCCCAGTAATAACTTTCATATAATTTAAAATTTAATAGTCTTGAAAATGGATCACAAGGCATAATCCATTAAAAGTAATGCACTTCCATGCATCTGACCATTTTCTAAGATGTGAAACAACAACTTTGAAGATAACCAAACCACATATTAATCTCACGCAATGTAACCTGCTGTGTATGTGTGTGGCTTTTTTTTTTTTTTTTATGGACCACTATATAAATATTTCAGAACATAAAATTAAAATTTTGGTAAAAGTAAAACAATATTTCTTACTGTAGATTTTATTGCTAGGAGTACTTTAATAAACTTGCATTCAAAAACAAACTCTGGGAGAAAGAAGGCGTATTTGGTAAATTTGTGGTTCACTGTGTTTAGCTTTCTATCAGCATGTGAGATCTGAAAGAGTGTACGAGTCATGACTTTTTAGAGCTCGTACGATATCTAGGCATAAAAGAAGTAATGAGAGAAAAACACTGGGCCCTTCAGTTCTGAATTTCCTTTCTTTGATGTAGACTTCATTTAAATCATTTGTTGGAACAGTTTGCTTAAATTGCTGATTTCAGAAAAGCTGGCAGTATAATAGTACATTGTTTCTGACCATTAACGTGGTTATTTGAGTCAAAGCCAAAACTAATAGTGTCAAGGGGCCTTTTTGGAGGTTCAAGTTAGGTTTACTATAATCCAAGATCCTGGTTGAGAACTGTGAGTTCATCAATATTTTGATGAAACACATATTATGAGACCCCCAAAGCTTTGCGTGATGACTTTAAGAACCTTGATGTGTGTCTGACATGTTTGTCACACTGACCTCTGGCGAGACATAGCAGACTGGTTCTTTGGGGAATGATTCTTTATGACATACAGCAATAATCCACAGACGCCCAGTAAAGTCAGTAGTACTGCAGTATAAACAGTGCTTCAGGGGTTGGGTGGTATTATATATAGATGCTCGCACACACACACACACACACACTGTTATATTTATTTACCACTTCCTGTATGTATGTATTGCTATTTGTAATGCTGAACTCATGAAATCTTACTCAAAATGCCTCCCATATAGGATTTGTTGTGTTTTTTTTGTGATTTGTTATTGTTTGTTTTGTAGTTAAAATAATGATAAAAAAATTCCTTTGAAAATCTGAGGGACTGATGAGAAAACGAGATTTGTGACTGTAAAAAGAAAACCCAAAAAAGACAACGTGTGACTGGAGACTTTTAAAGCATCAGTGTTGCCAGCTGAGCCCTTTGTGAGCAGGCTGAAAGTGAAATGCCATCAGCCAAGAGGTTTAATGAAGTCCCACTACAGAAGTTAACAAGAGAATGATTTGTAAGAATGGCTCCCTCTCCTAACTGTTCTGATCCAGAGGAGTAAATAGGATGCCAGGCTCCACTCCTGCTGGTTTTTTATGCTATTTGATTTGATTGAGACCCAGCAGCATTTTGGCCTATGATTTTTTGCCTTTTTTTTTTTTTTCTAGGAAGGATGCAGTAAAGAACTTTTTGTGTTCTTAGAGCTTTCAGAAATAGCCATTTTACCTCTAATGACTGTTGAAGACGTGACATTCTCTTAGATTTCTTTCATTTACTCATGAAGGTTGTGGGTTGCTTTCAGTTATTTCAAACAAACTGATAAATCTTACAATCAATCTAAAGGAAGAGCATTCCCCACATGGCCTTCCTACAGAGAGCTTGAAATACTCTCTTGCTGTGTGTGCCTAGCAAGTATTCGAAGAAAGAAGTAGAGTAGTCAGGTACAAGAAGTAATCGATACATAAGATGATTCTATGACAAATAATGACACACACCACACTAGTAAATAGCACATCATGGGCCTTCCCTTGTGTTCTGAGCTTGGCTAGGCTTTATTCATTTACATAACAGCGGGTAAGGTTTTCTCGTCACCCAGTTATATAGATGTATAACTTAGCAACTGTCTTTAGCAACCTACATTCTGAAATAATGGCATCAATGTGGAAATACGTAATTGAGTTGTGTGAATCTAGACTATTTGAATTACTCAGCCTGGGAGTGAAATTTGGAGAAATAAATTAGTTTTTTGCTTTAGTCATTGACAGGTAGCTCATTTTAAAACATTTTATTTATTGCTAACAATCTCACATAACTTTAAGACTTGGAATAATTTTGTGATGTGTATCATTTACTGTAAAAGAATTAATTCTAAGTTAATTCCCATTGATATATTCTATTTTATCCAGAATTGTTAGGACATAAAGTGATTAAGATAATTCATTGTTTAAAAGAGAATAATCATAAAGAGAATGATCATAGACTATTTCACGTTAAGGACACCTTTTTCTGATGATGAACTCTGGGTAAACTAAGTATGCAAGATAATTGAAAATTTGACTTTTTATGTGTCCAAAGGTATTGATTTTTTATTATTTGTTTGCTATCATTTTAAATATTTTGATAGGTATACACAGCATTAATAGTTACATTGAACAGTATTAATTCTTACAGATTCACAAATCATTTCAGCATATTCCACACATCAGGGTCATCATTAGAATAGTTACACTTTACAATTATGCAGCAGATGGTATCCTTTGAGTCTTAGTTCAGTAATTTAAAAATTTAAAAATAGAATAGACTTCTTTTTATTTTAGTTTTTTAGAAAAAGATTCTGTACAAATTGGAAGTTACTGCTTTATAATATCATACCTAAAGTTTGCAAAACTGATTAAAATACCATAAACACTTTAATTTGCTTTTAAACTCTTATTCTCAGGGCTTGATAAATAATGTGCCAGTATAAACACACCTGTAGAAAATACTAAAATAAATATAAGACAAAATATAGCTGAGTAATTGCTTTATAACAGATTTATGAGGGTAGGAAAATCCATAAATGGCTGTTATAGCCAGCTTTAGCTTTAGGACATTTATTTTGTGTGGTCGATGTTATTAGGAGAGAATTTAAAGCATTGCACAATTAAACCTGATAGATATGGCCATTTTACAAAGGTGCTTTTAAAAAGTTAACTTTGTGGATGATGGAATAGTCATTTCGAACAGTGTTCTTTTTAGGTCCTTAGGAAAGAGATGAGGTGTGCTCTTGTGTTTCTCTTAGACTTTTTATTCCCCCAAAGTGTACTAAATTGCTAAATATAATTGATGATAAGTAATTTGGGCTTGATTTAGGCTTATTGGGAATAAATGTTAAATTATATCATTTCTTTGCTGGACTGTTAAGATTTTGAATGTTAGAAATGGATGGGGCTTACAAATCATTTACTTTGGCTCTGTTTTACAGACGAGAAAACTGAGGTCAGAGACGTCTGTATATTATATACCAAACTATGCATTTGATACTTGACTGCATACACGTGATATTTATGGTGGTGTCCTAAAAGATTGCATCACATCACTTTTCAGAGGTGAAATTGGCTGTTTCCATATTGTTTTTCTATGAGAAAATAAAACATAGCATGAGTCATTCCCCCCCCAAAATCTTTTTATCTGTGTGAAACCTGCCCATAAATGAGCAGAATAATTATGTATCCATGTTAATTTAATATATTAATACATGAAATGTGCATTTAAATAATTTCTTATTGAAAATTATTTTGTTTAGGTGATGGAAGCAAAACATTTCAGAACCAAAATTACATTAAAGTTTAACCCTTTCTTTAAAAACAAAACAAACAAAAACAAGTCATACAACATAGTAAAAAGAGCAAGTATTTTTGAGCTGGACAGACTGAATTCCAGTCCTCCCTTTCTTACCTGATGTGTGACCTTAAGAAAGTTACTTTATCTTCACTTTCCTCTCTTTGCAAAATGGGCATATTGAACTCTTCCCTGCAGAGTTATTGGGAAGTTTCCAGTGTGTGATCTAACACATAGTTAGCTAACACTGATGGCTCTTTATTAAGCTAAGACGTAGAAAGGTTATGTGATTTATATAGATCACAGACCTGATTAATTTTGGAAAGAATCTTGATCCAAAGTTGTTTAACTGTCAGTTGAGTAATTTTATCTTATACCATCATGTACGTTAACTCTAGACCTTCCAAGAAATATGCTATTTGAAGATAGGAATTCCAAATTTTCAAATAAACAAATTCTTGAGCACTTTCTATGTACAAAACAGCATGCTGGACACTGTGAAGGATGCACAGATAAATAAGACATGGATCCTGGCTTCACGGAGCTTAATATAGCCTAGTGAAGAAGGGACATAAACACAATCTCTACAGGATCAGCAGAATGTAGAGTGGATTCATAAAGATATGGATATGCCAAGGAGGGAAAAAATGCTTTCAACTGGGTGATGGGAACATTATTATCATTTGTTTACTTTTCAACAAATATTTACAATGTGAATAATGTCCTCAATTTGGTAAGTTCTAGAGAGATGATGGCCAACAAAATAGTTGAATACTTGCCCTGATGGAGCTTATAGGCTAATGTTGGAGACAAACATTTATGTAGTAATCACACAAATGTATAATTTTAAACTATCAGTTCTCTGGGAGAAAAGAATATACAGTATTCTGATACGATTTAGCATCAAATTTCGAGGTAGCTCCTTGAAGATGTATTTTTTTGAGCTGAAAGCTGGAGAGTGAGTAGGAAGTAAACAGATGAAGGGGGAGAATCCCAGGACACAGCATAAACAGAACCAGAAGTGAGATGAAGCGTGGTGTACTCAAGGACCAAAAGGAGAACTTGGGGCCAAGTTAGGGAGACAGAGGAGAGATAATATGGGAAGACAGTGAAGTTACATAGCAAGGCCATGTTAAGGAATTTTCTCTCTAGTTTAAGAGCAGTGGGCCCATATTGAAGGATTTTAAGCAAAGAAGTACTATAATCAGATTAGTTTAGTTTTGTTTTTAATCACTCTGGCTACGTGGTGAGATTGGATTGGAAACAAGCAAGACAGTAGTTCAGGTGAGCGCTAGTGGATAACTCAGGTCAGCGTGATGGCAAAAGAGACAAAGAGGTGGATGGAAGGAAGAAATAGTTACAAAAGAAAAAGCTGTGGAATGTAATGGATTGTATATTTCAAGGAGGAAGGAGAGGAAAGATCTAGGTTTCTGGCTTTCTAAACTGATTTAGGGAATATTACCATCAAAATTATGATCCTGAGATCCTATGTCAGGGGGCATGCCCATTGTCATAGATTGCTGGGTAGCTGCATTTCCATTTTGGATTCTTTAGTAGGCAAATAAGGAAGTTGAACCATTTAGTAACTGCTTTTCAGGAAAGTGGGGGCATTTTTGGAAAAGGAAGAAAAAGAGAAAGAGTATTAATTCTTTCTGAGGACCTATGAAATGTCAGGCATTGTGCAAGGTACTTCGTGTATATTTGGGGGAAAATAATTATTTGTTACTTATTCTGTTAAACTATAAATTGAATAGATATTCTACAGCAGAATTTCTCAGTCCTGGTGCTACTGACATTTGGGGCTGGATAATTCTTTGTTGTGGGGAGCTGTCTTGTACATTGTAGGATGTGCATGTTTATCAGCATCCCTGGCCTCTGTCCACTAGATGCCAGTAGCAACCCCTCTTCAGTTATCACAACCAGAATTGTCTTCAAAACCACTGATCTACAGAATAATGTGAGATATTTGAGTGGAGGGGGAAAGTTCATAGTATTTTATGTATCCGTTAAATACATTTCAAAAATGCCTCTCTTAATTACTCTATTTTTATGTCTGAAAAGTTGAAAGACAATGACAGGCTTTTATGTTGAACTCAATCTTTTCCCCCAAAAGAAATTATACCTAATATTAAAATATCCTAAGGGTTTTTAATTGTTAGAGATACTATCATTCATGAGTATCTATGCATATAATTTCTCTTGCATAACAGTGACTGGGCTTTGTGAGTTCGAACATAGCTTCACTACTTGAAAATTTGAGTTTTCCTCTGTTTTAATAAAAGTATATTTCTTCCTCTGAAAATCTTGGAACTCATTACTTTACTCCATTCATATTCTTCTGGAATGCGGTATTTACAATTCCAGTCTGTCAGATTTGTTAATTGAGCCCTGCTGTTCAAAAAGCACTATATATAAGAGTGAAAAAAAATATCATCATATCAATTTAAGGATTTATTAGAATTTAGCTACTAATAATGAAAATTAATATCTAGGAATTAGCAGAATTCCATAGTCAAGGTGATTTTATTTGCAGTCCATTCAAGAAAGCTGTTCTCTGATATTTACTAATAGAATTGATCCTACCGTAAATAAATTTGCTTAATGATGAAATCTTCTATAGAGTCATTCTAGGAATTTAGAAATATTTACATTGTTTTAGACCCAAATACTGTGGCAGTCTTCTGTCATTACATTTTAAAATAATTGAATGTCCCATTGCTAACAGTGAAGAATCTCAATACTTTATTTACCTCGTAAGGATAAACTCAAGTATGTTTGCCTTTATGCTTTAGAAATTGAGATCTCAATGTGAGAATACCAAAATCTTAATCATAATGTTGTGCTAATTATATAAATATTTTACTTTCTTGGAATTTTCTGGTATCTCCTGGATTTGTCATATGAGCTATGTGTATAAAGTACTTCATCAACTTAAAGTATTATTAACTGAAAAAAATATTTTTAAGAACACTTCCTAGTAGAGTATACATTTGTATATACATGATCTGAAGGAAAAATATTGGGGACAGAGGGATATATCAGTTGTCCTGCTTTGCCTCTGAATTTCCATACTCTTAAAATCATAGCGTAGAAAGCACTTTGAGTGAACTAGTCTATTCCTTTACCAGCCAGGGTTATAGCTAAACTGTTGTGGCCAAATGGAAATAAATCCCATTTTTAAAGACCTCAAGAGACATCACACTTGGCAACCAATTCATGGTTCAGTGACCTTTACTGTTAACTGCTTCTTTTCTATACTTTCTCTAAGTCATTCGTGCTATTATTTAGGCCCATTATCTTCTTTTCTTCTGGCCTAAGTAGTTATCAAGATTGGCTGGTCCCTGTATTTATTAGACCTAATCTGAAGACTTCCTGAGTATCTGTCCAGCTAACATTTTCTCAGACCAAAAAAGTCTCTTCCTTCAGCTTCTGTGTAATTTTTTTCAAATATTTATCATCTTTCTGACTCATGTCTCCTGAATATGACAAGCAGATAGAAAAAATGAGTCTTTTCTTTCTTTCTCTCCCTTCCCTCCCTCTCTTCCTTCCTTCCCTCCATTTCATTTTTGCTTCTTTTCTCTTTTAGCTTCTTATCTTATTTATAACTGAAGATTATTGTCTGAACAATGTACATTCTAGAATACAGAAGATTTCAAAGTAATTAAATAACCTGGAGCCTTTTGATGTCACATTCAAAACAGAAAGGAATTCTCTCATTCTGAGTGTATGTGTGTGTGTGTGTGTGTATGTGTGAAAGAGAGAGACAGAGAGATGGACAGACAGACAGAAAAGCTAAATTCTTCCAAACTTTATAAACAGTTGCTTTTTAAAAAACTATGAGTCAAGTATATAATATTTGTATATCTCCAAATATTTTAAAGAAAGCTATCCTTTTTCTCTTTTAGACTCAAAAGGGAACCAGAGAGTCTTATAATTATAAAATTTATATTATATAAATGTACATGTGTGTGTGTGTGTGTATATATATATATATATATATATATTAGATTTGCATAACTCCCCTTCCCCTCCCAACAAAATACAATCTGGGTGAAAACAGTGTGCTTTCTATACAAACTCAGCCTTGTAACAAGTTCTCTGATTCCTCACCCCTTTTCAAACTCCCTCCAATATAAAAAAATTTAGAGCTGTTACCAGAGATGGATTGTAATCTCCATAATGTTGCTATGTTAAAAAAATAAAATAGCAAGTTTTAATCTCTTAAAAATATATATTTATTTTTATAAGTTGCTTTACCTTCCTATTTGACATATTTACCTTAAAATGTATTATTGTGAAAATATTATTTGTTATCGTGTTTCAAAAGAGTATTATCTTACTCAATTTATAATGATTTCAGTGATGAAATGATTAAAATTGGTTCACCCTTAAAAATGATTGCTTTTTTTTTTTTTGTTCCAAAAAGGTGAACTTTTCAGGAGGCTTTAAGTCTGCTTTCTTCTCACCTGTTAGTTTTCCATGTCTTTTTAAAACTGTAGCTAGATATTCTCAAAAGATTTTTAATATCATGAGGAGTTCTTTAAAAAGTGTTTTTATGTGTAGGTATGAGGTAATGATTTTGGTAGTAATGATTTTAGATTAAATAGTTTCTGACAGTTTAAATGTAAGATCACATACATTTTGTGTCCTATTGCATATCGTTTTCCCCAAATGGATTAACTAGTAGGAAAATTTTTGCAGAGCCTTGGATTCAGTCAAGAGGCCTGGATGGCGGTCTTTGGTTAGTCATCTGTGACCTTGAGAGTGTTATTTAACAATTTAGGTTCTCCATTTTCTCAGGCAAAAAGGAGAGGGTTAGACTGATAAGTCCTAAGGTCACTTCCAGCACTGACATTTTATAGTTTTATTGTTTTATTAGAGATAGAGACAGACAGGCTTTTCCTCTTTCTTAGTGAGAAAAGGGAGTTGGGCTAGAGGTGCTCCCAGCCTTTAAAGAAAGAAAAGAAGTTGAGAAGAGTTATGAGAAGGGTAGGAGTGAAGCCGCCCATAAACCACAAACTTTAGAGGATAATGAATGAGCTGGATCCAAATTACTCTGCTCTTCTCTGATTCTTTCTGGATATACCTAACTGGACAATAATGGGCACTGCCTGTTGTACAGAATGTCCCTGCTCTCTGTATGAAAAGAAAATCCTTTGACCTGACCCTGAGAGAAATATGGAGAAGGGGAAATCTGAGAAAAACTTGAAATTTCTATCATTTACTCTTTAGAAGAGAAAGTTTGAGATGATAATTTCCTTCAAATGAGTAAAAGGATTTTATGTGGAGGATATTAATGGCATTTATTTGTTTACTGAAACTGGAAAGAATGAAAGAAAGGTTAAATAGTGACTGGCAGGTTTTCATTTAGATAAGAGGAATCATTTCCTGATAATCATGGTTGTAAAAGCTTAAATGATCATTCAAGATAGGGTCCTCTCAAAAACCTCAGATGTTTGAGAAGCTTCTGTGTTAGATGTTGCTGTTAGGTAACTTTTAGGTAATTTATACACAATGAAATATTTTCCAATTATCATTTGTCATTGATATGATATGCAAATGCATTAGCTTGAAGTTTTTAAACACCTTGGATTTTAATTAACAGGAGATTTCAACTCCTATGGCTTAATTGCTGGTAAAACCTAGAAGCGAGGAAAAAGCACTTTAAGTTTTAAATGAGCTGCTTCCCAGTAATATTCTTGTTTCTAACATGTGGGATATTTTTTAAATGTTTAAGAAATTTTAAATTATTGAAAGTATATGACTAGAAGAGATTTAGGAATCATTCCTCTAATCTCCTGACTTTAAATTTGGCTTGCTTTTACCTGCATTGATCTCATGAGATCAAATTTATTTCCACAGATTACCCCAAAAGATAATTCTACAACTTTTTTTTCCTCTCCAAAACCCCAGTACATAGTTGTGTATCCTAGTTAGAAGTCCTTCTAGTTCTTCTATGTGAGCCACTGCCACAGCATGGCAACTGAGAGATGAGTGGTATGGTTCTGTGCCTGGGAACTGAACCTGGGCCGCCGAAGCAGAGCAAGCCAAACTTCAACCACTGGGCCATCAGGGCTAGGTCAACTTTCTGTTTTCTCATTCTATTGCTACAGTATGTCAGGTTCTTTCTCTTGTAGTTTCTAAATATTTCTTCCTGTCACTGAAAAGGCATCATCTGTAAGGTTTCAAGAAATGTAACCAAGTCTGATCCACTCTGTTGGTGTTGTCAAACCTGGATAGCATAGCTGCTGAGGCTATGATAAACATTAAGCCTAAGTAAATGAGAAAGATTTTTTTTAACTTTTGCCTGAGTGAATGAAAAATTATGCTTAAAATTTGTTCTTTAGACTAAAAAATAAAGACAAATTATTTCACTCACTTTGAAGGGAACATGTGACTTAAAATATTTCTGAATTTCATTTAAATTTTGCATATGTGGTAACAATAGGCAGGAGAACTTTTGTCTCTTTTTAAAAAACCGTACCATTTCACAGCAGCAGTGCTGGCATAGTCCATTTGTTAAAGCCACAGGAATGTGTATCAAGTCTAATTAATTTTGACTTGCTGAAAAACATGGGAATTGAGTAAAATGGATTGTGAGTGTCTACTGGGCTATTATGAAAAGGTTCTGCATTTGACAATAATTACTTTTGTTTCTAAAAGAGCAAAACAGCACAATTATTTTCCAGTGTTTCAAATATGTATTACTTGAACTTTCCATATTAAAATACCCAGTGTTTCAGCTTTGAAAACAGGTAATGTGACTATGACTTTATGAGATAGGGTTATAAAGTTTTCTCTCTTTTCATAATTTGTTCACTTTTTTTTCTGTGTGTCTTCTCAATTAAAAATGCAGGAATTTAAATGTAATAACTTTTAATAACCTTGATGCTCAACCAATGGTCATAGTACCTGGGTGCTTGTTAGAAATGCAAAATCTCTTGCCGCACTCCTGACCTATAGAATCATAATCTGTATTTTAACCAGATCTTAGGGTGATTCATATGCTTATTCAATTATGAGAAGCACAGGTTTAATAGAATATCATTGGCAGCATGAACCTTTTATAAATTAATCTGATGGTGGAGTTATAGGATTTAGCACTGCTTTATCTTTGATTAAGATGCTCAATTTCTATTCTGTGTAGCATTAGCAGTTAAGATTTATCATGTTTTTTTTAAACCCCTTACATACATAGTTATCTAACTCTGTCATCTGGTAGCAAAATGTAAAGTCATTGAAAAGTGTTTTACGATTTTATAGCTATCGTCCATTGTGGCTCTGCCATTTAATCATAGTAGAGACTTTAAGATTCATTTCTATTTTTCTTAAATTATTCACGATTATGGTTAAAATGCTAACAAATATTCATTCATGGACAGTATGAGCCATATATCCCAATATTAATGTGTTTTTTATTTTTAAAGAAAGATCATTGTTAAATCAAATCTTACTACATTTTGTTTCATTTTCTGTTTCTTTATTTTTATTTATTCCATGTTTTCTTTTTTCGTTTTAGTTGGGTCTGGTAAGTTGACATTTTGTTGGCCATCTTCTAATCACCGTGTCACTGTGACTGGAACTTCTCTTCCCCTTTCCATCCATACCCTTCCATGTCCTTCAGCCAATCAGCCTCCATGTTTCACTTGTCATTGGCCACAAAGACAGACTGCACAGAATAAAGTCTGCAGGAAGTATGGGTAACTGTGACAAAGAGGAAAGGTAATGGGGTTGCTAACTTTATGTCTTATTACATGATGTGTGATCTGCCCTTTCTTTTGTATTTTTTTCCTTAAATAAGTGATTAACTGATAGGACTGTATCTTTGTTAAATACTATTTCAATTTGTATCTCGTAAGATAAACACAAATAGGTGCCCAGAGAACAATTTGAGATTTTTTGGTTCAAAACATGTTTATGAATTCATGATTGTCTGAGTTTTTGTAACTATTATTCAATAAAGTCATTGAAAGTTCTGTTGGTGAATAACCTTGTACTTAGGCCTGTTTGCACTCATTTTCATTTCTATGTGTCAGATTCATTTCATTTTATGTAAGAAAAAACCACCTGATGTGTCCAGGAGTTTTTAAAGTTTGCTTTGATAAATGTTGGTCCTCATATAAATAATCATTAGGTTTCTAAGTAATTTCATGATCAGTACATTGGAAGAGTCCATTTACTCTTCAAGGATGCTAGAGTACCATTTTTGGAGAATTTTGCATGAAGATGCTAAGTAGTATGCCAGGGAATAATTTTGACCCTAAAAGAATCTTTGTAACTATTGTTTAAGTTAAAAAGTTACACAAATATTATAAATGTGTCATTTTATACTAATACAGATAGGATGGATTATTTAATAATGGTGACGCAATAACTGGCTATTTGAAAAAATAATTGCTTTCTGTATGCTACTATACATACAAAAATATAGATGGATTAAAATTTAAACATAAAAAATAAAAGATAAAAGTATAGGATGAAAATGGAGGTGAATATTTATATAATATAATTTATTATGTTATTCTATAGTCTAGCTTATATAATTTTATTGATACAATAACAAAAATACCCAAGAAGATTAGAAAGACTGTTAAAATAGAAAAATATATCTATAACGTAGGTGAGAAATGGATAAAATTTTAGCCTCTCAATAGTTCTTAAAAATTAGAAAGATAAACATAGGAAGACAATATCCACAGCAAATAGCAAATCAATGACAAGGTAATGTGAAAATAAATGTTTAACCTTACTAATATAAAAATACTAATTGAGAGGAGATTCTATTCTGTTTGGCAAGATGTTAGTGCTCAGTGTGTGTGAGGCTTGGGAGGAAAGTGCCCTGTTAGTAAAAGTGTCAGTTAAAATAATCCTGATTATAATTGTGAGAAGGACGTTAATCTCACCACTATTTTTAATAGTGAAAATTTAAAACAATCTAAATTTTTACATAATGAGTTGGTCAAATACTTTAAGGTAATAAGTATATGGATTATTAAATGGTCATTAAAATAATGTGTAAGAGAGGGGGCCGGCCCAGTGGCACAAGCAGTTAAGTGCACGTGCTCCGCTGCGGCGGCCCTGGGGTCGCCGGTTCGGATCCCGGGCGCGCACCAACGCACCGCTTGGCAAGCCACTCTGTGGCGGCGTCCCATATAAAGTGGAGGAAGATGGGCATGGGTGTTAGCTCAGGGCCAGTCTTCTTTAGCAAAAAGAGGAGGATTGGCAGATGTTAGCTCAGGGCCGATCTTCCTCACCAAGAACATAAGTAAATAAATAATGTGTAAGAGAATATTTTAAAACAGTATAGTCCAATTTGCATGGTCAAATTATGGATAGCTTTTCTTTTTTTCTTTGCTTGTCTAATTTTCTAAATTTTCAACACTGAACATATGTGACATTAATAACATGATTATGTATTTTTAATTATAGCAAGTTTAAATGTTGTAGCCTTTGAAAAATACTCCAACATTTTATCATAATCATCTAGTTGATTCATATGATGAATGGTCTTCTTAATCTAAATAGATGGGGATGATGATCGATTGATAAATAGAGGCATATTTAATCCATTTAAAATTTTTTTATAGAGATATAGCTACATCTAATATTTAACATACATGTTGAAAAGGATTTTTTTAAAGTTATATTTCTAAGACATATCTTGTGGCTGATGTCACTGTTGATGTTGGCTTGAGAATATGCCTACAATATATAGTAAATTCATTTGCAGGCAAATATCCTGTGTGGAAGGATTGCTGCAGGATAAATGTAGTTAGCATAAGCATTTGGATCCCATGTTCCTAAATAAATCTTTGAGGTTTGAGGACAGCTGACATTTTATAAAAGAAACATGGATTCTGGCACATGTTATTAGACATGCTTCTGAGATTTAGGAAAAAGACCACCCGAAGGTTTTACTTGTCTAAGTGGTTTGAACATTTATATTTTCCTAGGCAAATTCCCTGCATATTAGAAAATCATATTCTCCCATTCATTTAATTAATCATTTGGTTTCTTTCATTGAAACAAACCAAACTCTCTTCTGGATTTAGTTTATTATCCAGTCAATCCTTTCAATTTATTGGTCTGATTTCTACATCAATTATTCCATCCCTTAACTAAGGCATCATGTGCTCCTGTATGGATGGGTATGGAGGAAAATCCCTAAGCAATGAGGCACATGCCTGTTATTATACCTGGATAATGATAGTGTTTGCTAAATTCATGAGTAAACCACTCAATTACAATCAGAGTTTAAAAAAAATTATAAGCTAGAACTTCAGTGTTACCAAATTGAACCTAAACTATATCTCCTAACTTCGTATTTTCTTGCTACGAGTTACAGGACATTTGAAGGCATTTGACCTGGTTTTTCAGGTCTCCTATAATTTTCTAGTCAAATGGTATAATTTCTACTAAACCTCAATTAAAAATAAAAAGGGAGTATAGAAGAGAGCACACTAATCTAGAAGTTAGGAGATCTAATTGCTTTCTTCAGTTTTGCCACCATGCAATCTTTGGCAAGTTGTTTTAGATATCCTTTTTTTAAAAGGGGGTTTATATTTTAATTTGTGTGTGTGCATATATATATATATACAGATTTATAAATTTATATATAATATGTATTATAAATATTTGTATATATGTCTTAGACGCAATTGACCAGAAAATTTTTAGCAAGAGAAAAGTACCCTTTCAAATCCTCACCCTTATTAACAAAGAAATATTCTTGCGAGCAGAGTGGTAGCATTTGCAGACATAATCTGAATATAATTTTTGATTCATATTCACTTTAAGGAGTTATCATAAGTGACTGACATAAGTAACTAAAAGTACTTTTAAAGAAAAGGTTAGAAATAATGGAACAGTCTTACAAAGTGGATTAGAAGAACTCTATCCTGTATAAACTGTTAAATGTCTGGCTTGAAATGTTCGCTTCAATTTGAACTGAGACAAGAGAGGAGAATAATTAGGTGTTCCAGACAGCTGATAAGAAATGAATTTGAAAAGTGTAAACAGTGGGTAAAAAGACTTACATTCACTGCACATTTTTCCAAGCACAAAGCACAGCCCAAAAACAAGCATTTTTTTTTTCCAGGAGTGACTCCATCAGCACACCTAATGTGTTCAGCTGCCATTGCTCTCAATGTAACTGACACAATTTTCTGACACTCTATTTACTGCAGGATGAAGTGGCCATTTAAGTCTGTATAAATCAAACAGTTTGGACAAAGCTGGCAGTATTTATAATGTCAGGATGAGCAGATGTTTCAAATTTGCCCTCATTTCCATATATATTCTGTTTGAACATGCCCTTGCCTATGTAAATGAAGGAGGCTTCCTACTCCACTATTGCTTTAAATTTGTTTCTATTCAAATAATTGGACTGAAGATTTTAAATGGTTATAATGCGCATGGTAGCATTTTAGGAGCTTTTGAGATAAATTAAAGTACTTTTAGGACCTACCTACATCAGGAGGTCCTTGTGTGTATGATTAAAGTCCATTCATCTTTAAGCAGCTTTAAATGAGAAAAGGTAATATTTATTCATACAAATTTCGGGTATACTTTGAATGGAAAGGGGCAAATTGTTGATCAAGAATTCTTTTTAATATGGAGGTTAATCTTAGAAGGTCAGGTAATAAAGAAACCTCTTCATAAAACAACTATATTCCTTTCTATAAATATGCACTTAACAATTTAACTTCAATTGAATGAAGGATGAGAATTGATACATTATGGACTATAGTAACATATAACGAGTTGTATAAAATAAAGGCAGCACTTCAGATATCATCAGATTGTCTCAATTAGGTCAATAACTACATGCTTTTGATTCAATGTAATTTGTTTCATCTCCTTTAGAACCTCCGCATTTTGTTGTGAAACCCCGTGACCAGGTTGTTGCCTTGGGACGAACTGTAACTTTTCAGTGTGAAGCAACGGGAAATCCGCAACCAGCTATTTTTTGGAGGAGAGAGGGGAGTCAGGTACAACCTTGTTCTAATATTTCAATCAGACAAGATGGGTGCCAGATACATGAGAAACACCAACATATTACTTAATCTTATAGGGGTGACTTTAAGAGAGCTGAGCAATCTCTGAGTGCCCACAAAATTTCCTTCATTGTTTTAATTTTCAAAGCATTTTAATTTAAATTAAATTTCAAAGCATTTATTTCCAATTCAGCAACATTAAAAACAAACTACTCTTTTCTCAACATAATTCAATTAGTTATCATGCCTATTATTCAGGTAACTCTAATTATATGTTAAAAGAGATTTATATGTATTTAAAACAGAGATGATAATTATCCAGTGTAATTTCCCTGAAAGCACCAGAAATCTGAAGTGTCTTCTTCACTTCTTTATGTTTTAATTTATATGTATAAATATGTATGTATACATGTAAATATACATACATATATATCAATCAAAGACTCATCAAACTATGTGAAATTCTCTTTAACATAGGTTATGTTAAATATAGTTCAATATATTCTAATTCTTGGAAAACTATCACATGATCACCATTTGCTATCAAACCCTATTCTCTAAACATTTTATAAACCAGAATTTTCAATATACATTGAAACGAGAATATAGAGATCTGTGTTCTTACAAACTCTAGGTTCACTATTGGGCTTTGTTTTAATAAAAAGGAAATTTTGAAACAATTTCACTTTAAAAATAATAGGAAACTTTAAAATTGTTTTTAAAATGTAAGTCTTTTTTCCTCACCTCTTAATGACTGGACTTCTGTAAAGGGAAACATTTCCCTTCACTTGTTTCTGATACTTGTAAAAAATAATTCTCTTTCATTTTTAATGAAGTTGTTCCTAACCTCTTTTATTTTTTGGCTTAAATCAATCTTGGGTCTGTTGTTTCATGGTCTTGCTTCTACTGTGCTCATATAAATAACACGCAGGTAGTTTCCTGACTGCACTCACTAATCTTCTGTAGGCAATGCCATCAAGTTCACTTTTGTTTTCACTTGAGTAGGCAAATGTTAACTTGATTATGGTATGTAGGCCATTATTTGAGTTCTAGTACCTTGATTGATTCTAACACATTCTAACACAGCCTCAAAGGACTAAATTTGCTGAATGCAAATTAAAGACAAGAAAAAGCAAAATATTCTAATACAGCAGAAGAATTGGAAGTGTATTATATAAGAAAATCTGTGTGACAAAAATGGTAAATCTACTAGAAGTTCTTCTTCATAGAGTAATATTTAAATGATTCATTTAGTTATTTAAATAAACTATTCATTAAGTCATTTAAACTCTATATCAAATTTCAAAATAATTTTGATTTGGTTTGGTTTAGTGATACAACTCACTTTTTACTAAAATTTTGTCATTGGACATGTGAGCATGAAATAGTAGTTAAGCCTTTATAAAATGATGTATGTTAAAAGGCAACTAAACTTTTAAGAAAGAGCAACTTTATTTGGTTAGAAGAAATGTTGATATTCTTTATTTCATAAAAAACAATGACATGATGTGTTATTTTGCATGAAATATCCACTCCCTCTAACAAGCATATTTTGATCCATAGTGAGAAATTCATACCACAAAATAGCATCACATCTTGTCTTAACTTTGCATTTAAGATAACTTTCTGCAGAAATAAAATTCCATTATGAATTCTTAAGTTCAATATTTGAATTTCAAAGTAATCCATAACAGATATGCTCACCATTTATCAGGAGAGTCAGGAAACTATTAACAATTTGATAGAGATTATTGAACTTTTATAATGGACGGCTAATAGAGATACTTGTTATGGTGCCAGAATGATATATTTGAACTTAATTTGTCAGAATGTGCTTACATTTTAGTTCTGTTTATGTATTAGAAGTCTGAGTGTTTATAATCCTAATAGTCATGTATATGTGAAGCAAAGCTTTTGATTTTTTTTGGTTAAATATGTAAAACTTTTAACTCTAATGATACCTAATATCCTTTAATATCTAGTGTCGTTTGAAACTGATAATTATAAAAGGACATATTAATATTTAGAATTTATTTAAAATTTCAAATGACCCTATTTAAGGCTAGATCTTTAAACCTTGTGTTTTATGTGTTTATGCGTGTGCACATCAATATATGTGGGTATGTGATGAAAGAATATATAGCTTATTTGTGTGTATATGTGTGTGTGTATGTGTCTGTATACATTTATGTATCTTATATATAAATATGTATATCTACCAAAATATTAGAACCTAGCAATTAACCTATTGTTATTCTTTCCTCCCAAATTCTGGGTTCTAGAATCTGCTGTTCTCATATCAGCCACCACAGTCATCCAGCCGTTTTTCGGTCTCCCAGACTGGTGACCTCACTATTACTAATGTCCAGAGATCTGATGTTGGTTACTATATCTGCCAGACTTTAAATGTTGCCGGAAGTATCATCACAAAAGCATATTTGGAAGTTACTGATGGTAAAGTAGAGCACTTTATTTCAAAATGTCCAAGTTTGGCTTAGGGTCTAAAGAGAGTGCCAGTAAATGTATTTATTTCTAACTTTGTGTCCTTTCTTACAGCAATTTTGGTGTAAAGCTGAAGAGGATATTGACGCAATGATTAAGTCTAAAATTTTTCTTATTTTACCTTTGCTGTACTATACATTTCTAGCATCAAATCAGATTCATAAAAGCATAGCAATTATACAAGGAAAAGTTTATACTAGATAGCTCTACATAGGAGTGTTTCCATATTTTGGAAAATAAAAAATTATTTTAAAATATCTTTTTTCTTTCCTCTGGATTAAGGAGATAAGATGAATTGTTGATAAACCCGACTCACAATTCATGATAATGAACAAATTTTTCTTAATAGTGTGATTTTGTTCTGTTTATCTACTCCCCTAAACATTATCAATTAATGGCAAATATATTATGAAGACATAATAGATAGAGAAAATCTCCAAACCATAAGTTGGAGAATAGTAATAATTTGAAAAAAAAAATGTATACATATAAATATATAAAAATATATATACACATGTGTGTATATACCTATAAATACATTAAATATACAGTCATGTGTCACTTAATGATGGGGATACATTCTGAGAAATGTGTCGTTAGGTTATTTTGTCATTGTGTGAACATCATAGAGTATACTTACACAAACCTAGATGGTATAGCCTACTACACATGTAGGCTCTGTGGTACTAGTCTTATGGGACCACCATCATTTATGTGGTCCGTCATTGACTCACTATTTATATACTCTTCTATTGATGGATTGCTTTCAGTTTAGGGCTTTTATTAATAAAGCTAAATATTCCTGTACAAGTGTTGGTGGGCGTGTCACTCAATTCTGTCAGTTTGCCTTTTGGTGGATGCATGTGTTCATCTCTTCTTTTTTTATTTTCTCATATATTCCAGAAACAAGTCTTTGTTAGATATAGATATATTATAAATATTTCTTCCTAGTCATTCTCTTAATGATTATTTTAAGGCTTAAATAACTAATTTTAATAAGGACCAATATATTATTTTTTCTTTTATGGTTGGCACTTTTAGTTTCCTATCCTACCTTCAGGCCATGAAGATGTTCTCGTATGTCTGCTTCTAGAAACTTTATTGTCTATACTATTGAGATTTAAGTTTTTAATCCATCTTAAATTAATTTTTGTGTATGGTGTAAAATAAAGGTGAGAATTCCTTTTTTTCCCCCATATGGATACTAATTGTTCCAGCATCAATTTGTTGAAAAGACATTCCTCTCCCTGCTGAATTGCAGTGGTGTCTTAATCATAATTTGAATGAACGTAAATGTGTGGGCCTACTTCTATTCTCTCTATTCTATTCCATTGATCTATTTATGCTAGTATATATGGTCTTAATTATTTTAGCTTTATAGTAAATCTTACAAACTGGAAGTGCAAGTCTCCAACTTTGTTTTTCTTGTTTTCCGTTGGCTGTTAGAGGTCCTCTTCTTGTAAATTTTAAAATCAACTTGTCAATTTCCACACATACACCCACACACATCCTAAACAAACAAAAAAATCAAGTTTTGAATTTTGATTTCACTTAAATTATTGAGATATTTAAAAAAAAGTAACGTCCTAACAATCTGAGTCTTCCAATTTAGGGAAATGGTTTATATTCCATATATCTCTCTCAATTTATTTAGATTTTTAATTCTCTCAACAATGTTTTATAGTTTTCAGGGTAGAGGTCTTGCACATATTTTGACAGATTTATATCTACAATATTTTATGATTTTTGATGTGACTGCATATATATATTTAAATTTCATTATTATTTGAGGCGAGATGTACAATTGACCTTTGTATATTAACCCTATATCCAGCTGCTTTGCTAAATCCACTCATTATTTCTCAGAGTCTGTAGACAGATAATTTTGAAATGTCTATAAACAAAATTTGTCAACTGCAAATAAAACCAGTTTTACTTCTTTCCAATATTTATACCTTTTATTTCTTTTACTTTTCCTGCATTGTCTGTGATCTTCAATATTAAGAGTATAATTGGTGATAGTGGACATATTTTTCTTGATTCAAACTGCAGGAGAAAAGCATTTAGTATTTCATCAGTAAGTATAGTGTTGGATGGGATTTTATACATACCCTTTTGAAATTCAAAAAAATTCTTGAGGAATTTTTTAATATGGTAATTTTCTTATTTTGTTTTCTAATGCTCTCAGGATAAAGTTTATATTCCTTAATATACTTTGTAATTTGTGATCTGACCTCTGCAGGCTCAGCTCTGAATACTTTGTTGCTCACATGCCCTAATTTTATTGTGTTTGCTATGCTTTTCTTTTAAGACTTCTGCACATGCTATTTCTACTGGCTTGAAATTTCACTTCCTTCAAGAAGCATTCTCTAATTCCTCAGATATGGGTAGTATGCCCCTACCCCTGCCAAGTACAGGCATACCTCATTTTATTGTGCTTTGCTTTATTGCAATTCGCAGATATTGCATTTTTCACAAGACCCTCCACTAGCAACAAGATTACTACTTGCTGAAGACTCAGATGATGGTTAGCATTTTTTAGCAATAAAGTATTTTTTAAATTAAGGTATGTACATTTTTTTAGACATAATGCTATTGCACACGTTATAGACTACAGTATAGTGTAAACATAACTTTTTTATGCACTGTGAAACCAAAAAATTTGTGTGACTCACTTTATTACAATATTCACTTTACTTGCGGTGATCTGGAACCGAGCCCACAATATCTCTGAGGTATGCCTGTATACACATATTGCATCCTATACTTTCCTATCTTCTTTCTTTATTTTCCTGTATTCTTTATTAGACCCTACGTTCCATAAGAGCAGGGTCATGTCTGGCCAATCAAGTTAAATGTACTCATTATCCAAAGTCTGACATGTGGTAGATGCTCAGTAGATACTTTTGAATTAGTGGATAAAACAAAGAAGGAAGGAATGAGCAGCTGGCTCTTGGTTAAGTCAGAATTCAAAGTTAGGATTGTCTCATTCAAAAGTCTGAACTCTTACCCCTGTCTGTGATACATATTATATATGTACTGGCTCCAATAAGTTAGAATGAACTTAAATGTTTTTACAATTTCTTACATACATTACCGCTCATTAAATGATGGTTGTGAAGACCATGTGATGAATTTGATTATGATCAATATAATCAATATGTAGAAAAAGTAGAACATAGAATTGCACATACATGTATAATTGCAACTTTATAAAGCAACCTGTGTATATACAAGCAACTTGTATATACAGATGTACATGAAAAAGGCCAAAGAAAATTATGGTAAGATATTTTCAAGTGTCTCTTGTTATTCTCATAATTAATAATTGAAAGCATCTATGTACCGTCTGACATGGCATTATCATAAGTTGCTGTATTTGTGAGAAGAGATCAAGCATACCAACTTTTGCTAAACTAAAACAAAAACCAAAACCCTAAATTTGTGAATTTGGGATTCATCCCTAATTCACTGCTAACACTAAATGTCCTGTTTTATCTTACAGTCTCTGGGGAAACTTAAGGTGATTTTGTGTTTGCTGTGGCTGTATTTTTAGTTTTGTTTGTTTACTTTGGAATTCTTTGATATTGTACAATGAACATATTGTATATTTGTTTTGTTTGTTTAGTTTAGTTTGTTTATTTTGGGGTTCATTGGTGTTGTACAAACAGTGTACAATGTGGACTTGTTCTTCATAGGTAAACTATAATTATTGTCAGTGCTGGCAGTATCAGTATTTGTATATTACCAAGTCAATTCACGAGGATAGCTAGTAGGCAGAGTACTTTCTGGATACCGTTTGACTTTAGCTTCTTGACCTTCTTTATTGTTTGCAAACAGAGCGAAGGCAAAGGCAGAATAAAGCATGAGGCGCAAAATATGGTGGAATAGTGTCTGTCTTTGAAATGTTCTTCTCTGTAGCTGTGGGCTACCCTAAATAGCATTTGACTCAGGAACATAGAAATTCATATCACCTCTTTAATTGAAAATGTTTCTTCTCCTTATTGCTAGAATGTAAGAGAAAAATAGTTAATGATTATTAAATTATACATAAAATTTAAAATCACTTCTATTCATCTCTCAAAAGTTACTGATAGACAGTGGAAAGAGTGTTAACTTTTATTGAGAAAAGAGATTTACCAGTTGCTAACTATTTGATTTGGACAAGTCACTTGAACTTTCAAAGTTCCAGTTCCTTGATTCCTAAGATGGGATAATAATATTTTACAGCCTAACTCATTGGTTTGCGTGATATGATGTTTGCAAACTGATGGCAATTGTAATATGTAACTCTGATGTTTGTTGGTGTATAAATGTGAATTTTTCATATTTAAACCAGTCAGTGTGGCTATGTTATTTTGTATTCTTTTTCACTTAAAATTATTTTATAAATATATTTGGATGTATTAATATAGTCTTCATGATCATTATTTTTGAGGTGACAAAATATTACCTCTGATGATATAAGCCCATTTTTTAGGGTCTTTAAATGTTTCATTGAACATGGGGAAAAGATAGGTAAACTTTTATAAACCCTGCTGTAATGGGGTTACACCACCTCTTACACAACTTATATCAGCGCTGCTACCACGACTATTACCACTACACTGATACTAATAATAAGTTACAGTTATTCAGTGCTTCCTTTGTGCCAGGCACTATGCCAAGAAGTTTTCACAAATCAGCAATTTCAAGTCTGACAACATCTCATTTTACTGATGAGGAAACACAGGCAGAGAATGGTGAAGAGGTATGCCCACATCATACAGACGATAAGTAGCAGAACTGATTTTTAAAACACATCTGCACTGTCCAGTGTGATAGCCACTTGCCACATGAGGCTATTTAAAATAGCATTTAAATTACTTAAAAATAAATAAAATTACACGTCCAGTTCCTCAATCACACTAGCCACTCTCAGGTGCTCGGTAGCCTCTGGAATCTATTGGCATCTATATTGGGTAGCACAGATATCTATTATCTATGAAAAGCACTTTCATATCTATTATCCCTTTTAAATCTTCATAGCAATCCCTTGAGCTGGCTAGAACAAATTCTTATCCTCATTTTACAGAAAAAAAAACTGAGGCCTAGAGAATTTAATAAACTTGCCCAAAGACACATGACAGACGTTGGGGCTGGTAATCAACCCTACTCCTGTTTGTCTGCTTTACTTTTGTAAACTACCCAGTGTAAACCAGGAAAAAATAAATGACAGAGAAACAACACCATTAAACTGCGTTGAGATGGGATGAGGAGGTGTGGATAATGCTAAATAGGATGCAAATATCATAAAACTGTAAAGATACAGAAAATCGAATAAATCCCCAGATATTGGATTGTTTCTAAAAATAATAAGACTACCAAATGTAAACCACTCTGTTACTGGACTTAATTATAATCAGTTATAGACAAGCGCTCTGTTACTAATTTAATTAATGTCTGGAAATAAATATTCATTCATTCTTATAATCAAGGGAACACAGGTGGTAGAGTCTTATAAAAACCCCGATGCAATAACACACTTTTATTCTTTTTTCATACTTATCAGGAGAGGCCTCTAATTTGATTTTAGCCAATCTCAACAGATAATGTAGAAAAGATTAACCAATTCTAAGCAAAGGGATTATTGGCTTACATTTTTCATCCATAGAGTATCTGAAACACTTCTGCCAAGTTTCAAACTCCAGCCTTCTAATACGCCCCCCTGGCATTAGCAAATTTCACACTGGTAACCAAGGATGGAAGAGAATGGGAAGGGTAGGGTGAAAATGCACAGTTGCTGATTTCACTCTCTTGCTTTCTTGTTTTTCTTAGATTGAATGCACACCACTAATATTTATTGCATGATAAATGAGGAACAAATTGAAGTGTGACTCCAGCTTGTGAAAATCTTTGGTGCATAAAACTTTGAACATGACACATCCAGCTTTGCAAATTGTTACATCCAAAGTCTAGTTACTCTGGCAACTGGTTTCCTTTCATCGGGCAACTTCTTAAAATTGTCTTTTGTATATTTGTAACTTTAAAAAAAATTTTTAACTAATATCCAGAATTTTAAAACTTAATAATGAAAAAAATTTCTGAAACTTTATTTTTAATTTTTATTCATTTAAAAAATCATCTGTGGAGTTTCACCTAAATTGCCTAGGTCAGAGGATGAGAACATCTCTCTAATGCAGGATTTATTCTAGTTCTACCACAGTTGTTTTAGATTTTTCCCTAAAATAATGGTTTTATTATCTCAGATAAAGTGCTTAAATTTTAGATTTTTCATGTAATAATGAGAATTTAATTTATATATTATAAAAATTCCTCCCATTGTTACCTTCCATAGCACATTAAACTATTAAGCAACAGAATTAGCAAAAGTGTTTTCCCGTTCCTATAATTACAATATGGAAGTATGATATTTACCAAGTTAGGACATCAGCTTGAGTTGTATTTTTTTTTTTTTTTCATGGGGAAGACCAGCCCTGAGCTAACATCTGATGCCAATCCTCCTCTTTTTTGCTGAGGAAGACTGGCCCTGGGCTAACATCCGTGCCCATCTCCCTCTACTTTATATGGAACGCCGCCACAACATGGCTTAACAAGCGGTGCGTCAGTGTGCGCCCGGGATCCAAACTGGTGAACCCCGGGACGCCACGGGGGAGTGCGCTCACTTAACCACTTGTGTCACCGGGCCAGCCCCTTGAGTTGTATTTTTGAATTAGCCTACCAACCATGTATTTGGGAAGTTTTCCGATTTCTCTGAATTCATTAGGGCTGGGAAATTTTTACTTACATATTCTTTTAATTGAAAGAATTCCAAGATAAAAAGAGCTCAGTTATATTGATTTGTAAATTATAAAAGTCCAAAGCAACTTTTTGACTCCAAAATTGTCAAACATGCTGGTATAGTACCATCATTTTTTCTGTTGGACATAAAGCAGTTATCGAATATCAAGTTGGCTTTGGTTCATTTATGAAAATTTGTCTCATACGTTTCCTTGGGGTAAATGGTTTTTCGGTGGTTGTGTTTTGTTTTTAAGTATTTTAAAGTCTAAAAAGGGCCGCATTCCACCTGTCACTACCAGACAGCTACTTCACCATCCACAATCCTTGGTTAGTCCCTGAACCCTAAGGTTAAATGGTTCACTTGACAGTGCAGCGAGCTCAGTCAGTGGCCATTGGAAAGGAGTACATTGTATCTCATTTGAATATTCTGAATCAGTGCGTCATATAAATGCATTCTGAATGATGCATGTCTCCTACTTTAATTACTTGTTTAATTAGTTTGTTTCAAAGCCTAGAGCAACTGCTGTTGCTCGGATGATTAGAAAATTGCTTCCAGTCGCAGAAATCTATTTCCTGTTGTTTCTCTTGGCAGTGATTGCAGACCGGCCTCCCCCAGTCATTCGACAAGGTCCCGTGAATCAGACTGTAGCGGTGGATGGTACTTTAGTGCTCAGCTGTGTGGCCACAGGCAGTCCAGTGCCCACGATCCTGTGGAGAAAGGATGGAGTTCTTGTTTCAACCCAAGATTCTCGGATCAAGCAGCTGGAGACCGGAGTCCTGCAGATCCGATACGCTAAGGTAACTTGAAATAACACCCTGGGTTTCCCATTTTGTTCCACTTTATTTTTGCCTCCAGCAACTAGTGTTGAAGTCTCAAATTTTAGAATCAATGAAATGCTAAATAACAGTATTAATATATTTTTAATTTGAAGCTTTATTCTTTTAGATATTCCACTGTGTATATTTAAGATGATTTGACTCATAATTTAGCCCATGGCAACTAATTTAAGCTTTCATATGGAAGAGAAAAAAAAAATTCTGAGACCTATTGAAGAAAGCAGATGGGGTTTTGTTGGAGAAAAAGTACCTTCCAAGTAGTCATTTGATGTAATCATTATATAAAGCATTTTTCAAAGATATGTTCAGTACCATTTTATGTGCAATATACTGAAACAGTTCCTCTAATGTGAATATTTGGTTCAGCATTTTGCAATTACACATACTATACATGCAAAGAAAAACCATAAGACAATGTACACACTCAGCATACATTTCAAATCAGAATGTTAAATGATGGAAATCCCCCAGGACTGTGGGAACAATTTGGGATTTACCTTCCCAGGGCCTCTCATCCCATACTTGTTCTTTCAGGACTGTGTTGTTTTGTTTTGATTTTTCTTTTTCTTTTTAGGTCAAGATCAGACAGGCTCATGAGGCCTATGAAAGAATAGCCTTGACAGCAATAAACCTAAATTTCAATTGCTTTATTGCTTATTGTGGGTGGCTTCTTCGGAGTTTTGGATCAGCATAACAGTTCATTTTATATACCACAATATGTTGTACGTCTTTGTGACAACTATTGTGACTTTTTCATTGCAATTGCCAGAGCCAGATGACAACATTCTTTCTTTCTCAGACGTTCCTTGAAGATAGAGTTGTTACCTTAAGCAGAGGTATATGGGCTCCTTATGCTGCTGCTGCTTCTAAAGTTGGACATGTGACCTGTGTCTGTTTCTGGCATTCAGTCTGTAGAAGGGAGAGAGAACATTCATTCCAGCTAGAGTTTGGCTTCATACTTATTAAGCTGCCTTAAGTTACAGATTAAAAAAAAGTGGGAAGAAAGAGTGAATAAAAAGAAATGATTTTGTGTCTATCCTTTTTCTATAAATATCTGTTTATCTCAGATATCTATATAATTACAATTCTGATAAAATGTGAAATAGCAAGAATAGTTACTGGCTAAACTTTATCAGCCTTATTATGTGACTTATTAAATATAAAGATATAATTTAGCAATAAAGATTAACCTTTTGAATTGCTTATTGTCCCTGACACTGAAAAAGTGATATGCTAATGCAATTAAATGTTATATTTTATTATGCAATTAGCATAACAATATGAAATCTTTTTTCTGTTTTCATGCAATACTTTCACATTCAATAAAAATATATTCAATTAAGAGGAAGTTTCTGGTTAGCGAATTTTAATGCATTTATCCATATTCATGGGCCATATACAAAACTATAATTGTTTTTCTAGCCCAGTGAGCTCTTGATTGTTCCAAATATTTATTTTCCGTCTGTCTTCTCAGCTGGGTGACACTGGTCGGTACACTTGCATTGCATCAACCCCCAGTGGTGAAGCGACATGGAGTGCTTACATTGAAGTCCAAGGTAAATTAGATAGCATTTTTACCTTAAAATAAAACTTCAAGAGCAATTGTTTACTCTCTGGTAAATAGATGAGGTAGATGTCCTGATGCCTAAGGAGGTGTGTGGATACGTTATCTGCGTTTGTGTGCTTATCTGTACATGTGTAAACATCTTTCATCTTTTTCCCCTTTGTTAGAATTTGGAGTTCCAGTCCAGCCTCCAAGACCCACCGACCCTAATTTAATCCCTAGTGCCCCCTCAAAACCTGAAGTTACAGACGTCAGCAGAAATACAGTAACATTGTCATGGCAACCAAATTTGAATTCAGGTGCAACTCCAACATCTTATATTATAGAAGCCTTCAGGTAAAATGAAGATGATGTTTCCTAGTTGTTCTTTATTTTGATTTACCATTAAATATGCATGTTCTAACTTGCGTATCTCTCCTTAGCCATGCGTCTGGGAGCAGCTGGCAGACCGTAGCAGAGAATGTGAAAACAGAAACATTTGCTGTTAAAGGACTCAAACCTAATGCAATTTACCTTTTCCTTGTGAGGGCAGCTAATGCATATGGAATTAGTGATCCAAGTCAGATATCAGATCCAGTGAAAACACAAGGTAAATATTGATTTACTCGTGACACTTACTTATCCTTAGATGTTATAATTTTATAGATAAATCATTTTTACTACATGCTAGAGTTGCATATGTGACATAGATCTGTTGTCCGAGTTGCTTAATTATTATTATTATCTTTTTTTTGGTGAGGAAGATTGACTCTGAGCTAACATCCATCAGCAATCTTACTCTTTTTTGGCTTGAGGAAAATTAGCCCTGAGCTAACATCTGTGCCAGTCTTCCTTTATTTTGTATGTGGGATGCCTCCACAGCGTGGCTGATGAGTGATGTAGGTCCACGTCTGGGATCTGAACCTTCGAACCCAGGCTGCCAAAGCGGACCACGCAGAACTGGAACCACACGGCCATGGGGCCGGCTGCTCAATCAATTTTTAATACACAAACACAATGTCTGCAAACTTTATTATTTTCTAAACTAAGCTCTCCAAGGTAAGATTAATAACAAAGAGCAATGTTTCTCATTTTATAAAATCATAAATCCAATGAGACAAAAATATTATGTGAATATTTTTGTATTATATTCAATTTCTTTATTTTTAAATATGGTTACATGTGGATATAAAATCTTAGTCACATAATAATTGTATTTGAAATTGAGTAAATTTTATCTTGAGGTTAGTACTCATGCACTTCTAGATGAGTTTTGAAAATTACAACCCTAATCAAATAATACTCTCTGGAAATCACGCAAATGTAAGGGACGTTTGGAAGATAAACTTGAACTTGTTCTTATCCCTCTGTCCAGTCAACCTCCTACAAAGCATGGAAAAAAATACTTTAGGTCTGTATGTTGTTAGTCTATCTTTTTGTTGAATATGTGAGCCATGAAATATTAAACTTTTAAATGGAAGTTATGTATATTTTGGTCAAAGCTGAGTTAAAGAAACAGATAAAAAGAAAAATTAACATGTTGAAACTGTTTCTAAAAACATTCGGAATTGGAAATTTATTCACTTGGACCACATTCTGGATACATTGCTTTTTATTGTCTTTTGTGAATAAAAATTATCTTTAGCTTTCAACACACAGATTATTATCTCCTGTCCACCCTCTTGCTCCGCTTATTATTTTAATGCTTTAATAGGAGTAACATTTATATGTTAAAAAAAAGGTGAATTTGAATCAACCTTTACCTTTTTTTTTTGAACATATTGTCATTGCAATTAAAATACACTTGTCCTTATATTAATAATGAAAGAGAATTCTAGATGGTAGTCATTAGAAATATAAAATTCTTTTCTCAACATACGGAGGAATCATAATGTCTCTATCCCGAGTTGTATTTTTCCAAAGGAAAATTTGGAACTTTAAGTTACAGTGATAGAATCAAGTTGGGCACAAAATGATTGAAAGACTTAAAGTCTTTATTCCTGGTTTTGGAGAGCGTCTGTGAGCCATGTTGAATGTTTTGTCTCCAGCAAATGTATAAACAATCTTTTTGGAAAGACCTTTTGTTTCAGAATTCACAGAGAAAGCAAACCGAGTTGTGGAACATGCCCACAACTGTCTCTTGCCGTGTGAATTCAACACACCCAAATGCCTATATTTGCTGTTATGAGTCACCTCACCAGGAGCTCTAATAGTCTCGGAGCCCGCCTTAAGGCGGTTTGAGGTTTTCAATATTAGATGCGCATTTGTACAGAATGCAGAAACTGTGACAGCTGTAAAGTGAATTCAAACTTTTGTCCCCAGTACAGTGGTCTCTACCTCGTAGACTTTAAATGAAAGTTTTTGATTGACTGCTGTTCTGTAATATATGAATGATTTCGTAATATATATCCTCATTTGTAAGTGAGGAGGTAAAAATTTTATCTGAAAATTAAAGTCTTTTAAAATTTTAATCAACTCACTTTTGTACATGAATATCTAATGGAACAATCTAAGTGAAATGAACCCATGTCAACTGGAAGACTGGAAATATAATGAAACAGGCACACAGTTTTCAAATCAAAGAATTTTTAATCACAGGTCCTCAACCTACTAGCGGTGTGGCTCTGGGCAAGGTAGTTAGTCGTGAGCTTTAGTTTCCTTACCTATAAAATGGGGCTAAAAAATACCTATTCCACAAGATTGGACAAGGATTAAATTAGCTAATCAATTCATGAGAATACAAGACTCAGATTTCTTTTCTGTTTTATGCCGTAAGACTTTATCAGACTCATATTTCTCTCACTGTCTGGTCTAAAAATAAAGGAAATTTATAAAATTTGTAGATATAAAACTGAGAAAGACAGCTAGTGTGCTGAATGAGAGAATCAGAATTAAATATATCTCGACTGGAATGATGGGCCAGCACTAACAAGATTAAAATTAATGGAGCAAATTTAAAAGTCTGGTACTTGAGCTTAAGTTTTAAAAATTAGCTGCAGAAGGATAGACCGATACCAGGCTTAAATCCATGTGAGTGTGTGTCAGGGTGTGGGGGCTGGCAGACTTCATATTTGAAGTCAATTAAAGCACCTCTCTGAGCCAACTGAGTGATGTAGTTGCCAAGGGAACAAATGTCATCTTAGCTGGCATTAGCAGAATTACGTCTGGATCAGTCATCTCCCCTCTTTACTCTGAACTGGTCTGATCATGAATGGGGTAATGTGTTCTTTTTTGAGCACTACATTTTCAGATAGACTTTTAAGAAGAGGACAATGAGGATAGTTCATGGGGCTGCATTGAAGGCTGAAAATCACATCATTGGAAAAGAAATCTAAGAATCTTGGCATGTTTAACCCCCAAAAATAATAAAGTTAGAGTAGTCATGACATTGTTTTCCTTAACATTTTAAGAGACTGTCGTATGAAAAATGTATGCTTATTCTCACTCCAGACAACAGAGCAGGACTAATGAGTAGAAGTAACACTGAGGCAGATTTCGGTGTCTAGTTCTTGGACTCCTTTTGAGACGCTGTGAAGCCCAGCTGAAGGTCAGGCTAAAATTGACTATAGCAGGAACCTGGGGATAAACCCGGAAAATATCCAGTTGGAGAGTGCAGAATGTGTAAGCAGTGAGGGGAAGAGCCGGGGTGGAGGGAATTCAGAAAAGACTCGTTGGAAATTGATTCATTTTGGTTATAATTTCTATAACCGTTTCTGTAACATGGCTGCAAATAAGTCTTCCCCAAGTGGAGATTCCTATGAATGAGCTGGGTCAAAGTTAAAGTTGCATAGATACAGGGCATGGTTTCCAGTTCAGGAGTCAGGTAGACCTATGTTGCAGTTGGAGTTAGAGCCTTGTCACAGGGTGATCGAGACGTATTTCTCCAAAGATTGATAATGCAAGGAAGATGAGATGAGTAGCTGGCAAGTAGGGTTGTTGGTAGTCATTGCTGGGATGGTCATGGTTGTTGCCACTGTTAGCACTGTTTCTCCTCTGCTTGTCCTATCCACCCAGCATTCTTGAGCCTTATCCTTGAAAGAATATGTACACAGAATGTACAGAAAATGTGTGGTATAGATAATAAGAGACCACTTATCGTAAATAATGAAGTGGGGCCTGGATAATCTCACTTGAGATTGTGTATAGGGAATTCCAATAGTGGGGAAGCAGCTGGATAGAATCATATCTGAGGTCTCCTCCGAGTTTAAGTCTAAATGTTGGGAAGGACCTTTTACATTATAATGCATCTCTTTCAGGAGGAGGAGGACAAGAACAATAAAGGGGCCAATTCATAAACTTCTCAATATTACGTTATGAGACATTGCTTTCCATTTTTCTTTCTGATGGGAAATTTTCTAAAATAATATTCTAGACTGCCGTTGCCAAAATGGTTACACTAGGCAAGGGAGTCTAATAATTAACTGGCAAGTTTATCTCAAATCAGAGAAATTAGAAATTGTGATGTAAATCATAGTAGTTATCTTTTAAAATGGTTATTTACGTAGGGCCGGCCCATGGGGTAGCGGGTAGGTACGCGCGCTCTGCTGCTGGCGGCCCGGGGTTGGGATCCCGGGCGTGTACCGAGGCACCGCTTGTCAGGCCATGCTGTGGCGGCATCCCATATAAAGTGGAGGAAGATGGGCGTGGATGTTAGCCCAGGGCCAGTCTTCCTCAGCAAAAAGAGGAGGATTGGTATGGATGTTAGCTCAAGGCTGATCTTCCTCACACACACAAAAAATAAGAAATGAAAAATAAAATAGTTATTTATGTGTTTGAAGATACTTCCTAAAAGGCAAGGGGATTCCTTGAGTATGGAAGCTTATATATGAGAAAACATGTTTAGAAGCTGACATAATGTGTATGTCTTCCATACAGTGATTTACTTTAACTCAACCAATGTTTATTAAACACATTTTATCTGTGTGGCACTGTGCTAGGTATTCTGGGTTCACAAACATTGACCTGATCCCTGTCTTCAAGAAAAGGACTTTATATATCTTACAGAATGGAGTCCTACAGCAATCCACAGAAGTAGCTGCTGTTGATATTGCCATTTGACAGATGAGGAGACAGAAAAATAGTGACGTTAAGAATCCTTTCCGAGGCTGGCCCTGTGGCGCAGTGGTTAAGTGCGCGCACTCCACTTCAGCAGCCCGGGGTTCGCAGGTTCGGATCCTGGGTGAGCACTGATGTATCACCTGTCAAGCCATGCTGTGGCGGCATCCCATTTAAAGTAGAGGAGGATGGGCATGGATGTTAGCTCAGGGCCAATCTTCCTCAGCAAAAATGAGGAGGATTGGCATCGGATGTTAGCTCAGGGCTATTCTTCCTCACAAAAAAAAAAAAAAAAGAACTCTTTCCAGTGTTACATGGCTGTTATGTTGCTGAGCTGGGATGCAAACCCAAGTCTGTCTTATTCCAAGGACTTCCCTCTTACCCTAGAGAGAGATGGTAGCTGGGTTATAAGAACGATGGAGACCAGTAGGGAAGGAAATATGTCTGAGATGGAAAGGTAACAATCAAGTGCTTTCTATCTATAGGCTGTGATAATAAGGTAGCCTGAGGGCCAATATGAGCCAAAGATATTTGTGAGGTATGATAAAGTATTAGAAGCCAAAATTATCTCACTTGTTTTCCTCATTTTGCTTATTTATAAGCTTAATTTATAGGCTCAGTGTATGTACAGTCAATGGTATTCTATCTAAGAGTGTTGAATAGCACTCTTGATCTGTCGTCTCTTCCATTTGCCTGCCTTCCATGAATGCCATCAAGGATACTTACCAACCTCATTTTTTTTTTTTTTTTTTTTTTTTTTTTTGTGAGGAGATCAGCCCTGAGCTAACATCCGCCAATCCTCCTCTTTTTTCGCTGAGGAAGACGGCCCTGGGCTAACATCGGTGCCCATCTTCCTCCACTTTATATGGGACGCCGCCACAGCATGGCTTACCAAGCAGTGCGTCGGTGCGCGCCCGGGACCCGAACCAGCGAACCCCGGGCCGCCGCGGCGGAGCGCGCGCACTTAACCGCTTGCGCCACCGGGCCGGCCCCACCAACCTCATTTTTAATATTCATGTTTTTGCTTTCTATCCAAAGTCAGTTCTTTGAAGGTATTTAATTGTATAGGAAAGTAAAATTCTCCTGTCTTATGGGATGGTAAATAATCTAGAATATATGTGCCAAGATACAATACTCTGAGAAGGAGAATTCTGGATACAAAAAATTCTTTATTTTCTTCTCTTTGTTACCTCGTATTTTCTTTTACTATTGTAAACAAAGCAAAACATCTGTATGTAGAAAACCTCTTTAGAAATGGGTTCAGGCTTTAGTAAGTTTAATAAAACCCCTCCTTGTTGGAAAAAAGAAAGTGCAACATAAATGAACACTAGTAGTAGTTTAATTCTTGCTGTGTTCTTGGTTTCCTTTCTAAAATTTTGGTTTTCTTGAGATTGAGAAGTCTTTATTAGACCTTCTTTACAGTGATATAATAACTAAACTAAAGCAAACCATCAATTAAATAAATGTTAAATGCTCTTTTCTCATTAGATTTATTCTATTCTGTTCTATTCTGTTCTGTTCTGTTCCGTTCCATTCCATTCTGCTGGTGACTTCTGTATCCCCCATCATTGCCACTAACTTATCATATACCTTATTTGGAAAGATAGCCAGCTTCATCTTATAAGATGTAAGGTGTCTAATTTCTTTTTGTGCTTGCTTTTTACTTACATGTTTTCATTACCGATCCACTCCGCTGCAATTCCTGGCTCTTTCATGCGTAGTCAGGATCACTACAGAGGTTATAACAAACACAGAGGGGATTGCACTAGGTTCCTCATCCTCGGCAAGAAAACGATCATGACATGGAAGGAGGAGCCCTCAAACGCTGCCGTTGGCCAATGTTATCTTTGCCTCCCGCTCTTTTTTGCTTTCTACATGCTATCTGCTTGTTCTCTCTCTCTCTGTATGTCCCTCTCTTCCTGATCCTAATAAAAAGGTTAAATTGTTCCTTTTTTATTCTGTATCACAGGTTGGCTTCACAGTTGGAATGATTCTTCTTTTCCGAGAGTTGCTGTGAATGAAAGGATTGTTTCACCATGTTTTCATTCAAGTCGGTAACATTGTGTGGGATCTAACACAGTCTTCTTGGATTGTTGCAGATGTTCCCCCGACAAGTCAGGGGGTGGATCATAAGCAGGTCCAGAGAGAACTGGGAAATGTTGTACTGCACCTCCACAACCCTACCATCCTTTCTTCCTCTTCAATCGAAGTGCACTGGACAGTGAGTTGTTGTTGTTGTTGCAATATTTGATCTCAGTTTTAATAAGCAGATGACTTCTGGGAGATCATTATATGACAAATATATATATGTTGCATATGCATATATGCAACAGATAGTTAAATTATATATATCTGTCACCCACTTCTCCACCAATGATAACTTGTAATATAAGCATGGTTTATTATGGTAGCTATGGACTGGCTATAAATTTTCTATTATGTAGCAATATTGAATTTACCAGTCTCAGAGGAAAGAAACACAGAGTACTAATTATGAATATACAATGTGTGATAGGATCATTATCACATGAATGTTTTTAAACTTAGGAATATTTCTAATTAGTATTAAGTAGGCTTTTAAAATTAGAAAGTGGTAAAAAAACATTTTATTTCCCCATCTCCTTGACACTGACATTTCTCTAGATGTCTGTCACAGAACTGCCCTGATTTCTCACATTTCTGCATGAAGCATAGAAAATTAATATCTAATATACATTAAGCTGAAAAATTGAACACATTATAAAAGATAGTGATTTGTTTTTAGTATTCTACTTTATATAAACTAGAAAACCATGAGGTGAACCCAAATGGAATTTTTTGCATTTTGTTACATTTAATTTTCATGATTTTCTAATAAACCAATAAAACGATACGAATGATTACATTTTTATTTGTCCTTTTAATAGGTGGACCAACAGTCTCAGTATATTCAAGGATATAAAATTCTCTATCGGCCAACTGGAGCCAACCGTGGTGAATCGGAGTGGTTAGTGTTTGAAGTGAGGACCCCAGCCAAAAATAGTGTGGTGATCCCTGATCTCAAAAAGGGAGTCAACTATGAAATTAAGGCTCGTCCTTTTTTTAATGAATTTCAAGGAGCAGATAGTGAAATTAAATTTGCCAAAACCCTGGAAGAAGGCAAGTATAATGAAATGTTTGATTACTGTGTGTTGCAGTACATTTGTTAGACTTGTATTAGCTTAAGTGAAAAATTTTTAATGTTAATAGTGACATTAATTATTAACTCTTGATACTGTATATTATATTTTGCTAGTAGAATTTGTTTAATTAAAACTACTAAAAAGCAAAATTCTAGAATACTTGACTTGCTTTAATGGTGGTCTATGTAAAGATGTGCAAATGTGAACACTGTATTACTTAACGGCATATGTAGCATGTATTTAATTATTCAGAATTAAAATTCGCATTTCAAGATGGAAATGTTCTCAATTTGCTTGCCTTTCCATTAATGATTTTCCATCCGTTTATTGAATGTTATTTTGAGTGATGATTTGTAAATGAGATGAGTAATGTCTTGGTTTGCCCAGGACTTTCCAGGATTAGCATTTTATGCTTATGCCTCATGTCCTTGGAAACCCGTCAGGTCTAGACAAACTAGTAGGATTGGCCACCCTATAACTGGAAATTAAAAATTAATGTTTATGTAAAAGTAAAAAGTTACATGTCACAAGTATACTCTTTAAAAATAACCAGAATTTTCCCTAAAATGCCTATTACTTTGATTATGTAAATGATAGAATATAGTTAATTTCTTGAATTATTAGCATGCATCTTTATGCTTTTGAACATTTTTAGGGAGAAAATGGGACTAGGGTTACAGGGAGAAATAGGAATTTTTCTGGGAGATTTTGTGGAGATAATTTATATAACTTTGGTTATGGAAAATTCACAAGAACAATGGGTTAGCAATATTAAGGAAAAACTTAAATAGTTCGGGACTATTCAGATTTGGGTGAGATACATCTTTAAAACATATGCATATATTCATATATATGAATTTCATATAGTTATTGTTTGACTTTATATATTAAGTACCTGATTTCAATGTTCTCTAATGCGCTCATAATAATCTACTTTTTAAAACTATTTAATAGCCCCCAGTGCCCCACCCCGAAGTGTCACTGTATCAAAGAATGATGGAAACGGAACAGCAATTCTTGTTAGTTGGCAGCCACCTCCGGAAGACACTCAAAATGGAATGGTCCAAGAATATAAGGTGAGACATACTCATTTACTGATGGACGCCCCTCTCCCCAACAAAGAAGAAGAAATCTTGGTTAAATTGTTCATGGATATTTGGCGCCATCTGCTGGTCCACACAGCAGCGTGTAAAATTATTGCTTAAAATTCTTTCCTGTTTATTCAGTGATTTTAGAATAATCCTTTTTGTTGGAAAAGCCATTTGAAAAAAATTAATTTGAAAGAGAGAGTCTATGTGGTCACAAAATATATAGTTCCATCTAATTTCATACATGCAACAAATGTAAATGCTAATAAAAATCTTTCTTTTTCCCTAAAAAGTAGCTTAAATATATTTTGAAGGATGGGATTGCCCTATGGAATTGGCTGTTTGTCACTTTCTATCCAATATGGTTTGCTTTCGTTTTTTTTTCCATGTTTGAAATTTTAGAACTTTGGGGCTAAGTTGGAAAAATGCTTTTAGTGTGCCTGATAATCAGATTTTTTTCTATAAATCTTGTTTTAGATTTATATTTAGATTTAGAGAAAGATTATAGAAAATCTTGTTTTCTGTAAATCTCTAAACAAAATTTTATATGTCAGAGGAAATTCAATTATAAATTTCTGTATGTTTAAATGAATTTTTAAAATATATGATATATTGTCAAGTGATTTAATCTAATGATTCTGAATAATTATTTTAACCTGTGAAATCATCAACTTTACTCGATGAATTTAGAGAGACTTACATAGATTCATCTTGAGCAAATGTTTTCAGGGTGCAACAAAAACTAAGTTAAGGACATGAGATTTATCCTATCAATGAGTCTATATTATAGGAAAATCTTAATGAGCTATGATAAATAAATAATTGATAGACCAAATCAGGAAAATCTTAATAGAAAATAGATTTTATGTGTATTTTTTCGACATTTATGTAAACGCACTATGTACTAGAAAAAATTTAACTGCAAAACATGTATTTCTCTAGACACTGCCTTATGTTTCTATGATACCTGAGTATTTTTCTAGTTACTAGCTAAATTATGATCCTTAGTAGATTATCTCCTATGTTTGAATATTTTAGACTCTGCCTATTGATATGAAACTGATATTTAGAGGGTGAACACATCTACCTTCTATAGTGTAGGTCAATGATTTTTAATTACATGCTAACATCAGAATCACTTGTGAATCATTTTCCACACATAGGTGCCTGGTCCCCACCCTCAGAGATTCTGATTTAGTAGGTCTGCCAGGGGGGCCTTGCGCATATGTTTTGGTAGATTTCCCCGGGTGCACTCTTAGTTAAGGCCCAAATAAAGACCATAAATGTTCTTTTGAGTAGCAAATTAATTTGTACAATAACCAACTATACTGAGCTTAATTTTAGGTATAATATTTTATTTTAAAATGATTTTTAAAAACATACTGAAAACCTCTGAAATGAAATGTGTGTACACTTTAAAAGGGCTACATATTTTTTGAGTATTTAAAATTCTTCCACAAATGCACTGTGGATGTTTTAAAGTATTTCAAATTAGATCTTCCAGTGTAATTGAGTCATTAAAAGGTAAGAGTCTCTACACTTTTAAGTGCTTTCTCATGAGTTTGAAGGTTGTTTCAATACTGGGGATTGAAAGGATGCGATGGTTCAGTCCGGAAAAATAAACAGTTATAGAGATTTTTAAGGATTTAAAATGAGGTGATGTCTCAGCTCTCAAGCAAAATTGTGTAATGTAGGCATTTTCCCCTAAGAGTCAAAACTCATTTCTCTCCTGAAGAAATGTGAAAGGGTGGATTTCACTTAACTTCATGGTCAATTTAAAATAATAAAATGCCTTTCAGAATCTGATTGACTGCTTCAAAATCAGTTTGTGGCTTTGGTTCAGCTGCATAATGTAATTGGGGAAAAAAAAAATCACAAAGGACTCTATTTCCAAATGGTCAGATCCTGGTATATAGAGTCTGACCATTTGCTGGTGTTATGCATTGAAACTATATTAAAATAATATTAACTTTCAAAGAATAAAATTAAAGGTTATTGCCCACGTGTTAGAGGACACTGATATTCTTAGATTTATTTTAAATCCCATTTCCTATTACAGCTTAGACAATAGGCTACTTGAAGTTAATCCCACGTATTGCTTGAGGACATCATAAAGAATATAGAGCATGGTTTACTACTCCATGGATCATTTTCTTCTGGAAACTAAGTCCAAATACTGTCATGCACCATATACAAGTTCTTGAACATTGCAAAAGATCACTCTATGATTAAATAATCCCTTAGTGAAATTTAAAATAAGGATTATAATGTAGTTTAAAAATCTTAATATTCTAGAAACAATTTCCTATCACAAATATCATTATCCAAGTTAATGAGAAATACAGTAATTTTCTTATTAGAAGAACATTTTCCTTTCAAGTCAAATATGTATTATTATTCTTTATAATCTCATCTATGTTATCAAAGACATTAATATTCCCATTTAAATACAAGATCAGAATGCTAATTTCCTCTCATTGATAATAGTTTAGCATACCATAGACTGAATTAAATCCTAGGATGGTCCTTACTTCTTATTTCAGTTTTATTTTTAATAACCATATTTATGCAAAGGTGCTGTAGATTATTCAGAAGCTCTCTCTCTTTTTAAATCAACTGTGTCTTGGTTTTGACATAAAAGTTGATGTGACTGTGACAGTGTCAGGTAATTTTATCCTGGAGAACTGTTGAAGTATAGTACAGATCTTCCTTAACCTACGATGGAGTTACATCCCGAGAAACCCATAGTAAGTTGAAAATGCATTTAGTACACTAACCTACAGAACATCATAGCTTAGCTTAGCCTAACTTAAATGTGCTCAGAACACTTAAATTAGCCTACACTTGGGCAAAATCATCTAGCACAAAGCCTATTTCATTAAAAAGTGTTAAATATCTCATGTAATTGAATACTGTACTGAAAGTAAAAAATAGTATGGTTGTCTGGGTGCACCATAGTTGTAAGTGTATCGGTTATTTACCCTTGTGATTATGTGGCTGAATGGAAGCTGCACTCGCTGCCACTGCCCAGCCTCGTGAGAGAGTATTGAACCACATAGCATTAGCCCAGGAAAAGGTCAAAATTCAAAATTTGAAGTACGGTTTCTACTGAACGTGTATCGCTTTTGCACCATCGTAAAGTGAAACCATCATAAGTCAGAACATTGTGAGTCGTGGGCCGTCTGTAGTAGACTCAAAGTTTCCTCCTCATCTTTGTTTGGTGTTATCTGGTCATCTAGATTCATGCTTAGCCCGTAATAGGAGTGCAGACGCTGAATGATGATAGATAAATTATTGTTCTTTATCTGGATATAGACAGCTTTTTGCAAGGTCCTTTTTTTTCCTGGCAAATAATTTCTAGATGTTTTAAAAAAACCTGATGATATAGGCTGATAGAAACCCGTGTCTTCGAGCAAAAATTTGTAGACTCACCTCATGTAATCCTTTAAAAGTATGTGAGAAAATTCAAAGAGGTCTTTAAGGTACAACAATCCCCCCACTTATCCATAGTTTTCCATGGTTTCCATTACCCACAGTCAACCACAGTCTGAAAATATTAAATGGAAAGTTCAAGAAATAAACAATTCATAAGTTTTAAGTTGTGCACTGTTCGGAGTAACGTGGTATAATATTACATCATCCTGCTCTGTCCTGCTGGGGATGTGAATCATCTCTTTGTACAGCGTATCCATAGTGTATACCCTGCGCCCGCCAACACACACCCATTAGTCACTTAGTAGCCGTCTGGGTTATCAGATCAACTGTCGTGGTATCTCAGTGTTTGTGTTCAAGTCACCCTTATTATACTCAACGATGGCCCTAAAGCACAAGGGTAGTGGTGCTGGCAATTCACATATGCCAAAGAGAAGCCTAAAGTGCTTCCTTTAAGGGAAAAGGTGAAAGTTCTCAACTTAAGAAAAGAAAAAACTAGTATGCTGAGGTTGCTAAGATCTACAGTAAGAACGAATCTTCTATCTGTGAAATTTTGAAGAAGAAAAAAGAAATGCATGCTAGTTTTGCTGTCGCCTCAAATACATATATATAGGAAAAGATGTGGCATATATGGGGTTTGATGCTATCCACGGTTTCAGGCACCCTCTGGGGGTCCCGGAAGCTATCCCTCGCAGATGAGGAGGAACTACCGTACTACTAACACTAGGTTTGACTGGAAGAGTCTTCTCAGAACTAGATCCTGGGGAAAAATGACTTCTGAAACTTCCTATTTTAGGTTGGTGATAGGTCTGAATTTCGTCTAGGTCTAAAACCGCAATATAATATGTTATCTTTGCATTAACTTACGTACCTTAGCAGCTTACCGTTCCTTGTGCTCTTCTCACAGGTTTGGTGTCTGGGCAATGAAACTCGATACCATATAAACAAGACGGTAGATGGTTCCACCTTTTCTGTGGTCATTCCCTCACTGGTTCCTGGGATCCGATACAGCGTAGAGGTGGCGGCCAGCACTGGGGCCGGGTCTGGGGTGAAGAGCGAGCCACAGTTCATCCAGTTAGGTGAGTGTGGTGCAGAACTGGTTGGAGAGTGTATCACTGGATACTTTGTCCTGCTTTTCTTTTTTATGTGTGGTAGAGCCATCATTGCAAGTTGAATAGAATATGGAATGTGACAACAGAGCCACAAAAATGATGGTGTCAGCTTCATGTCATTACATATATATATAAAATAACATATATATATGTTATTATATGTATAACATTACATATTTTATATATATATATGTATATGAACTAAACTTAAACTTATCCAAGTACACATTTTAAATTATATTTCAAGTAAAAGGTGCCAGTATTTGGCGTCATCCTACTCCTGTCCTACTGAATTTTTTACATCTATTCAACTAATACTATTAATTGTCCAGCAGGGATACCTCAGCGAACAAGATAGACACAGTCTGCACCTTCATGGAACTTACAGTTGTTTGGATTAAAAAAAAAAAAACCAAACTTCCATGCAAAACTTAAACTAGGTATTGGAAGTTTATAGCAATATTCAATTTGCAGTCACCATTTTTGTGTCTTTAAAATTGCAATTGCCTTTTATAACAAAAGATAGGTTGAGATGTCAGAGAGCATTGGAAAATGGTTATATGCTAATTACTTGGAAAGTTAAATACAATGTGTGCTTCAAAAGTGGTTAGATAAATTTAAAAAAATGGACAGAGAAGACTTTATTACCATGGTTCACTTTAGGCAATGTGGCATGAACATAAAATACAAATTAGCGAGTGGTTACCGGTAAAATCTAAAACATGTAACAACAAAAACAGCAACAAATACAATTATAAATAGAAAGGGAGAGAAAAAGTTCAGATGTTAAGAGGCAACATTTAAATTACGAAAGATATCAAGAAATATATGGTCAGCTTTGTGTTTGTTCCTTCCGGTTCAGAAGTTAAGCATTAGTAATATTTTGTCAGTTACTAAATTATAAAAAAGGATCCGATATATGAATTTTTATACTACACAAATAAGTACATAACATTTTGCATATTGATAACATTGATGGCATCCTAGAAATTATTTCAAAACAAAATTAAGAAACGTTTAGCTTTGAATAAACTTTGTTGCTGTATATAATGGATTTTACATTCTATTTGGAAACTGTTACTGATGTTCCATTCAGACAATGCTAGCTGCTGTAACAGACATGCTTGCAGAATCTCTGTGCTATAAAACAATCAAGTCCACCTGAAGTCCACTGGTTGTGGATGGGACTCTGTTCCACTTGGACTTGGAGGGTCAGGGGCTGATGAGATTTACGCTCTTTAACATGGGGCTTCCAAGGTTGACCCTGGGCCAACAGAAAGGAAGAAAAGAAACACTTTTATGTGGGAGAGTTAAATGGTGCAGGGCTGGAAATGGTGCACATCACTCCTGCCCAGAACTCAGTCATATGATTCCAAATAGATGAATGGGAACACCGCAAAACGAAGTCGCTGGCTAGGGAGCTATTTCCCAACAACAGAGAGTACTATTCAAACCTTTAGTGAGAGCTTGCTGTCTCTGCCACAGCCATGGGCCAGAATTTGATTTTTAGATGATCTTTTACATTTAGCACATTTTTAAACACTGATTATATACACAACTTTTAAGCAAAAATAGCTTCATGGTTTATTTCTGGTTCATTTATTAGAAAATTCCAAGCAATACAGGAAACTATTTTAAAAAATTACTTGATGCATCTGTTACAATGTTATATAAGATATGGGAGAAAACAGTCTAAATATAGACCTTTTTGCTCAAATAGTTCCCAGTTTTGTGAAATGTCACTATTAACTTATTAAAAGTGAAATTATAAGTTACATTATGATGACCCTATACATTGTTGGTATCCTTTACCTATTTTTATAACATATGACTTTTAGTCCTGGGTTTTCACAAATGAATTGGAAAAGGGAGCATGTGTAATTTTATTTATTTAAGATTTAAATCATGGGATTTAAGGGTCAAATTGGTTTTCTTGAAATTATAAATGTGTTCCAGTTTTCCGTATCTTAATATAGCCTCAGCTGCAGCGAGACAAAGACTGAGATATGGAGTAGCCATTTTAATTCATTAGTCACACCACACTTTATTCTGTTAAGCCCATCTGGTCACTTGTGTGGAACCTCTCTTGGCTGTCTCCATAAAATCTGAAGCTACCCAACTTAACCTTGCACAAATAGCCATGAAATCTATAAACCTAGCAGATACCAAGGGCGTATTAGGAATAAAAAGAATAGGTCTGCTTGGTGAACTTTCAGAGGATGAAGTGCTCTTAGGATAACCATAGATAAAAGAGGCTGGAACATGAAATAAAACTTTCAGTCAACAAACCGTTGAAGGCAGGTGACTGCGGTTGCTTGTGAAAATGGGTTTTTCAGCCTTGACCCTCCATAGAATGAAATCTGGAATTCTGTTCAAGAAAAAAGAAAATAAAAAGCACACACACACAAAACATAGGTGGCAATTTAGCCATTTTACGTAGAAAGGGGTGCTATTTTCCTAAGGCTGTTGCCTCAGCCATTGAATGCTACTTATTTTTCCTGCCACTGTCTTGTTAGGATGCAATATCATTTAGTAAGAAAACATAATCTGTAGGAATTTTTTTCTGTTTGAGAAATGTTATTCATATATAGTGAGTTATACCAATTATTTTTCTGGGAAAAAAAAGGATTTTTGGACTGGAACAAATATTTCTATTCTAAAGCAGGTTGGATTAGCAGAACATTTTCAGAGTCAAATGATTTAACAGTTGTAAGAAAGCACCAATCCTAATGAAATGGGCAAACACCTTCTTGTTTCACCAGATGTTGTGGGGGAAGAACGCTAAAACTACAGACGCTGGTGGGAATTCTGCCCACTGGGCATCCTCGGCGTTGGCCTCACTCAGTGCCAACAAAGGAGGATGTTGTAAAGCAACAGCTTCCAGTTTTCTACAGACTTTGCAAACTGCTCTGTGTGATGTGATGAAATGGTGGGCTTGAAAAATGAGTATCTCAGTAGGTTTAAACATAAATGTAAAATAAGTACATTTTAATAGCCATAAATTTCATCAATTTTTAATTCCTGAATCAAAATAAAAGAAAACATAAGCCTTTTTGACTATTCATAAGACTTGATAATTCTTGTCCATATTTAATGTTCTTATATCTATTGCTGGCTACAGTTATTATTTTAAAAGAAAGATTGTTCATAGATCTTTCAATGGTAACATTATCTTAATTTTTCATTGATTTTTAATGATCCTGCATTTTATAGACTCTTCTGAACATAGGTTCAAATAATGTGTTTCTAAGGCACACATTAAGAGTCTTAGAATATAGTCGGTGGGGGGTAGGGTGGGGAAAAGGAGTACTCACACATACACTTTTTTTTTCAATATATACCTTATAGAGGAAATACAATTTTATTTTCTACCTTTTTTAGAACATATAATTGAGGGTTCCTATAGAAGTCTGAGAAAGTTTATATCTTTTCTATACATAATTATTTGGTACACCTTATTTTTATACTTTCATTTCATTCATTAAATATATTCCATGAAATTATTCTATCATATTTGTTTTAAATTAAAATAAATAAAATGAATATAATGTTGCTGAAAAATCTCATGAACTATTTTAATAAACTGGTGGATGCTGCAGAATGCAGAGCAGAAATCATGGTCCAAAAATTAACAAAATAGTGTCAGCCATTTTATATTATACAAGTATGCATTCATTATCTCGTTGAGTTTTAAACTCAAATTAATCAGAATGTGGCTTTTCAGATTCTCACGGAAACCCTGTGTCACCTGAGGACCAAGTCAGCCTTGCTCAGCAGATCTCAGATGTCGTGAAACAGCCAGCGTTCATCGCAGGAATTGGGGCCGCCTGTTGGATCATCCTCATGGTCTTTAGCATCTGGCTCTATCGACACCGGAAGAAGAGAAATGGGCTGGCTAGTACTTATGCGGGTATCAGAAAAGGTATTAACTTACCTAAGTGTTTCATAGTTTACTATGTTCATATAACTCTTGATTTTAATCTGTGACTCCAAATTATTTATGATCATATATATCCTATATTTAAATTATTTTAGTACATAAACATTTTCAAAAGTGCTTTTATTTTATTGTGATATCTACCTATTAACTCCTTTTGAGTAGCAGTATTAAAAATAGGGCTTATCAGTTTCAGCCTCAGGTCCTGTAAAATATATTTCACCAAGGTAGGTCTACACTGGATTGTTCTCTTGGGAATTACTGTGTTACTTTATATTCAAGAGGACAATTTTTAATCTCCTTGTCACAGCATTTATAAATACAAGCTTTGAATGATCTCACACAGCTTTAAAGGGAGCATTTTGCCCTTTGTGAAGCTAAAGAGATTCTTTATAAAATAACCATTTTAATGATTATTTCTGATTATTTATAAAATAATCATTTCTCACTGAATATGGAATGCATGACTGATGTGCTTCAGTTTGTAGAGAGAGGACATTTAGTGCTTTTTTATTGTTATATTTAAAGTTGCAGAGTTGAATATGTATATGCTGTTAATTAGTGATGGTGATTTCGTTAGAAATGTGTTTATAGTTTTAGAAAAGAAAGTTTACTTGGCTGCCATTATTTACAATTTTCTGGATGAACTGAATATGCCAAGGTATTTCACAGATACCTTTGCCACATATACTCAAAGTCTGTAGATTGGTGATTTGTATTTTTTATTCTCTGAGGAGGTTATTAACAATGTCAGACAGATAATCATGCCTACCCTGCCCCCACCAAATATATTCATCAAGTTTGGGCCTCAGATCTGAGCTATAGGTAGGGTGACTGTAAGTCCCAGTTTTCACAGGATAGTTCCGATTTATGTCTTTAGTCCAACTCATTTATAGTTCTCCTTTTTGTCCTCAGAATTGTCCTGGTTTGGATGACAAATTATACATTCACCCTAATTATAGGGCTTATACTTCGGTCTGAGACAACACTTTTGCTTTGCTGCAAGCAAATTTAAAGAGAATTACCAATAGACACATTCCCTCCCCCCATCACCACCTTTGTAAAAAAAAAAAAATTCTCCACATGTTTCCTGAGTGAATATTTCCTACATGTCTTGGCCAAGTCATTTCTCTGGTCAATTATACGGCAAAGTCAGAATTTTTAATGCTAGCTACAACTTTTCTCAGTGAAAACTTTTCTTGAACGTCCCTGTACGCTTCTAAAACAGTCTGGGACAACAGTCTAAAATATTTGTGCTCTCGGTTACAAGGAGTCTTGGCAAGAAAGAGTCAACACAAATTCATCACCCATACTGTAAAAATAAATCTGTGTGCCTCCTGCCTGTGGCTCCACAGTAATCTCTTCATATACATACATTTGCCTTAGCATTATCATCCTTAAATATGTTTTCTTCAGATATGTGTCCTATCTAGAGATGAAGCAAAATGTCGGTATCCCTCCCTGTGAAATGGAAAATGAGGGCTTGAAGGTTACTACAAAGAGCGCCTGTGCTCATTATGTATACAAACTAGAGCAAAGTCAGGCACATGTGTGGCCACATAAAACCTTTGACTGACAAACAATGCAGAGAAGTGGTTTGTGGATGTCTGTGTGTCATGGAGCAGGGAAGGGGCAGGGTGTTGGGGGTTGTGTTTTGAAATCTGATCTGAATGAGGAAAAGTGATTAATTAACATATAGATGTAGAGTCTCTTGAATTCTCTGGGAATTCTGTATTTCTTATTGCGATGAAGTGCTATAGCTGTGTGGTTATAACAATTTAATGCTCTATATTGTCTTGAAATCTAAATATGTGACATGAAACCCTCTTCTTTCTGAAATGTCTCTTTTCCTTTACTAATGTACTTTAAGCATGCTGGCAAATGCCTATGTGCTCTTTCTGCAACACCTATTAAACTAATATCATTGTCCCTTTAACGAGCTTGTGTTTGAGCAGAAATCATAGAACATAATTACAAATGTAATTGGTGAGCATTCGATTCCGCTTTTCTCACTTTGCCTCGTTGGCACTTTTTCATAATTCTGTTTCTATACAATTAAAAAAAGTGCATCCTGAAATCTTAAATTGTCTATGCCCAAAACAGTGCTGGTAATTATAAGCAAAAAGGAAGTGAAATATTTTAAAGAAATAAATGTAAAAGAGCCTCTTGACCTGTAAACCATGAAACCAGAGTGTGACTTTCAGTAATAGAGAGCATCTTTAACACTTTCCCCTACGTCTGTCTGTAGGTGTACCCTCTGCTAGAACATTCAATACCCCTTGTTCACACGCATTCGCATAGTGCACCAGCAGCACTGGGTAAACAGAGTTTATTACTCTATTATTGGAAGCTTTGAGAATTAACTTGTTCTTTGCTGTGTGGGCTGTAAAAAGTTCATTTAGACTGACTTCTTTTCATCTCTTCTTTCATTCCTCAAACTGAGCTTAGCAGTTAGCTAGGAGTACTGACAAGGACCTTTCATATTTTCCCTATGCCCTTGTGATTGCAAATTAATGTTCAGATCCTCTATTCTTGCTTGAATAGCTGTACTTTCAAATGTACCTTTTAAATTTTTTTATGAAGACTTGTTACTACAGCTCTGAATTTTTGATTGTAGCTGAATTACATTGACTCTCTGAGTGAAAGAAAACAATAGAATTCTTAAGACAGGGACCGCTGTGCTACCAGTGAAGGCCACTGTATAAATTGGGTACACAGCATTGAGGCTTTTGGTTTTCCTCTTTCTAGTATGCTCAGAGATAAAATGGTTTGGTAAGAAGTGACAGTAGTAAAGAATGCTAGAGATACCTGTTTACAAGCCCAAATGCTGAAATCCTACAGTAAATTTCTTGGAGGCATTTGAATCTGAAGTGGAAAATACATTTTTGGCAGCTTTTCGATCCACAATAAGTAATCAATATTCTGGTTTATGTGTATTAAGGATTTCTTAAAAGCAAACTTCAGTCTTCGAGGTAGTAACATAGATTTCCTTGCTTTCTTTCCCAGGGCAGTGTTTACTTTAAATTAACATGAGGACCTTGGAAAATAAGGCAGCCTCCTCCCTCTCTGAAATGACATGGAAATAACTCTGGTGTTATCCAACACCCAGGAATGGGAGAAGATAGGAAAAGTGGGGGAGGCCAAGCTGGTACTTTTGACGTCTGCAGTTCAATTTCAGGCGTTATTGATTAGATTAAGATTTATAACTGCAGAGAGAGTGAAGGTTTTCAGAGGGGTGTTATTGTTCCATTGTTTAGCTTCTGGTGTGGCATTGAAAAAATGCTCAGCCTACTCCTGGAAAGCTTCTAAATGTGAACTATAATAGAGAAATTAAAGATTAAAACTCCCCATTTTTTTCTGTCCATTCACAAATTTCTGTGATGATAAAAATGTAGCATTAGATAAGGCATCAGGCATTTCTTAGCAGTGAAACAGTTCAATTTTATGGTTCCCCTTGTTCAGTTCTTTTTTCTCTCCCTCCCTCCCTCCTTTCTCTTCCTTCTTTCCTTCCTTCTTTTCTTTCTTTCTCTTTTTTTGTGTCTTTCTCTCTCCTTGCCTCTCTTTCTGTCTCTGTCTCTTCTCTGTCTCTTTCAATGATAAATACTTAAGTGCACTATTAGTTCGCTTTAATAGGCATTTACTTCCAGATTTCTAGATAAGGTTCAAGCAAGACCCTGATAATACTTGTTTAAGAATCCATCACTCAATGTTTGGAAATGATTAATAGTAGAGGATTTCTGTTTGTACTAAAGCCATGAGCTAAATCTATGTTACTAAATGCAGGGTCATTCACGGGCCAACCCGGCACAATTCCCCCGCCTCCTCGAATGTCAGACACTTCAAAATAGTACCTGTAGAGACAAGCTTCTTTTTTTAACCTTGGATTTGGTTTTATTCCTATATCAGAGGGTCAGAACTCCTGGCTTAGTTATTTACATTTGTTTTATGTTCCGCTGTCTGCTTGATTTATACTAATGTGATATGTACCCTTTCTCTCTTCAGCTTAATAACTGGTTTATATTTTGTTTTGATTTTTCAGTCCCGTCTTTTACCTTCACACCAACAGGTATATATTTGCACCCTCCTCCTTTTCTTTGTTAGTTTGGCATGTGTTGTACTATTATGTTTCTGGTTTTATTTCATTTTCTGCAGTAAGTTGGGGGAAAGGACTTAAAATGGAATACAATACTTCATTTACCCATGTCAGGCATGCACTTGAAGTAGAAATGGTTGATGTTGCTTTTCATGCATTTAATGCAGTTACTCATTGGTGACTCCACATTGCATCTTAGCCTTGTTTGCATGTGTTTCATTCGATAGACACACTGTTTCTACCCTCAGCATGATTTAACATGCCAATGATCTTATTGATTATTTCATACTTGGCAGTGCATTTTTTTCCTTAACTTAAGCTTGCAGGTTTTCCAACAAAAATTTCTCCCCCTTGCCATTCTCTGTCCATAGAATCAACTTTCTTAAAGGTAACCAAAATATCCAGCCTATGTGAAAGATAAAACTTTTCAGTTTCCCCAAGTCAGAGTCCTAATATTCTGTTCTATTCAGTTTTCTTTCGAAGGGGGTCCTCTTCTTTCACATTACCCTGAGTACAAGATGTACCTGTAGTCTTGCCTCCTCGGTTTTAATCCAGTTATTGTAATCACTGGAAGCAGCTATCTCTCCTTAACAGACTCCCAGTTTGGAGTTCTTCTAAGTAGCAGAATTTGGCAGCTTTTAGAAACACATTTCTTCTTAGAAAATGTGTCTCTATTTACAGAAAAACTAATCTTCTTAACCCCTCACCTAACTATGTGCAAATCTTTTTTTTTGTTATGGCTAAATTTTTATACCCATAGTTTATTAAGCTGAGAATGCTTTCAAGAGCATTAAACTATATTTTCACTATATATACAGGTCTGATGAAAATATAATGAGAAGGGTTTCTACAAGCCACAGGAAAAAATAGGTCGCATTAATTAATAGTCACAACTTGGCATACATCTTGGTGCGTGAAGAGAGGGAAGGTTTATTTTAACATTTATCTTTGTCTTATTGGTGCTCATACTTCTGGGAAAATAGTCTAGTAGGGTTTTCTTTTTCCAAATTTAAGATTCCACTTATATAAAATCATGAAATTATATAATCATATATTCAAAATAGAAATCTATGGGAATGGGAATGTACAAATGTATAATAATTATATTTAATAAGAGTGTACTAAAGTTTTGCTTTGGCTTAGTTCTCAACCTTGTTGACACATTAAGAAAATAAGAGTAACTTATATAATTCTATACAATTAAAAAAATACTAGTTGAATCAGAAATCCACTTCCTGTGATGATTTTTTCGATGCTTCTGAGTAGAAAGGGAGAAAGCATTTCATTTTAGAAAGATGCTCATGAATGTAATAGCTTTTGATATATCAACATAAACGTGTCTATTAATTGTTCCTTTTTTTTTGTAACATTCTAGTAACTTATCAGAGAGGAGGCGAAGCTGTGAGCAGTGGAGGGAGGTAATTATCTTGCTTGTTTTGTAGATCTTAAGGGGAGTTTCAGATATTTCTTCTTGTCTTCCTCGATGACATCACTTTCTTTTCTTAAAAGGTTTAACTTAAAGGTGAAATTTGTTCAAATCTTTTAGAAATACTCCATTCTGCTGTGCTGGGAACCAAGCTTGTTTACACACAAATGCAATTGATTGGCGCTGTTGCATCTTAGTCAGTGAACACCAGAGGGAGCTCTGGAACCGAGAAAGACAGACCTGCTGATTTAGCAGATGATTAAAAGGAGTTAAAGGAATTAAGCGATGGCATTTATGAAGATTAAGAAATATAGTTAGTTAACAGACACTATCAAAGAAAAAAGTGTTCATTTGAAAACCTGCTGAACACAGCATTTGCTCATAAGTTGTGGTAGGTTTTGTTTGTTTGTTCTTGGTATGAATTCAACATAGTTCAGGCTCTCCATTTGCAGGGAAATACATTGAAATGAAAGAAGAAATCTAGGTAGCTTGTTAACCCAGAGCTCTTTTTTCTCTAATTAAAATGAACCTCAATCCTATATTTATGATTTTTTTGTAATTATTATTCAGTGTACTTTAATATATTCACAGAGAAATCACAAATTGATGTGACAGGCAGCTTAAAGGGGCTGAAATAAGGTATAAGTTACGTGAACCAAGCTTCAGGATTTTCTAAAATAAGATGATTCTTTTTTTCAAAAACATTAACATCCAACTTAAGGTGTAAGAAGAAAAATCTTTCAAAGAAAACCATTTTATAATTCAAATTCAATTAACATATTGAGTACCCTGCTTTGTACAGGATAATGTGGTTGCTACTGGAAAAGACAAAAATGAGTAAGATTATTGCTGATCTGAGGAACATACCATCTGATGACAAAATTACTGAATTTATTATATGACAAAGAATGATTAAAAAAAATGTTGACCCCCTTTAGCCAATGCTGTACGAATTTGGCAACAAGCACTAATCTTTTCTTTGCTGGGTGCTGACTACTGCTGGCTTCTTGTTTTCATACCTGGAAAACAAAACCAGCCACTGAAAGATCCAGAAACTAGGGAGGTCTTTATAAAGAATAAATCCATTTGATTCAGGAATTAAACCAGGGCATGTTTCTGCATCCAGGGGAATTCCGTCTAAATCATAGCCCAGATATTCCTGAAACAGCCTCTGGCATAAGAAAATTCTCTCGTGGATGGATCTGGAATGCCTGATTATATAACCACCTCTCCACATGTGTGTATTCATGACTATAGACTTCAGCTTTCTCATTAATCAAAGCATCTGAATGTGCTTATTGAGCATCTTCTATATGTTCTGCACTGGCCTCTGTGCATGGGCATGTACAGAGACGCTCTCTCTCTCTCACACACACCTAAAATATAAATCTGGTTCTTGCTCTAAAGGAATTTACAACCAAGATAGACCAAATTATCAAACAGGAAATAATGGCTGGAATCCATAGATCCCAAGTGCTAGTTTCTATGGCAGGACTGAAAAATTACAAAGTTCCTGAACTATCTATCCATTTAGAAACCTCGCTATACCACCATACAGAATTAACCTTTTAAATTTAAAAACAGAACAGCAGCAAAACTGATTTATTTCAAATTCCAAGGAAAAATGATCTTTTCAGCAAATGAAATGATAGAAGATGCTGGAATGTTACAGAGGTAACAGTTAAATAAAGATTTTAGAGTTGGTGCTCAAAATGACAGTTATATACACAATTTTAAATTTATTTCTTCATCAAACATATTGATTGAATATCTGCCATGTGACAGGCACTGTTCTAGTTGCTTGGGATGCATCAGTGAGCAAAGTTAATAAAAATTCCTATCCTTGTGAACCTTGCATTTAGTGAGGGAGATAGAATATAAATAATAAACATTAAAAACAAGTCAGCTCTATAGTATTAGCAGTTGATGAGTGCCATGGAAAAAAATAGAGCAGGAAAAGGAGATCAGGAGTGCATTCTGAAGAGGTCTCATTTCTTAGCCGTGTGTGTGTGAGAGAGAGAGAGTGTGGTCTCTGGTCCAGTGTGGTAAAAGAATGTGCAGTGGACCAAACCCCTGCACTCACTTCTCTCATGTCCATCCCTTAAACGCTGGTTTCCCTCAGGCTTCTCAGGCTCCGTGAGCCCTCACTGGACCTCCCACCTTGTTTGGTTAATGACACCTGAGTCACAATGTTCAAGGCATCCTCTTTCCTGCATCCATTACTGCATTTTGTTGATCCTACCTTTTACCCCCCCACCATCATTATCTGGTTTCACTTCAGCACTTGTTCTCCCTTGCCTAATCTATTACAAAAGCTTCCAGCAGTCTTACCTTCATCCACCTTCATTAGCACTACTTTCTGTTAATTTCCGTTGCCCATGGGAGCCAGAATAATATTTAGAAATGCGTATTGATCATGTCTTTGAGCTGCTGAAGATCCCATTTTCAATAGAACCCACCATGTTTAGACTGTCAAGTCCAGATTGGGCTTAGCTCGTGAAGCCTACAATCTCTGGGGGCTTTGCAGGCCCACTTCACAGCTCTGTGTGCCACACCCTACAATCCACTGTGTCAGCCCACCTGCCATTTGCCAACATTGCATTATCTTATGTGTCCCTACATCAACCGTAACGTATGTGCCCCCCCACATCAGATTGCTGAAGTTCACCTGCTGTGTCCTCCGTGAACTCTTTGTACTGTGTAAATGTCACAATTAAGCACCTAAAGTGAGCTAACACAATTATCTTTTGTTTATTTCAGGGGGGCCAAATCCAGTCTGCCACCTGTTTTTGTAAATAAAGTTTTATAAGAATACAGCCAGACTCATTTGTTTACATATTGCCTATGACTGCTTTCCGGCCACAATGGCATTGTTGAGTAGTTGTGACAGAAAATATATGGCCTGCAAAAGCTAAAATGGTTACTATCTGATCTTTTACAGAAATAGTTTGTCAACTCCTGGCTCATATGATTGCCTTTCACAATAAAATGTAACATTCTGGAGTGTAAAGGCTACATAGTTTATTAATCAATAATTTAATTCATAAATTTTTGTGATGTGATAAATGTAATTTATTGAATTACGTGAATACATTCAATACATGAATTATTGATCTTTGAAAGATATCATCATTAGGTATCTAAGAAAGGGAGGAATGAGTGAGTTATTGAATAAATGAATGTCAGAAGACCTGAGTTCTGACCCTGATGACTTTAGAGAAGATTTCTCCGACTGGATTTTTTTCCTCTAATAAAGGAGAAGGTTGAGCTAGAAATCTCTTCCAGTTCTCGAAATTGTAAATTTAGGTATTCCCGGAAAGGGGGTTGTGGTAAGCAAACAGACCTTCCCAACTTGAAAAGGGCAAAGGCCTTGTGATGCGATCCAGGGGAGGATCGTGGAAATGTGAAGTGGCTGTTCCTATTCATTTGTTTCCTTACCTCAAACATCCCAATCACCTCTTCCAAAAAACTTACTTAAAATCCAAACCACAGCATAAATCAGGAAACAGCAGAGAAAGCCTGAAGTAAGGAGTAGGAAAGTCAGGCTAACCTGGTGGAGAATGCCAATACCACAATTCCTGGCAGTGGGAGGGAGAAAGAAACAGAGCTCAGGCCTTGCTTCTCTTTAAAGTATTGGCAACTGTTAGATCTATCCCCCACTTCTTCCCAGGCTTCACAGCTCTTTCACACTCTCAGTGGAAAGAGGAGACAGCCTACGGGCAACCCTTACTGCCAGGGCCCCTCCATTTTCCCAGCCCCTGGACCTTCTAGTATTGTATTTGGTTTAGGAGTTTAAATAGGGTTTTTTTTTTTTTGTTTTTTTTTTTTAATTGGAGTGAGTAACTGGAATACCTGGAGAAAGGGAGGTGGAGAAATTGAAGGTAGTTGCCACATGATTATTTAAGTGCATTTGTCCTCTTTTCCTTTGTGACACAAATCTATCCCCTTATCATAACCTGGAAGATAAATTTGGTTTTTACGAATCCTAGTGTCTTCCTTTTCCTGAAAATATTGTCTTTTCCAAGACAAAGAAGAAATAAGGCATGAAATATAGCATGATGTATTAGCATGAAAATATAACAACTAATATGTTATATGGTAATACGTATATATCATATGATATCATTATATATTATTTTAGACACATATGAATCACTGTAACCAGCATTGTGTTTTGCTCCTGCTTTGTTTCTTGTTGTTGGGCAGCTAAATCTGTCTGATGCACACTAGATCATCATAAATGTATACAGATAACCTGGGAGGTTGTTAGTTTAAAAAGACCACAGCACCCTTATCAGAGTAGCTGCACGTGACCCTGACTTCCTCAGAGGCCTCTGAGATATGCACACGGCATTTAAGATTCACTATGGACCAGTAATCATGGCTCACTTTCTTCACTAAATACTTAGCATTCCAAATGCAAGTCTAAACTAAAAGCCAGGATGTGAATTGTCAATCCTACTTCCTGTTGGAAATCACCCATACAAATGAAAAGTTCTTTCAGCCTATGATGATATGGACACGTTCACTTTAAAAGTGTTTTTCTGAGGGAATCATAGTAGCATAAAAATATTATCTATTCCTTTTGAAACATATAAGCCAGACTGTGGAAAATTTCCACTTGACCCATACTTCAAACATCCCATAATATCTCTACAGTGTCAAATATGGAGATTTATTTTTAATAACTTCTGATAAGATAACACAGTTGGTTTAAGTTCAAGAGAAAAGAAAATAAGGAAAGCTCAAGATGACTAGGTGCAGAATTTCTATAACCAACATCTATTTCAAAGGCTCCAGATGTCTGTGATACAGCTTACATTTAAATGCTTTAAATTTCAACAGTTCAGCAACATTGCTCTTCAAAGCATGTTGTTATCAACAATTTTAATAGTAAGTTGGCTCTGTTTTAACAGTGTTACTCTGGATTTCAAGCCTTCAGACATTTCCCCTACCTTTCCTTTCATCAAGAATGTTTGAGGGCCTTAGGACATTTCAGCCCTTTCCAGCACATGTGTTTATAGCATCCTGGATTAGAGTGTGGATTCTAGAGCCAGACTACGTGGGTTTGAATCCCAGCTTTGCCACTCACTCACTTTGTATAACCAGGCACAAGTTTCTTAATCTCTCTTGGGCGTCTCAGTTTCTTCATCTGTAAAATTTAGATAATAATAGTAACTACTTTGTAGAATTGTTGTAAGAATTAAATGAGTTAATACATGTCAAGAGCTCAGAACAACACCTCACACACTGTAAGCAAAGATAAATATTCATTTTTATTACAGATATATATACATATACATATGTACGTAGATATATAAATTATAAATCCATATTCTTCATTTGAAGTGAATTAGTCCTCAAATAACCATCATTTGCATAGTAAATTTCCTCAGTCGACTATTTGTGTGTCACAATAGGAACCATGGAGAGTGAAATGTCAGGTTCTTGCTTCTGAGGTAAATGAGGAGCACGGTGTTGCACTTTAACAAAGATAATGAAACCGTAAAGAAAAATCTCTGCAGAATCTGTAGTGCCCGTCTGTTTATTGTGGGTCTGACAGCACATCATGCATCATCACCTCTTTTGCTGAGTTATGAAATGGAGTCAGTGTTGGAAAAAAACATCAGGAACGCCATCCTTGGACTCCAGTCTGCGTCTCTGGCACTGGCGGTCGCAGGCTGCCGTTAACAACTGCTGATGTGCTTGCATTCCCAACGCACAGCGAAAGAGGGTTAACATCTGTTGTGCCAAAAAAACGTGAACACTAATATTTCTTAGAGTGGACATCTTTGTTTTACCAGATTTAATTCAGTAGCTTTCCTTTGTTTATGTAGGGATTTGTGGCATTTTACATTGTCACCATCAGAAAATGTTGACAAGCTTACAGAACTGTGCACTGAAACATTGATGAGGCTCTGCAAAATGTCACGGAGCCCCAAACTCACTAGATCTGAAACGTGGTTTTGAAGAAAATTATGCAAATGTGCTTACTGTGAAGGATCCATTGTCTAAGTAAAGGAGTTTGTTCCATTTTTTTAACGAAGTTATGAGAAGAATCATTATTTTTTAATGGGTCAAAAATGAAGAAATGCAAATTGTCTCAACTGTGGTACTCTCTAAGCTACTAAAACGCTGAAACATATATGTATCCATATTTTTAGATTCCATGTTTGACTGTTAGTCTCTGTGACTAAAGGCGGAATAGAGCATTGCAAACGGTACAGTATTTTAAGTCTGAAGCACAACTCTGCCAGTTTACAAAGTCGTGGCTATATAAACTGAGGCCCGTCCCAGAACATTACTACCTTGTCTGTAAAATAAAAGGAATAATAATATCATTCAGCATACTTGACCCAATTATTTGTGCGAATAATGAGATGAGGAGTTTGTTGGGATTCTGAAGTGGAAATATTATTTGCTATTTATATAACATTTGCTTTTATATATTTTTTTGTTTAGGCCAGGACTTCTCAACATCAGTGAACCTGCCACGCAGCCATGGCTGGCAGACACGTGGCCTAATACTGGCAACAACCACAATGACTGCTCCATCAACTGCTGTGCAGCAGGCAATGGGAACAGCGATAGCAACCTGACTACCTATAGTCGCCCAGGTTAGAGACAGAGACAGCTTGCTATGTGTGAGCATTGTAAGGAACTAGCTCTAAGGAGATACATTTCTTTTCCTCTCCCTCCATTGGAAGGGAAAATTTGATCAACATTTTCATGAAATGTTAACTATTGTTTAGCAAACAAGCCTGATTCAAGTATTTTCTCCATCCCTATATCTCCACACCTCACCCTCCACCAAAAAAAGTTTCCCAGATTGCAGTGGGAGAATGGAGACTATAAACTCTAGAATAGACAGCAAATAAGGAAAAATGAAATTATGTAAGTATTCATCTTGATAAGAATGTATGCAGTTATAACTTTTGATTGTTATTATCTTCAAGATTTAGGGAATAAAACAGATCAAAAGGTTGATAAATGTATAGCTAGAATGAACCAAATTCTTTAATAGCAGTAACAATAATAATAATTGCAGTAATAACAAAAAATTATAAATGAAAATTAAATGAAATTTGAAATCAGATTTGAATAATATATTAGTAAATCCTGAGGATACAAGAAATATATCTTTTGCAGGTGTGTATGCATATATTTATTTTGTATTATATGGGTTTGGTTCAGAAATATGTGTGGGTACGTTACTTTGCTGAAATTCATACTAAAACATGACAATAAAATATGGATGTAGAGGATGCAATATTTAAAAGAATAAACAGAAAATTACAAATGATTTTTTACAAAAAAGAAAACAACAAAAAAAGAAACCCTCAACATTCACAGCATGGCAAATATTAAAAGAATCATAAAGAATCAAAAGATGACTGTAGGAGTAAAATAACCCATGGAATTAAGGAAAAGGGAAATAGAAGATGGCATTTAAGTAAAAATGTTAAGCCCTGTAAAGATAAATCATAGTGCTAACTGTACGTCTACCCTTAAAACAAGTCCCAAGTCTCCACTGGGTATGAATATGGATATGACATGTCCATGTGACCAAGTCCATGTTCTCCAGAGGCCCATATTCTAGTTGTCCAGACGGGTAGATGCTCACATAATTATAAATGAAAGAAAGACTATACTCTGCCTTATAGGAGAGGAAAAAAAATGATGATACCCATTTAAATTAATATGTAGAGCTGTGTTGTCCAATATGGTAGCCTCTGACTACAGTTGGCTATTTAAATTTAAATTAACTAAAATATAACTTAAAATTCAGTTCTTCATTCGCACTAGCCACATATCAAATGCTCAGTACCCACATGTGGCTAGTGGCTACTGCGTTGGACAATGCAGAATAGAACATGTCCATCATCTCAGAAAGTTCTATTGAATAGCACTCATTTAGAAGGATTGGTGAAGAAAAATGAGATTGCCGAAACCATATTGCCTTTAATAATATTTGTTAACCACTCTTTTTTTTTTTTTAAAGATTTTATTTATTTATTTTTCCCCCAAAGCCCCAGTAGATAGTTGTCTGTCATAGTTGCACATCCCTCCAGTTGCTGTACGTGGGACGCGGCCTCAGCATGGCCGGAGAAGCGGTGCGTCGGTGCGCGCCCGGGACCCGAACCCGGGCCGCCAGCAGCAGAGCGCGCGCGCTTAACCCCTAAGCCACGGGGCCGGCCCTGTTAACCACTCTTAAACAAAATTTAATACCTAGAAATTAGCAATAAGAATTACTAGAAGGCAAATGAATCAAATATTCCTGTTCCTTGATCATTTATTGTTGAAATGCAGAGTAGTTGAATTCTAGAGGATAGAGAAGTTGCAAATTTTTCTTAAGATAATATTCATATTTACATCTTTAGTAGCAACCATGTTAATTTATCATTTTTAAGATATCCAGTTGAAAACCAGTTCTCAAAATGATCTGTTAACGTTTGTCATGATGAACTACATGAAAAAAATAATGGTATTTTTACCATTGTAACTTGACTAATTTTTTTATTTAAAAATATCTTAATTTTGAATTATGATTTTAGTTCCTTCTGCTGTTTTAATATTTTCAGCTGCAGCCTTTAAATATTTCTCTCTCTGTATATATATGAATCATTTCATTCTGAAATATTTCAATGAAGGGAAAATTAGAGGGAAATTGAGATCGGAGACATATTAGATATTATTTTAAGCTTTATTTGATTAAATTACCCTGGTTACTATGTTTCATTTTGTCATCATTATTGTTGTTATTATTGTCTTGGGGTGTCATTATGAAACTATGAAAAAATGATTATATAACATCCTGTCCTGATAATCATTATCGTACACAACCAAGAGAAAAACTAATAAAATTCTCCTGAGCACTGTTTACTATCACTTTACCTCTGTTCCTCATATCTTTTGAATGGAGGTACTTTATAAAATATTGAAATCTCAAGTTCTTTGATCCGAGAGCAGTTTTTTCCTTTGTCTGGATTCTCAACTTACATGCTTTGTTCTGTTGCTTCAACAGCTAGCTAGTAGCTTCAAATAGTTCAGTAACTCAAGATTAGAAAATTTAAATTTGGCACGTAAAGATATTCGTGTATATATTAATTTAGTGGAATTCCTATTAATGACGTTGTTAAAGGAAAATTAAATTATGTATTACTACAGAGCACTAACAGAAGTTATAAATTATTTAGTCTCTATATAAATTCTGTGTATCCTCTCTTATTCCCTCAGTTTTTAATTGTTTTCTTTAGAAAGTACATATGAATACTTGGCCCTTTTTGTTGATCTTATTTAAGCCCATTTGTACTTTACATAATTTTACTGTGACTCACAAAGCTACTTACAAAGAAATTTAAAACGAATAACCATGCAGAATGACTTTTTCCTTTTCCTCTCCATTGCACATAGCTGATTGTATAGCAAATTATAACAACCAACTGGATAACAAACAAACAAATCTGATGCTCCCTGAGTCAACTGTTTATGGTGATGTGGACCTTAGTAACAAAATCAATGAGATGAAAACCTTCAATAGCCCAAATCTGAAGGATGGGCGTTTTGTCAATCCATCAGGGCAGCCCACTCCTTATGCCACTACCCAGCTCATCCAGTCCAACCTCAGCAACAACATGAACAATGGCAGCGGAGACTCTGGCGAGAAGCACTGGAAACCGCCCGGACAGCAGAAACAAGAAGTGCCACCAATTCAGTATAACATCATGGAGCAAAACAAATTGAACAAAGGTGAAGAGCTTTGTCTTCATCCTTTTCTGTATTGGTATCCTTAACCCTTCAGCCCAGAATGCCGAAACTTGTCTGGGACTAGCAAGTGTAATCTTTCTTTTGTTACTAAGGTTTTCTTATTTCTTTGGTTTCAAAATTTCCAGTGTCAAAGAGTTAATTAGCACAACAATAACCTTGGAAAACTGATTTAATAATAATATATAAGTATTTTCAAATGGTTTTGAGATTAATTTAAATTCACTTGTAGGTGACGGATTGCTTAGGACAATCTTTTATTCCTAAGGCAGACGTACCACCGTCACAATATCTCCCATTTTAAATAAATAGACTATCCCATTCTTTCCACTCAAGAATGGAAGATAACTGCATCTATATGGTCATATAAACGAATGGCATTTTTATATCAAACTGAAGAAAAATAATTAGACTTGAACTGGAGAAGTGGTTCAATTTGTTGTAGTTCTCCTACCTCATGTGGTTACTAAGACTACTGCAATGTGTGATTTTTAGAACCTGAATTTCTTTGGTTGACCTGACAGAAGTCTGTTAGGATAGAACCTAAAGTAAATTGAGTTTAGTGTTAACATGTAGCAGCAGAAGAGTATTTTATGGCCTGAGGGGAATGTTTCTCTATTGTAATATGTGTGAGTTGGAAGAGATAGGTATTTGATTTCTTTGTAGTCCTTCAGGCTACTACTTTAATAACATGATTTGCGAAGTTATACCTCTAGGAAAAAAGGAATTACTCTAATCTGAATAGATCAGGGCAATTTTGTAGAAGTGTCCAGGTAAAGGATATATTTTATTGTAGATAATTAAAGACATAGATTTATTTTCTTTAGGCTTGAGTTGGGACCATATTTTTAAAAAATAAAACTTGTTACAGTTGGAGATTTCAAAAAGATAGCATAAGACAAATATTTCATTTGATTAAGTTAATGTTATATGTTTTCATTTAATAGTACAGTCATCTAGCTTTTACCAAGTTTAAAAAAATACTTGATTGGTATAATAATCCAATTTAATAAGTGTTTGTTAAGACTCTTGCACAAGTTCATGACAAAGGCTGACAAAGATGAATAGGACAGTTTCTGCAATCATAGAGTTTATAGTGGAGATTCAAACTATTGTTCCATTATTCCTCTGTAGTATATCGCTTTACTTTGGATTTTGGAAAGCTCTGACAGTCCTCAGCACAAATATTTCAGAGCTCTGATTTATTGTTTATACTGCTTGTAAACAGACTTGGTATGTCAGACTATAATAAAGACCCTGGAATGCAACTAGACTGACAGATTATTACTCAGTACATTCCAGTGGTGAGTTTGTCATTTGAATTTTCACCTTTGCCTAAGTAAGCAAAGCATTTCTGTGGCAGATTGAGATACATTTTTTCTTATCATGAATATATCTTTTATTAAATAGAATCTTGCTGATTTCAGTTTTATTTTTTTTTGATTTGCAGATATAATATTTTCCTGATTTCTTATTGATAAAATTATTTTGTTACTATGTTTTTAAAGTTAACAAGTCAAGCAAATCTGATTTCTGCCTTAGCTGATTTATCAATATCTCAAAGAGATGAAAGAGTCCTTCATATGATTCGTCTACACCTATGTTTAGTCTGGTTCATGTAAAGGAGATGATGCAAAGAATTTGTATTTTATAAATCTTAAAGGAGACATGTTTAAAGGTCTTTATCTTTTGTTGACTTTTCCTCTTGAACACCTACGTACATCTTAGCAAGTGATCAACGCAATGGTTTAAAGGTCTAATTGTTGGTAAATGATTGAGGCACCAAAGAGAAAATAAATGTTTAATTTTTTTCCATCTGAAATGTCTAGATTATCGAGCGAATGACACAATTCCTCCAACTATCCCATACAACCAATCATACGACCAGAATACAGGAGGATCCTACAACAGTTCAGACCGGGGCAGTAGTACGTCTGGTAAGTAAGGGGAACCAAAGAGAAAGTCATCCTCTCCTTTAGAAATATGGTACATTCCAGAATTATGAATTGCATGCTAATGAACTCGTGTACGTGTATGACATGGCTGATCACTTTATATAATTTGAATCTTACAGGCATGGGTCTTGTTTTAGCAATTTGAAAGACTGTCCACTCACTAAATCATTTTATGTTCTATTTGGTAACAAAGATTGAGGATCCTATTTTCCTCCTTGTTAAGGAGCTTTGGTAAAGTCAGGAGCATGAACTAATCTTTAAATGCAGTTGAAACTTCTTTTTTCCCCCTTGGCCAAAATATAACTAAAAATGCTGCACATGTAGTTAATCTGCTAAGAATGTCACCATTTGAAGCAAGAATATAAACGCCTGTAAAATTTGAGTACACTTGAGCAGAATCAAAAGCCTAAGAGACACTATTAGAAGATCTATGTACAATAGGAACCTGCCTCAGTTAATAATCTCTCTACTATCCTTCAGTTCTTACTCTAAAATCTCATAAAGCAAACTCCCAACTTAAGTCTGTAAATGCCTCAGAAGCCTCATTGAGGCTTCTTCCCTGTGGTCTTCATGCTGTTACAGCTGTTTGCCAGCTGTTTTCCTGATAGGGGCTGCACATGGGAGCTTGCTGGTACTTAAGTCCTGTTTTTCTAATTAAAAGCAGTTCATTATTAGAACTAACATGTGGCAAGTCACACCAGGATGAGAACAAAACCAATTGATCTTGACTCGAGAATGTTTCTCCAGGAGAGGGTAGACTTCCCAGCAACTGGATTAAAGTTGTTGCTAGATGCCCTTAGCCAAGTGTCTCTACGCTTCTTCTGGAGTGAATATGCATTTGCATTTTACTGTGTTCTCTTGACTAAGGCATGCTGATGTGGCATTTTCTAGCTATGTTTTGTCACTGATTGAAACTGTTCCTATTTGAATTTAAAAAGCTTAGAAATAGCTCTTTACCTTTTCAGATCTACTCTTATTCTACTATATGTTGTTCAATTTTTTTTTTAACAATTAAAATCTTATTAAATGACTTTTTTCTGTCTTTTTTAAAGTTAGTAAACCCTGAATTAAGAGAAAATTTTCAAGGATCTACTCTTGGGAAAACCATAGAAAACATTGTAATATTTGCGCTCTCATGCCATTTCATCTTTAAATTCTTAGCCACTTAGCAAGAAAATCATATTTTAATGGAAAAAAAATGATTCTAGGTCATTAATATTCACTTGATTTTCTCCATACCTCAGCTTAGATACCTAGATCTTGATGTTCTGCTGCTATTTATTATTTGGTGTTCTGTGAATACTTGGTAAAAAGATACAAAGATGTGAAATCTGGTGGTAATTAGGGGAAGGAACAAAGGAAGTAAATGAGGTGTAGGAGACATTTGTGATGTTAGGCCTCTCAGGACGAATGGAGTTGTTAGAGCAAATGTGTGCTGGGAAATCAAGAGGAAGGCTCTGGATACAATCAACTCCGCAGTACATGCACAGCCATTCCAATACAGGACAACTGAGTGGAGGAAGAAAGAATGGAGACATACAGGCAGAGGAGTCAATCATAATTTATTAATAACAGCCTGTCCTTCAACCCACACTTGGGGTAGTAACATACCAGTGCAAGAGCATCTAGCTTAACAAACACTGCCATTTGACTGAAAATTCCCAAGTGTCTTAAAAAAAAAATAAGGCTCATTGAATATACCAAGACCTGTTTCATGCACCATGTAACTTGGACCTGTTTCAGAGAGGTTTAAAAAAAAAGAAAAAGACCAAGAGAATTCACTGAATTTAGGGATCATATGAAAAAAATAATTATATACTCATTGTCTATAATTTACACAAGAATCTAAAATGTATCATATTGGAGGAGGAGGATAAAGATAATTTTATCTCAAAATATCTTTTGACACAAAGTTATTTTAAAATGAACACTCTAGGGGCCGACCCGGTGGCACAGGCGGCTAAATGCGCATGCTCTGCTGCAGCAGCCCAGGGTTCGCCGGTTCGGATCCCGGGTGTGCACCGACGCACCGCTTGTCAGGCCATGCTGTGGCGGCGTCCCATGTAGAGTGGAGGAAGATGGGCGTGAATGTTGGCTCAGGGCCAGTCTTCCTCGGCAAAGGGGAGGAAGATTGGCAGATGGTAGCTCAGGGCTGATCTTCCTCACAAAAATAAATAAATAAATAAATAAAATGAATACTCTAAAATGTGCAGCTACCTATGTTTAAAGAATATGCCAAATCTAAAATCAGAACACTAGGGCACTGGAATTCATTGGGCTATTTCAAACTTCTAAGAATGTTCAAGTAACATCATTTTACTGTAAGCCATAATTTTATAGAAGCACTGGCTAAAAACACTTCTATCCCTTTTTAAAAATCATTTTTCTGCTTCTTTTGTTGTTAGTTATATTAGCTCTTCCAGCAATTATTTTCATCTGCACCTGCCTTTCTGACGAAAACTAGTAATTTCATTGTACCTAAAACAGTTCAATGGACAAGTACAAATTGTATATATTCAGTGATTTAATGCAACAGTGGAACTCTAATAGATCGTATCTGTATCATATTGTATTTTAGGTTCCAGCAATTAAATAATAGAAAGGCACTTCAGAAAATATGTCTACAGCTCATTTGTTTTAGATGATAATCCATAATGCAATTAATTGCTGTAAGAAGATCACTATTAATGATATGACTTGTAAAATTCATTTATGGTTTTATTGCTATTTTGCTATTTATCTTGTAGTTAAACTTGGCGATACCTCGCATCTTCTATTGTACAAAGTTCTGTTTAAAATCAATGAAGAAAAGTGTGTTTATCTTTCTATACCTATATGAATTATAACATCATTTTTACAGAAAATAATTAACCTGTAGATAACAGAAAAATTTGAAAGGCCAGAGATAAAAGACTTGCGTTTTATTTCTTTTCAAGGGAGTCAAGGGCACAAGAAAGGGGCACGAACACCCAAAGTACCGAAACAGGGTGGCTTGAACTGGGCAGATCTGCTTCCTCCTCCCCCAGCGCATCCTCCTCCACACAGCAATAGTGAGGAGTATGGTATTTCTGTAGATGACAGGTAAGAGGAATCTCAGAACAGATGTAAGTCGAATAATACAATTCCTTAAACCCATATTAAGGAATTGTTAAACTTGATCACCAAGGGGAGACTGTTTCTTAAGGTCCATGAACATTTGTCTCTGAATAAAATAGTAATGATATTTCAGCAAGACTTGAAAACCCTCCTTGTGCTGTCAAAAAACGAATTTGTGCCTTGGAAGCTTCTTTTGTAACTAAGAATCATGAATCATGAATATATATATGTGCACACACACAGGCACAGACAAACAATTTTTTTTTGGTGAGGAAGATTTGCCCTGAGCTAACATCTGTTGCCAATCTTCCTCTTTTTTCGCTTGAGGGAGATTAGCCCTGAGCTACATCTGTGCCAGTCTTCCTCTATTTTGTATGTGGGTTGCTGCCACAGCATGACTGATGAGTGGTGTAGGTCCGTGCCTGGGATCCAAACCCGGGAACCTGGGCCACCGAAGCAGAGTGCGCCGAACTTAACCACTATGCCACGTGGCCGGCCCCTGTAATTTTTCATTTCTGAACAAAGCTTATCTAATACACTTATTTTCTCCATTACGGCATATTGCAGCCTTTTTGCCCTTAGGAACACTAGACAGCACTATAGCACTGCACTTAGGGGCCATTTTAAACAGGGAAATCACCAATATAAAGCAAAAAAAAAACAAAAAAAAAAGGAGAACAATGTGGCACTATATAGACCATTAGAAGAACACTTGTTTCCAGTATGAAAGCTAAAACAAAAAGGCAGTGTGTTGCCTTGTTTGACCTCTGCTAGGAATGTGTGCATCAGGTAACTCAAATTTTTTGCCTTTCTGTGCATGTCCGTGAATGACTGCGAAAGTGCTTCAAGACTTTGGGTTACAAATAAATTTTAGGGAGTAGGTGAATTTGCAGATGTGGAATCTGCAAATAATGAGGATTGACTGTATTTTTAAAAATTCATTTTCTATGCTATATTAACATCATTTAGTGCTATTTTAGTCCATCAAAAGAAGGACTAAACTGAAATGAGTGGATACAGTTTTAAAAAAACCAACAGGAGGTACAACTGTGCCCCAAAGGGAAAGACTGATTCTAACTAGGAAGAATGCAAGTTTCCTGATCTGCTGGCTTCTGTTCTTGATCTTGACAAATGAGAAGGTCCTCAGTCAGGAGGAGGGGGGTTTTATGGACATTGGGACCGCACAGAGATGTGGACTCCTGGGGAACTAACATGAAACACATGGGAGGGAGGGAGAGGAAGCTGGGAGGGCAAGTGTAAGCCAGATTATGCAGATACTTGAATGTCTTCTTTAGGCACTTGTATTTTATTCTCCAGACAAATAGAGAGCCATTGATTACTTTGGAGCAAGTGAAGAACCTGAGAATGGTGCATATTATAATAAATTTTGGAAGCAATGTGAGGATGAGAAGGGAAAAGTAACCGGAGGCAAAGAGATCGATTAAAAGGTTATTGCAGTAGCACATACAACAGATTTTAAAAATGAAATCAATTCTGGAGATTTTTTAGAGATGGAATAGAGATGACTGGGGAACAGTTTGAGGTAGGAGAGAGACGGGAATAAGTCAAGATGACTACAAGATTTCTAGTTTGGATGACTGAACAAATAGCTGTGTTATTTGTGGATACAGGAAACATATGGAAAAGAGTCAAAGAAGGAGATGGTGGGATTAGCGAAGTCAAAGAAGATACAAAGAAATCACTTTATGTGAGCATCAGCTTCCTGAGTTTGAGTAAACAAGGCAGGTGGTGGAGAATGACCGAGAGAGAGGGGTAACATGAACGCAATTTATACAACGCAGTAAATCACTGCCATTCTAATCTATAACCATATGCCCTGGGGTAGGAGAAAAGATAAAGGTGTGAATGTTTCCCAGATCCGTCTAGAGCTTCCACAGAGCTCTAGCAGAGGAGTAGAGGGGGCATTTTATTGTTTATGGAGTATTTTATTTATTGTGTTTTTCATTCACCATCCTAAATGCAAGCCAACTACTTCATCTTGTGCTCCATTGAAGAAATAGTGGTCTGTTATAATTTCAGAGGAAAAGTGGGTTGTATTGGGCTAAATAAGCTGATCTCCAGTATATCTCCCTCTGAAAGGATTTTCAAGAGTAATTTTTCTCAGAATTTAGCACATCATCTTTGGGTCACCTGCAAGACCATCCTTGAGTCATCCTTTAGAGATCATGTTGAGTTGGAGAGAGAGAATATGTCAAACACATTTGGGAAGTAATAAGTTAAACTATGTTAAATAGATTTCTTTATTCCATGACTTCTCAAAGGCTGTAATATACCAATGTAAATTATAATCCCTCAGAGAAAAAATATTATCTGTAGCAATTCACAAACCCTGGTGACAGTGAACCATTTTTTTTTAGCAATATCTCCTTAATGTGACCCAGACCATTCAGATTTGAAAAGCAGTTCAAAGCTGACATTCCACTAACTATACAAATAGTTTATTTGAATAACCTGAAGTAAATCTAAGTATCCTTATAATTTGTTTTAGCTATGATCAAGAGATGCCATGTCCTGTGCCACCAGCAAGGATGTATTTGCAACAAGATGAACTAGAAGAGGAGGAAGACGAACGAGGCCCCACTCCCCCTGTGCGGGGAGCAGCTTCCTCTCCAGCTGCCGTGTCTTACAGCCATCAGTCCACTGCCACTCTGACCCCCTCTCCACAGGAAGAACTCCAGCCCATGTTACAGGATTGCCCAGAGGAGATAGGCCACATGCAACACCAACCTGACAGGAGGTATGTTGTCACTAGCCTTCTTTGCTGACAAATCAGAGAATTGCCACTCCTAAGTGGCATATATAGAATGCAATTATATGAAGTAATTTTCATATCACGTGAGACTTTTTTCCAGTATCATCACACAGTAAGCCCTGGTAATTAATATATCAAGTAATATTGTTGACCAGCACATTAGATTAATTGATCCCAGTGAACTTGCAACCATAAAATAATGTGCATTAATACTCACCCACTTATGATAATCGCATTCATAAACACATGGAGATCATCTGGTAAATATATGGGTTACTAATCTTGAAACATTTTATTGATGACAGCTATTTTTGTATTTTAGTTTTCCTTATGCATGGTTAAGTCACTTCTCTGGTCTATGGAAAATAGATTTCCTCCTGTCTTTTTAAATTAAGTCTGCAAAATGATTTGTTCCCTCATAGCTGTAATGTTGCAGAAGAATGAGTTTGGTATTTTCATTTTGTGTTGACCTCAGCTACCTTTTATTTTGGTTGAGATATTAGGTTGGAATCCTTTTGTTCAAGTTACTAAATAGTTTGTGTGTGACTTAGACTTATTTAAATCTATATATTCAGCATTGCCAACCAATACATTTTTGTAATACACAAATACTTCACCTGTCATTTCTACCACATAAAAGCTATTACTGCATCATGTTAGCTTTTCTCTCATTGTTAACGATTTTGTTTGTACAATTTTATAGCCATTGACACATTATATTATGTATATATATATATATTACTTTCTGTATTCCTAATATCGTTTGAAACTGAGTATATCATTTGCCTTATAAGATCTCCCTTCAATATTCTTGAACAAATAACAAATTCTGGTTTATGCTGCTTGAATTCCATAGATTAAAATGGAATTTGCAATGTTTATTAACTATTCTATCAGTAAGAAGTTATTACCAAATTCAAATCGTATGCTCTCTAAAATGAAGGAAGTAGTTAAACCTTCTATGTGACAGAGGAAGTTGGATTGCTATACATTTAAATTCAATATTATTAACCCACGTAACTTCATGAAGATTGAGAACAAATAAGGCATCTCTTTTCCGTATTAAGGTTACAGACCATCTCTACCACTCGTATTTGAAGCAAATACTAATAGAAGCTATTAGCTCTGAGATGCCTCAGCATTCTCCTTTCATTCTCTCAAATTACCTATTTCCTCACCTTTCCCCTATGTTACAAGTGGTACCTGATAGCTTCTTCCTGGCAAGCCTCATCTTTTGTGTTGCTTATGTCAACCTCTCCACCTTCCTTGAAAACAATCAAAAATCAGTTTACCTTGATCTATTCTGACTTTTCAGCCTCTTCCTCTTCATTCAATCCTTCTTTCTCACTGTTAACCCTACTACTTTTTAAACTTTCCCTAGCCTCCTATCATGCTCTTCTTCTCTCCTACTCCTTAGAATTGTTTAACCACTTCTGCCTTCCTAATTCCCATTCCCACCCCAGCCCACTGCATTCTGGCGTATACCATTTTGCTTCCATCAGTCTACTGCAAGTAACTTCCTAATGGTCAGTCTAAAGGCTTCTCAGTCTTTATCATACTTCAGCTTTCTGCAGTGATGGCAATTTATAAGTTGTGAGAATCAAATGAGATAGTGTACATAAGGATCTGAAGGAGGGTAAGTATTCAACAAATATTAGTTCCCTACCGTCCTCAGCCTATGCTATCACCCCATTGCTTGGTTCAACTACTACTTATAGTCTGATGGCTTTCAAATTGACTTAGCCAGCCCAGCCCTTTTTCTTGAGCGCCACTGTGGTATTGTCACTTGGACATCTCAGACTACACATGTCCCAAACCAAATTCTTTGTCTTTGCACTTGACCTTTCAAACTTGCTCTTTCTCCTCCTTTGTTGGCTATCTTGTTTAGAATTATCAATCCTTATTTATCTGACCAATGTTAAAAATAAAGTAGCCAAGGGAATAGGCAAAATCACAAAAAATGCCTTTCTCATTTTGAAATCAGCTTAATTATCCTGTTGTTTAATGTCGTCTGTTCTCTTCCTACCATTCTCCAAATTAAATTATTCACCAAGTCCAAAATATCTCTTGGTTTTATTCCTTTGTTTCCATTCTTGGAGCTCCTTAGGCAGGTGCTCAGTCCCTATCTCTTGAAATACTGCCATATCCTTGAACTGATCTCCCTATCTCTTCTCTCTCCCCTTTGCTGTCCACTCTCCACATTATCTTTCTTTATATACACATCTGGTGATATTATTTCCCACTCAGAGTCAAGTCCTACTCTTTAGCCCAATATTTAAAACCTTTCACAATCCTTTCCCCATTACTTTCTTCTTTCTTCCCAATTCCTCCACATACCCTCTTTTCTCATTAGTCTATTTGAAATTCCCTGAATATCATCAATATCCAGGTCAGCAATGCCACTTCCTGGCCCACAGAGGGCTGCTCCAGAGTTAGCAGGAGGGGCAGGCCACTCTTGCCTCTCATGGCCATCCATCACCAAAATCCTCGACTTGCTTATTGTCCTCACTAAGCACATGTGTCTTGCACGTGCTGTTTCTTTGATTGCCTGGCAAGCATTCTCATCTTTCCAAGCCCTGTTCAAATGCATCCTCTCTGTGAAACTTTCCTTGGGTCATCTGGCAAAGATCAACCCATCCTTTTGTTTACCCTTCACAATGGTCTGTTCACAGCTCTGCTAACATACTAAACAGTTTTCATATTGCTTTAGCATTTGCTATTTGTATCTCTGTTTCTCTATTTAAATTAAAAGCTCTTTGAGGGCAGAGCTCATGTCTTACTCATGTTACTGAGTTCCACAAAGCTTTCTTCAGCCAGTGTTTGATGAATGGAATCTGATACTACAGGAGAATTTGGAGTTGACCTACCCCTTGTGGTTTTAGGGGGATGAATACTTGTATGAACTCAGTGTGGACATGTATAATTGGGAAATGCATTGGGTACCTGCACTTAAAATCCTGTTTGACTATATTCAGCCTTTTTTAAAAGGTATGATTTTCAACCTATAAAGCAATTAAGAATTTTATTTCCAGGATTGTTGCTGGAAATAATACTGGACATTAATAAGAAGTAGATGAAAGTGTATGAAATAAAAAACTATTACTGCTCTTTTATGATGAAGGTAAAATCTATATGTTTACAATAGAAATTTTGAAAATACAGATAAACAAATGAATATACAAAAATAACAATGATCTCTTTAGTCAGATAGCCACCTTTAAGACCTCAGTAAAGATCTTTTAAATCCCTCATCTCTACATATACTCACATTGCTTTGAATTTATGATATGCTAATATTATTTTAAAAACTACTCTTTCCACTGAACAGTGTATTTTTCCATGCCAATAACTTTTTAAGATACTCATGTTAAACAAATGTGTACTTTAATTTATTTAAATAATTCCTTAATGTTGGACATTTAAGTCATGTCTACCTCTTTGGTACTATATACAGTGCTATGCTTCCCATCTCTAGTTAAGTCCTTGAGTGAAGCCTCTTCTCAAACCCTTGACCTATTGGAATGTCTGCCCCATCAGTAGATGACTTCTGTTTCTCATCATCCTGCCACTCCCCTAAGGAAGCAGTCATTAGAGATAGAAAGCTATCTTTTTATGGATTTCATTCTAGAGCTTCAGACCTATATAGCCAAGTCCTTGTTCCCACAGATTTTTACTGCTTGGCTATCATTCAGAGCGATACATATATCTACAGCCATAAAAGCACTTTTCTACATCCAACAGCCATTTTCTCTTGCCTATATTACTGTAATGGGCCATAAGCAGTCTTGTTGTCTTTAGCCTTGCCCCTTCTTCAGTCTAATCTTCCTACTGCAGACTAAAGAGGCCTTAACTAAAATGCAACACTGATCAAGTCTCTCCACTGCTTAAAATCTCTCAATGGCTTCCCATTTCCCTTAGAATAAAGGCGAGATTCCTTAATGTAGCAACCAAGGCCATTTTTGATCTGACCTCTCTGTGCCTTCCCATCCTTATCCATTGCTCCTCTCCATCTCACTGTTCCTGTGCCTTCACTCTAAATTTCTTCCAGTTCCTGGAATGACCTGTGTTCCCACCCACCTCTAGGTCTTTCCACATGCTCTCTCACCTTCCTGAAACATCATTATCCCCTCTCTCTTTTGGAGCTAACATTTATGTATCCATTAGGTCCAAGATTAAATGGCAAATACTCTTCATAGAATCTTTCCCTGATATCCCAACTATGAGATAGGAGCCAATACTGTGTGTGTTCCCACAATACCCTAGATATCCTCTCTGATGGAGTTTTGTTAGTACTGCATTATCGTTGCATATTTAATTAATTGTCTGTCACCTCCATTGGACTACAAGTCTCTTCAGTTAAGGTACATATCTATTTTATTTAGTTGAATTTCTAACATAGTACCTGAGTTCCTGTTTCTATTGCTGCCTAACAGATTACATACTCTAAAACTTAGTCACCCAAAACAACATTTTATTTTACTCACAATTCCATGAGTCAGGAATTCTGAAAGGATTCACCTCGGCGATTCATCTCCAAGCCACGTGGCTTCATCTGGGCTGTTGGGGCTGGAAGAACTACTTCCAAGTTAGTTTCTTTACTCATATGTCCGATGTCTCAGTGCTGTGTGGCCTATGTCTGTCTCCACATGGAGTCTAAACCTCCAGGGTCTCTCCACATAGCCCATGCTTCTCATAACATGGGAATTGCAGGGTAGTAGCACTTATTATGTGGAAACAGGCTGTCAAGTAGGCAGGAAGAGAAAGTTGCCAGGCCAGTTAAGAGCTACATTTCTGCCACATTCTATTGGCCAAAGCAGTCACAGGGTCCACTCAGATTCAGGAGTGTAGAACTAAACTCCCTCTCTTGCTGGGAGGGTGGCAAATTCTTATCCCAGAAGAGCATTTGGCATGGGAGATATTGTTATGGACATCTTTGCAAAATACAGTCTGCCACGGCTTGATACACAGTTAGCTTTATAAGTATATATGCCTTAAAATGGAATCCTTCCATGTCTCAAAGTACAAAGCATTTCCAAAGCTCTTGTTGCTTGGATCCCTTTGGTTTTAGAACCTAGCAAAGTCTTCACCATAGCAGGTGCACAGTAAGTGTTTAAAGAATGAATACATCGTTTTTTTACTTGATTGGGGCATATATAAATAGTGGGATGTGTATTAATAAGATATTACTGAACTAAAACCATTATTATAACACTGCAATATTTAATTAAACATTTCAGACTTGCATTATTATGGATATTGCAATTTTGGCATTCTAATGAACTTCTAGGATATTCCATTTTTGTTTAAAACTAGGTAAACTAGGGGACCAACATAATAGGAATCTTTCTTCTCTCTTTTCAGACAATAACTATGAAAATAATGTAATTAAACTTATTTACATATATTGTTTCAAAAAGTGTCTGGTACTATTGAGTTGACTGTAGTTGATATTTATTAAAAAAATCTCTTGAAAAGTAAAAATAATGTTCATGTATAGAATAGGAAATTTACTGATATTTTATGAATAAAGACAAAGTGAATATGATATTGCTGGAAGGAAAAGAAAGTAAGAAGGCACAGGAAAATTAATATCTTGTCTATTTACAAACCAAGTAATGGTTAATTATACAAAGTATTGAAGCTATACTAGTTCTAGAAAAACACCTCAAATGTGTACATTTTCCCCCTTTTGTCTTTTGCCTGGTAAATGGTATGTGGCAAACTATATAAACACCTGCTTTCATAAATTAAAGTCATCGTTCCCTTCTTCTCTTGAACATGTTTATGGAGGCATCATTTTTGCAGGAGCCTAGAGTTTTGTGATTCGCAGTCATACATTATTTCAGATGTTGAAACCCCTCAGGGGGAAAAATCTAGAGGGCTAAGGTTCATTTGTGACAAGTCCCACTTGAGTGCAGCATCTTGAAATAGCTTTTTGTTTTCCAATAGAATACATTACATATTTCAAACTGTACATGTTTATCACACATTCCCTGGGCTTGCCTTATTTACAGATGGTTTGAATAAATTTTTCTGTCTTTCCTTAGAATTTGTACAGGGTAGTAGTAGTTAAAAGCCAGCCTTTTTTGACATGAAGATGTTTTTACTCTACAGAATCGGAATTATCCAAATACAACAATGCTGGCATTCTTTTATAGGGAAGTTGGCTGTTCTACATCCCTTTATTTGTGGTTAAAATAGTCCCTTTTGTGCTAAAAAGTCTTACATGTCTTAAAAAAAAAAGAAGTTTCTTGTGGTATTTTGGATGTGCATGCTGACAAAGACTGTAAATTGACTTTCAAGTATGGTATTTTATTGCAATCCAAATTAAACAAAGGTTTCCCTCCTATGTGTCTAACACACTCCATATTGAAACAATTATCCATTTTAATCTCTTAAATAACTTCAGCTTTGGCACATTCTTCGTATTTCTTCTAGTGCCACACACAGATGCGTTAGAAACCACCCAGAAATGAAAAATAATACATTATATTAAAGAACTGTGTGTAATGTATGTACATGTATGTGTATATATATTATTATTACATATATGTGTGTATATGTGTGTATCTGTATACATACGTAATAATAACATTCCTAGAAGAAAGGTCATGACCTTGGAAATGAAATGTGGGATTAAATTCTACATTTGATAAACATTAGTTGTGGGAACTTTGGTAAGGGTCTTAATTCCTCTGAATTTCAATATCCTCATCTACAAAATGATACTAAAAGAAGTATCTTGGATAGTTGTGAGAATTAAATGAGTTGACGTTGTAAAATATACTTAGCTACAAAGTAGGTGCTCAATAAATGAGTTAATTGTAGTATTTTAATAATACTCTATTTTTAATGCTTTCCATTTGTGTTAATAAAACGTTTATTGAAGTGTCTGAATTCATTGGGATAAAAAGCACAAAACTCTTTTCTTCGAACAACTCCCATCCCATCCTAAAAACTGCGTTACATTGAACTTCCTTCTTTCTCTCTATAGTAAGTCCCTTAGTTAGATCTTGACCAGATCCTATGTGGTTTTATATGTTTGCTTTCTTTCATTTAAGACCCCGTCCTGTCCATTTTAAAACCGTCATCGTGCGCTCCCAGACATCCTTTGCAGATTGCACTTGTCTGTGGCTATGGTGGCATGGAGTAAGGGGGCATGTTCTGCTTTTATCTACCTTTCTCCTTCTGCCTCTTTCAGATGCATTCGCCTAAGTGCTAAGGCAAGGAAGAGGAAACATAAAAAGGGCAAATTTAATGAGAATCCGGTCTTCTTGGTTAGCCCTTGGTTAGACTACTCTATCTCGTCCTACTCTATGAGTATCATAAGGATGGTGAGGGAAGGGGCTGGTGCCAACTTACCCACTGATGAAGGACTCAGGCCTGGGCAGGCATTTGTCATCCTTGAACAATTTAGCTCCGTCTTCAGGTGGACTACCAGTCAGTGGCATTCATGCCATATCTTTCCTAGTTTCCCAAGCCATGGAGGTCACCAGATGACACTAGATCCTAGTCTCACCTACCCTCCAACACTAGTTCTCAGGTTGGCAGGCTTGTGTGGAATCTATCCTCTTTACTTCTGAGGAGCACAGAATTTGATGAGGTGTTGTCATGACCCTTCTAAATGATATTGCCCCTCAAGTCATCCCTTTAACCTTGCTTAGAGAGCACTGGGACTGTTGAGCAAGTCACTGACTAAGCAGTCCTCCCACTAGAAATCACCATATCTCTTCCCTTTTTTTCAGGCACTTTCCTAATTTAGGAATCAATCTCTTGGCATTCTCCTCCCTTGAGAAGAACTTCTTTCCACAAACCTTACTTTCCACTAATGTCCAGATGCTCTCTACCTTCTCAGTCATCTTATGTTTACTGTGGGTGATGGTGTTGGATGGTAGTGGAAGGACTGTTTTTAACTGATGTTGTTCTCCAGGTCCATGGAGAGATGGTTGAAACCAGTTATTGGTAACTTGGGGAACTTAAATTATAGGCTACTACATCATTTTGTCTTCAGCTTTGGTCCTTAACTAATTCCAGGACATCAAGAAAAATACCTTTAAGCATTTTGTTAAACAGTTAAGTGGAATAACGGTAAAATCCATAGAGTTGAAAGTAGCTAATAACCTTTAGTGAAACTCATAAGTGAGTAATTCAGAGAAAAATTGCTCTTGGCTCCCATAGCATTTTTTTTTAATAGAATAAAGTCTAAAGGAAATTGTGTCATATGCTGAATGTATAATTTTTTAATCCTATGAAATTCTACTCTCTATAGTCAAAATGAATGAATCCATTTGCTTGCAATGGTGGGAGTGGCAATGAAAGAAAGGGAAAGGAACATGTTGATATGTTTATGGAGCAATCTGTTTTAGGACTGATGTCTGTTGTCTGTGGTAATAATAAGCTGTCAATAATATCCGCTAGGCTTCAGGACAAATACATAGGTGTCAATGTCAAAATAAGTACTACTTCCCCTTTTTTAACTGAACATAATCTAAATGATAAAGCATAAGGAGACTTACAGTTAGCTGAGTATATTTCTATTAAACTTGAATCTAAAAGTAGCCTAGCTTGGTTAAAAGTGCCTCTGGTTTTGAGGTAAATTTCTTACAATTCAAAATAAAATAAAACTTAGATACACTCTCACTTCCAGTTGTTTTTTCTGAACAAATTAGCTCCACAAGAGCAAAGATCAAATCGGTATACTTGTGAATTCCTTGGTTAATTTATCCTTCTGTGTCTAAAATAATGAGCTGAGCCATATTTGTTTATTCATCTTCCTGCAGACGGCAGCCTGTGAGCCCGCCTCCACCACCACGGCCGATTTCCCCACCGCATACCTACGGCTACATTTCGGGACCCCTCGTCTCGGACATGGATACGGATGCGCCGGAGGAGGAAGAGGACGAAGCCGACATGGAAGCAGCCAAGATGCAGACCAGAAGGCTTTTGTTCCGCGGGCTTGAGCAGACCCCTGCCTCCAGTGTTGGGGACCTCGAGAGCTCTGTCACTGGGTCCATGATCAATGGCTGGGGCTCAGCCTCGGAGGAGGACAACATTTCCAGCGGACGCTCCAGCGTGAGCTCCTCCGACGGCTCCTTCTTCACCGATGCCGATTTTGCGCAGGCGGTGGCGGCCGCAGCGGAGTACGCAGGTCTGAAAGTGGCACGCCGTCAGATGCAGGATGCTGCTGGTGAGTGGGACGCTTTGCACCAAGCTGGGAAAGAAAACCTGATGTGTGTGTCAGTCGCTGATTGTCTCCTATAATCTTATATCCTATGTGAAATGCAACTATTACAGTCTTTTTTTTTTTTTTGACTGCCTAAGGAATCCAAAGTCCAAGAGTATGACATAGCTTGATTATTCCCTTTTTCTTGACAGGACTTTTTAAATCTTCTATTTTGTTTTTATTTAATAAATCCTATATAATGAATGAAGCTACGTGGGCAGTCTTTATTTTTATGATACTCATAGCGAATATATATACAATTTCTTTAGGTATGCATACAGTCAATTAAATGAGGTTTGTGTTATATGGGTTTTTATTTTAAGATATAGAAAGTCACCAAAATAAATTCATTATAGTAGTTCTCTTATCCCATTTAATTAGAAATTCTCTGGGAGAAATAAATAAATATCCAGGCAGGACACTAAACCATTGGAAACTGGGCTATTTCTCCTTAACCCTATCCTCTTCATGCCTTCTCAATTAGAATATTAATTTAATTGGGAAGATATAAAGATGTTGTAATATACATACATTTTCAAGCATAAAGATGTTCCATACTTAAACATTGTTAATCTAATAATTTTGAGAGCAAGTTAATCCAAACGTTTATATATTTTTTTTCTATTTTCCTTTTTTGTTGCCAGTAGCCTATTTTTAATTAGCATATATCCATTCTTATGTTTTAATCCACTTTTACTTAACTCCTACTCCCAACCCTGTTTAGAAAGTAAATAGTGTAAGAAAGAAAAGAATTTAAATTTAAATCCTAAATTTGTCACTTGATTTTCATTTCTGTAGAATGGAATATATATATATACACACACATATATACACACACACATATATATACACATATTCATATACACATTGTGTGCATATGTATTTCTGGTAGCCAAGAAAATACAGATAGTAGAGTAAAATAATGTGGACAGAAAGAAAGAAATACATTCTGAGAAGGAAAAGACTATCATAACAAATCAATAATTGCTATTTTGTTGTTTGATTTTTCTGAATAATTTAATAGTTTAATAGATAGTTTAATAACTGTCACATTGGTAGTTTTCCATGTTCTCCTCAGATATTGGATTGGTCATTATTTTTTGTCAGTGTAGAATATATTCAGAGAAAATTTAACTCACATCATAAAGTTATTTCTATATATAATTTATCAAGAATCTGTTGCAGGAAACAAATGTCTAATATCTCTCAACCTGTGATTGTAGAATGTGTATTTATTTCAGCCAGGCCTGTATTTTATGATATTCAACCAAATTTCCTTTTTTTCCTCCCAGTAGCTGCTGAATGTAATAAAATAAGTATGCAAACCTACTTATCTTTCCTAATAAATAAATAACATCTAACTTTATATATAGCTTTTGTTTCTCCTTATTTTTTAATCTTCTATAAAAAAATAAGAAAGGGAAATTAAGCATCTCAAACTACTGCTTTCAGATTGCATTAAGGGTGTGTTTCAGTTCATTAAATCAACGAAACATAGAAATAACATTGAAAATTCATCTGTAAACGACCTTGTGCCTCAGGGTCTATAAGCAGAAGATGGCCTTACACAATAGAATAAATAATGGGTTCAGTCTCAGCCCTAATTCTCTGTTTTCATGGATATGTAACTTTAATTGTAATAGTCTCCATCATAGCTAAAGAGAGTTTGGTTTAATATTTTATTGTATTGTAATTTAGCGGCACTTCTGGTTTTGGTGTGGCTCATAATTATAATGAACGAAACATGCATTGGCCTCTGCCTATTAAAATGTTCTTTTCAGGAAAGGGTTCTGCGTATCATATGACTTGAAGTTAATATGAATGAATAATCCAATCACATTGCTTCTCACTTGGCTGCATTAATGTCTATTATTTAATATGCTTCAGTTAGCATCTTTAAATGTATTGATTTCACTATATGTGGCTTCTCCTGTTTATAGCCAACAGACATGTTGTCTAGGTCTGTTTGAAGTTTCTTGTGGTACAACAGCAAGTTCTGGATTTGTCTCTCTGGAATTTCTAGAAAGCAGAATATTGAAGGTCAAGTATAGGGCCAATAGATCTCCATTGCCATATGGATTAAATATCTTGTGCCATTGTAATATGACATCTCTGTAAGACAGCCAGAGAATTGAAGAGCACTGGAATGCACCATGTCTCATTAGCAAATTCGGTTATCACTGGTACCTGCGAATACTGTCCCACCAAAACCAACTAGCCAAAAACCACCTCTGCCACCACCAAAAAACAGAAGTCTCTGGAGGGATCAAGTAAATACCTTGTGATAGAAAGGGATGTAAATAATTTTGGGCACGTCTAAATAGGTGAGCTGGCTTAATTTCAGGCCACCTTAAGAGAAAATACCTGAGAATGTATTAGGATATTAGGAGTCTGCTTTCAAAGAATAGCATAAACATATATTTAATTAAAATGGGGGATGTAATTATTACTGTTTATTCTTAGAACATATATTTCGTAAGGACTCTGGCTATTCCTCTTGAGGAAACAACAGACATTGCATATATTATGCAAAAATTTAATTAATATTTTTGTTTAACAATAACTTTAGTGAAGCTAATTGTAAAAATAATTAGAATGTTTTTCTTTAATAAATGGGTATCATGAAATTGAACAGAATGAAAGTACTGTGGTTAAAAAGAAAAAAAAAGAGCCTAAAAATGCTTTTAAAATATTTTTCCCAGTGGATAGCTCAAGAGTGACAAAAATCCTATTATTTGCTAGAAGAGTTTATTTAAAGCTTTTTTGTTTTTAAATTAGAGAGGTTTCTAGTTTTAATGTTTTGTTTTTATTGTTACTGTTGTAATTAAAATTCACTGATGAGTTTGGCTCTGATTTTTTTTCCTCAGGCCACCGACATTTTCATGCATCCCAGTGCCCTCGACCTACCAGTCCTGTTTCTACAGACAGCAACATGAGTGCTGCTGTGATGCAGAAGGCCAGACCAGCCAAGAAGCAAAAACACCAGCCAGGACATCTGCGCAGAGAAGCCTACACAGATGGTAAGGCCATTGAAATGGATGAAAACATCTATGAATCTCGCCTATTTAACTTGGCTCTCTATGACTAGAAAATGCGTCCACTGACATTAGAAATTACATTAAAAATTCATTAACACTAAGCCTCATATTACTTGTAGGAATGATTGCCTTCGATATCTTGTCAAGCGTCTCAAGTCCTTGCAGTTTTCTACTAAGCTGGCTATTTAAGAAACTAAAACAATGTATACTTTTAATATTTTTAAAAGGTTATTTTATAGTGGCGAACAAATAGACATTATTGTAGTTGAAGTCATGCCATAGGATTAACCTTCACCAGATTCATTGATAAGTCTTCCAAAGTGTCCTCTTTTCTTTTTTCCTTTAGAATTTTACATTCAAATAGAAGACAATAAACTTATTTGAATATTAATTCTAACTATAGCAGTGTTACAAACAGTTATTTTGTTCCCGAAGAGGTGAATCGAATCATCTTCCTTCCTGCCTTCACACACAATATCAGCTCTCACTGAAAAGGTAATGCTTTTATTCTCAAGAGAGCACCGGAGACTCATGCAAACATTGTGGTGTTATCTAGAGAAAGCCTTTCATGGAAGTGCCTCAGGTGGGGGCCAGCATTTATTAAACCACCACCTTCTCATTTTATGAAACAACCCCAAGGGCCTTGTTGGAAATTCGTGTAAGATAAATTCTCTCAGACTCACCCATCTTGTCAAGTTCACAAAATTTGCTAAAGGGGTGGAGGAAAAAGGGTGTCTCAGGCATCCTTCCCCACCTCCTGGTCCTCCAACCACAATCTGATTAGGACTTTCATTACCAGTCAGCAATTTTTCAAAAAGGGCATCATTTTCCATTATCATATGAAAGCCTAATATTATGGATCCTTATCCAAGGTTACAAGGGGGGTTTTCTGAGGCACTTCTCCATGTGATTCCTGCCACTTGACAGAAAAATTTAATACAAAGCTCACAGCATGATGAGCACAAGTAATTTTGCAATGAGTGGCTGTCCATGCTATTACCTGTATTTTATTCGTAATATTTTCTCTCCCTAGCATCTATCTGATATTAGACTACATTAAATACTGGCATGGCACAGCGCACCTGGGCCTCCTGGCTTCTGCCCAGGACTCTTTTGTCAGTGAAACTGAGCTGTCAGAATATTATCTGATTTTGAGGGTTATTACAGTGGCTCTGTGCATGTTGTCTGTGAGAGGACAAACACTAGGTGTAAATCCCCAAACTCTATCGGCACTTTTACATTGATGGGACCCCTGTAATGGCGTTTTACAAGTTTTATAGCTGTTCTGTTAGTTTTTTATTCTCTAGAAGAGAGTGCTCTTAACTGAAAAACTGGTCAAACATCAAACCTTGATGTAAACACGTCTAGGTTGAATACATAAGGGAGAAAATCTGGCCTAAAGCTTTGTGTAGCTCTTTCCACCTCTTATTTATATTTGTTTTGAGGGGCTTCTGACATTGAGTGATGCTTTTCAAAAATGCTTTAAATACTGTAAACATGCCAAGTTAAAGGGCATGGCATCACAGTTATAAACTACACTAGGCTCGAAAATTGTGATCTGTATTTATTGTTTCACATTCTGCAGTACTTATTTCAGTGTATTTAATAATTTAATGCAAATTCTAACTCATCCCTGAGTAATAACTATTAAACTGAATGATGAAGCACACGAGTTTTTTTTTAAGTTAGTTTCAGAAATATCAAAGAAATATACTGAAATATTTGTAAAGCCAAAAAGTTCCTTTGAAATATTTTTGGATTTCTAATTGTTCATTTCATAAAAGTAATTATGCAAAATCATCATAGGATGTATTATAATGTAGAAGCCAATGATTATTTTCTCAAAGTCACAAAAATAGACAAAATGGAGATATGACTAAAGGTATTTTTTAAATTTTAGCTTGAACTTCCTGTCAGCATTTTGATAACCAGCTGTCTTTTAGTTAAATTTGTTGTCCTAACAAGTCTTCAGTTTAATTCTGGATGCTTTCAGATTTGGTAAAGAAAAAAAATAACAAAGCTAAATGTTATTTTATCCTTATCTCTTAATGTATATTGATTAACTAAAATCATATAAATGCATTACTTCTTAATACACTAAATAAAAGAAATGCACATACTCTTCATAGCAGTGGTTATGACATGGAAACAAAAGTCATTTTCGCGGAAATTATTTTCTCCAATTACTACACTGCATTTTTTGAAAAACTATTCACAGACTAATTTCATGAAGAAACTCAATGGCAGACACAATTTGTACAATTATTGAAAAAGAGAAGGCTGGGGAAAAGAAAGAATTTAAAGGGCTGCTAATTGTTAAAATGTGAATTAAATATATTAGTAAGACATGGAGGGTTTTTTTTCATTTTTGCTTTTTAGTGATTAAAATATATTAACTGATGGATGGGTTTGACTATTGTGAATAGCCTTCCTGTGTGAACAATTTTTAGCATATGGTATATCAGTCTTGGGTTTGTAGCATCTTTGCTTTGTAAATTTTGTTCAGATTATGAATTTTCTTTGCAGAATTTTTTTGAGGGGGTGGTGGGGAGGAAGATTGGCTGTGAGCTAACATCTCTGCCAATATTCCTCCATTTTGTGTGTGGGACACCGCCACAGCATGGCTGGATGAGCAGTGTGTAGGTCCGCACCCAGGATCTGAACGCACGAACGCCAGGCGGCTGAAGCAGAACCTGCAGACTTAACCACTACACCACCGGGCCAGCTCACTTAGCCGAACTTTTGTAAACTATATAAGGAAGGATAAAGAGTGGCTATGTCCGAACTGATAAAGAGTGATTTGTGATGATCCTTTTCAGTCAGCTCTGTATTGGTTTTCTAGGGCTGCCATAACAACGTACCATAAACTAGGTGGCTTAAACAGCAGAAATTTATTTCCTCACAGCTTTGGACGCTAAACGTCCAAGATCAAGGTGTTGGCAGGGTTGGTTTCTTCTGAGGGCTCTCTCCTTGGCTTGAAGATGGCCGTCTTCTCCCTGTGTCTTCACTTGGTCTTTCCTCCCTGTATGTGTTGTAATCTGCTCTTCTAATAATGAAACCAATCAGATTGGATTAGGGCCCATCCTAAGGACTTTGTTTTACCTAATTATCTCTTTAAAGACCCTATTTCCAAATAGAGTCTCATTCTGAAGTATGGGGGTTAGGACTTCAACATATGAATTTTGAGGGGACACAATTCAGCCCATAATAGCCGTGCAACCCCTAATCCATGACACTGTGACCATACCTTTCTCTGTAGGTAAGTACTTGGCCTCATAAACACCCAGAGAGTACTCAATGCAAAGTAGAGTGCTGTGTGCTATAGTCACAGTCACAGGCTGAATCCAGCTATTTATTTATTTCATATTTGCCACTTACAAGTTTAACTCAGATCAAGGGTAGTATTAAAATATATGAATATTTATCAGTCAGAGTCATATGGAGTTAAATCCAAGCATAAGTGCATTTCTAGGACCTTCTAATAGATTCTTCCCACCCCCTCTTTTCACCTCTTTCTGATGCATTTACATACTTGATTTAAAAACCAAATATACATTATTTCTCCAGCCCTACTTCTCATACATTATAAATTCACCAGCCTCTTTGGAATGATGTTATTTTGACTTGATTTATCATTAATTACAAGGTCTTGGGACTTTAAGCAGTTAATTAAATAGAGTGCTGGATCTCCATAGCCAGTTAATGCCGGCAGAGTTATCTGCACCCACATGCCCTTACACATTACTTTGTATGCATTATACCGATATTTTGAGAGTCTTATAAAGAATCATACGTATATGATTATATAGAGAGTCTATACATATATATAACAGGTCCACGATCCCATTTTTTTTTTTTTGTGAGGAAGATCAGCCCTGAGCTAACATCTGTGCTAATCCTCCTCTTTTTGCTGAGGAAGACTGGCTCTGAGCTAACATTTATTGCCAATCCTCCTCTTTTTTTTGTTTTTTCCCCCAAAGCACCAGTAGATAGTTGTATGTCATAGTTGCACATCCTTCTAATTGCTGTATGTGGGACATGGCCTCAGCATGGCCGGAGAAGCAGTGCGTCGGTGCGCGCCCAGGATCTGAACCCGGGCCACCAGTAGCGGAGCGCGTGCACTTAACTGCTAAGCCACGGGGCCGGCCCTGATCCCATTTCTTAAATCCAATTTGAGCTATAAATAGTACCAAAGTACTATTTATCACTGTGTGAAATATAGAATTCTTTATACTATGATAATCCCTGATTTGACTCAGTAATTATTTTATAATAACTAAAAAAGAATTTGATAATCTATTCGTATAAGAAATCAAACCTACCAGCATTTCCCTTTGTCAATTAGATACAGTGGCAATTATATACAGGAAGTTAGAAGTCTTGAAGTTATCATTGGGTTCTCTCGTTCTCTACCTGTGTTGTATATAGCATCTATATAGAGCATCTGTTAATAGATTTTGTCTCGAAACTCATATGTTCCCAAGACTTTGTATGATCTTCTGATAGTGGTAATCAGCAGCTTTGATATCTGATAAGCCCATACATTTTATGATTTGATGCTAGTGGCAATCACTTCCTGCCTGTTTGATAATCTGTGTGTGCAATGCAGGGTTTAAGTTTATAGCAAGTAGATAGTGCAGAAATGAGCCTGCAGTCACTCATTCTCTCTGCTTCCAGGTGGAATGCTCTGCATTAGGCTTTTCTCCTTCGCTCATTCCGGGCTCAGTCTGAACTTAGAACTGCTCTGCTGTGGGTGTCTTGGCTTTAAGCCACTCAGTAGTACAGTCTGTCTTTCAACTCTCTCTTTTGGGTTATGTTTAATAAACAACTGGCAGATGAGGGAGGACTCTCATGATAATACCTTTACTTAAGTATTGTTTTTTAAAAATCCATTAACGTAATAAAAGTGGAATATCCGGCACTAGTGACAATGGTAATATACGTCGTAAGACAAAAAACCTTTTTTTTTAATTAATTTTTTTTTGCTAAGGAAGATTCGCCCTGAGCTAACATCTATTACCAGTCTTCTTCTATTTTGTATGTGGGTCACCTGCCACAGCATGGCCACTGATGAGTGGTGTAGGTCCACGCCCGGGAGCCAAACCCAGGCTGCCGAAGTGGAGCATGCAGAACTTAACCACTAGGCCATGGAGCCAGCCCCCCTCCCGAAAGAAACTTTTGATTTTGTAGAATCAGGAGAAAATTAGTGCTGTTGGCTGTACTTTGGCCATCATTTTAGATAAAGCGTTGAAGCTATTTATATGAAACTAGAACATAGTGAGCCATGAGAACTAACACCAAAAAAAAAAAACAAAAAAAAACAAAAATGCAGGTAAAGGTTTGACTACTTTTAATAATGGAGTCCTAGGTAAAACAGCTGGTAGTAAGATGGTACCTCAAGCTTTCTGATTTCAAAGACCACTACAATGAACTCTGATGCCTCAGTTTTAGCATATAATATCAAAAGAAATTAGTTTCAGAAAAAATTATACCACTTATGGGACAAAAAAAGGATTAATTCTTTTTTAAAAAAATGTAAGAGTGAGAAACACCAGGTTAAAACTGATGCTTCCTAGAATTCTTAATTTGCTGTTATATTAAGAATTTTCAAGACACAATTTTAATATCAAAAGCTTCTCGGGGCCAGCCCGGTGGCGTAGCAGTTAAGTGAGCGTGCTCCGCTTCTGTGGCCCAGGGTTCCCAGGTTCGGATCCCGGGCACAGACCTATGCACCGCTCGTCAAGTCATGCTGTGGCGGCGTCCTACATAAACTAGAGGAAGATGTGCACAGATGTTAGTCCAGGGCCAACCTTCCTCAGCAAAAAGAGGAGGATTGGCATCGGATGTTAGCTTAGGGCTGATCTTCCTCACAAAAAAAAAAAAAAAGGGCTTCTCATGCTGGTATATGTAAATGGTAGTCAGTAGACGATCATCAGTAACAGCAAAATACCTGGTAACAACCTAAATATTCCTCTGTATGGATTGACTATATAAATAATGATATAGTCATAAAACAGAACATTATACAGACTTTTCAAAGAAAGAGGTAGATCTGTGTGTACATATATGGGAATGTATACAGCTGCACAGGTGAAGAAAGGGCAAATCCCATTTATGTTAATAAGAAAGGAAGGTCTTATATTGTGTATGGTACTTCTTATCAGGCCACCACATACAAGTGGGCAGACAGGCACTATATACAATCCCAGATGAGGCCATTTTACATAGGCCCTGACGTGAGTGATGCTCCCTGGAGTGATGTGACTTGGGAGCCCTGCTTTATATGCATAAATAATTTCTCGATTGATCTATGGAAAACTATTCAAATGGATCACGTCTGCATAATTAATATTGAGGATTTGAAATAGAGGTGGGAGGTATGAGAGGTCATACTTTCAAGTCTGTATGGACTTTTGAATGTTTTTACATGAAAATGTATACTTGTTTTGTTTAAAATCTTAATGTTAATTTTATAATACTAAGCATTTAATAGATGTTTTATAAATGCTTTTTAGTTGATTTATTCTATCACATAGACGTTACTCTCTAAATGTGAAAACATTACCATTTCTAAAGTCATAACTAAAACAACATAACTATGCTGGTAATTCCCAAATCTCTGTATCTTTGGTTTTGACCTCTCTTGAAATTCAAATTTTATGTACAACAACCTGTTGGACAGCTCCACCAGGATACCTCGAAGACTTCTCCTATTCATTTTTCTAAAATTGAACTCATGCTCTTCCTTTGCAAACCATCTCTTCCTCATCCCCGCATTCTTTATCTTCAATGATCTTTCTCTCATCCACCTTGTCAACTACGGCAAAAATCCAAACAGTCATCTTAGATTCTTTCCTTTCCCTCCCCTACTGTAGTCCATTGATCATTAAATAATTTTGATTTTTCTTCCTTAATCTCTCTCAAAGACATCCACTCTCTGTCTGAACAGCCATGAATACAGTTCTATCCCCTATCATTACTTACCTAAGCTGTTACAATAACCTCTTGGCCTCCTCGATTCAAGCCTTTCCTTTTAATCCATACTACAGCCAGAACAGCCTAATACTAGAATCTGTTCATATTCTTCTACTAACTTAGCAACTATTATTAGGATACATAATTCTCATCCCTGGAGTGTACATAGGAGAAATTTGAAAGATAGTACCACTTAAAATAAATCTTCTAGATATCAAATTTTATGCCCACTTTTGTAATTAAGTATCCTTAAGTATGTCTATGACATAAAAAATTGAATAATATATAATATTATCTGGCTTAAAACCTCTGGTTGCATATACAAAGTGGAGCGATCCCATCAATGAATGATAGATTATAAACATTCAATAGAATGAAATAGTATTCATAGTCATGGTCTGATCATATCTAGCTTTGAGATTGGAAAATAACTTAAAGTCTGGTTGTTTGAGTTTCCATATCTACAAAATGAGAAGGAATTTAGGCTAGATTAGAGATGGCAAATAGGTCTCAACTCAAGTGCGATCCTCAGTCAATTTGAAGTGGTTGCCTGAAGGAGTAAGGGTATGCGTCTGAGACCAGCAACATTATGCTGAAATCAATTAGGAAGGTCTGCCAGGGTTGGGGGAGGGAAAGTTGCAGCACATGTACGTATTAGCTATCCCAAGACTAGATAATCTCTAAGTCCTGGCTCTATGATTCAGTATTTCTGTGCTAGATAACTAAGTGTACATTAAAATTGTTGGTCTTCTTATTCCTTGGTTGCCTTCAATTCTTCTAGTTCATTTAAGATATAGTATCTCACAGATGAATGTGACTCCAATGATAATCCTAATATTTGGTGATTTCATAAATGGCAGACTTTTACAGTATTTTAAATATTTCTTTTTAGATCTTCCACCTCCTCCAGTGCCACCACCTGCTATAAAGTCACCCACTGTCCAGTCCAAGGCACAGCTGGAGGTACGACCTGTAATGGTGCCAAAACTCCCTTCAGTAGAAGCAAGAACAGACAGATCATCAGATAGAAAAGGAAGCAGTTACAAGGGAAGAGAAGTATTGGATGGAAGACAAGTTGCTGATATGCGACCAAATCCAGGTGAACCCAGAGAAGCACAGGAACAGCAAAACGATGGGAAAGGACGAGGAAACAAAGTAGCAAAACGTGACCTTCCACCAGCAAAGACTCATCTCATCCAAGGTACTGATTTATTCAAGCAGCAAATACATGTAGATTGAACATACATTTGCAAGGTACACTGTTAGGTTCTCTAGGGTCATATGAATAGTAGTAAGACTTAGAAATTTGCTATCTAATGGAGGAGACAGGCAAGTATCCAAATAATTTTCATACAATGCATTCCAATATATGATATTACACAAGACTTCCTTGAAGAGATGCCAATTGAGTTGGATTTTAAAGGAAAGCATGATTTCAACAGATTGAACAGGGAGAAGGGGATATCAGGTAAAGGAAATAGGTAGGGAAAAAACATGAAAGTCTGAAAATGAATGTTTGGTGAGCACTGATTTCCAGTTTGGCTGGAGAATAGGATGCTTGGGGCAGGGGACAAACGGTATGAGATACAGTTAGAAAGGTGGTTGGGCCAGATTGGGAAGTCCAGGAATACTATTCTAAAGAGTCTGGGATTTATAATAGGCAGTGGAGAGCTAGCAAAGAATTTTGAGCAAGAAACGACATAATCAGATTTGTGTTTTAGAAAAATAACTGGCAACACTCTATAGTGAAGGAAGAGACTAGAATCAGGTAGATGAAGGTATCAGAACATTGCACAATAATCTAGGTATAAAATCCGAAAGCACTGAATTAAAGTAGTTATGCGAATGAAAAGGAGAGAACAGTTTACACAGGCTTTTCAGAGATAGACCCAATAGGAGTTGGTGACTAATTGAAAGTAGTAAAGTAAAATGAAATCATTGAGTAAAAAAAAAAAAGTTATTCAAATGTTAATTAGATGGCCCTGTATGACTAGTAAAATATAATTATATTAACCAATGTAGAAAAAAATAAGGAAAAGGATAGATGACTTAGGGAAAATAATTTCAATTTTGAATGGATTAAGGTGCTGATAAGAACACAGATGTGAAGGAAATCAATAAGAATTTAGAGAACTTGAGTTTAAAGATTTAAGTATAAAGTTTAAAGGTTGTGAGTAGAAAGTGGGTTTTAGAAACAGGAACACAGGTGAAAATTGTGTGAATTACAAAGGCTAAATTATCAGCAATGACATACTAGTTAAGGTTTAGCAATCAATTCTCTGGGAAGAAAACAAAGCAAAACCCTAATTCGTAGCCATTTGCTCACTTCTGTTGTGTAATTACTCCCCAAATGGCTAGTTTCAAGCTATTAATGTGAAGTCAGAAATGTGGAGTTGGGAAGAGATGGGTAGGGTAGGCTTTTGTGAGAAAATGTGAGCCAGCTCCAGCACGTCAGTAGTCAGAGATGATTGTATTTAAAGGTTCAGCAAAGGAGTGACATTCTATGACAGAAACTGAGATGGATCCACCCAGAGGTATAAAGTAATCAAGATACCCAAACTAGAGAGAATAGTATCCTAGAAAGAACGGAGCAGGAAATTTAAAGAAAGGAAGAAATATAAAATGCCACAGAAGTGAAAGTTGGGTGTGAATGGGGGTGGGGGTGGAAGGACACCCAAAGATTTTGTAAAATGTTATTTGTGGTTGGTATTCAGAAGAACTGTTGTTAGTATAGTAGTCAGAATAGAATCCAGACTGTAGGGGCTTGGAAAGTGAATGGAAGTTATAGAAGGGAGGTGAGGAGTATAGGTTCTTTTCAGCGCTCGGGAGGAGGAGGAGAGGTTGGGATAGGGTTTGACAAGAAGGCAGAATCAGTAGAAATGTTTAGGAAGAAGAGATACAAGAAAAGGAAGATGACGGATGAAGGAGTCAGGAAAGAGTGATAGACAAATGAATCTCAGAAGGCTGTCAGTGCATTTTAACGACTACTGTATTTTAATAGATATATTTTGGTAAGATTAGACATCAATCTACTGTTCTGTTTATTGGACATCTAGTCATCAGCAACCTCGTTTCAACATGAAGGACAGTTTCACTTTGTTCTGTGTTGGAAGCCTGAGCTCCCAATCCAGGCACGCACTCAGCAGTGAAGTGATCTGTGCATTTCAAGTGAAGTAAATCTGTGCATTTCAGACAGATGCCTCCACTATATGACCACAAAGTCCTTGGTGACATCACCACAATCTAGAGTTTGAAAAACTTAGCTGATTTTTATCAGTTAAGCTAAAGGTGATCTGAAATTTTGACTCATGTGACTAAACTCTAAGTAGTGATTCATAAATAGAATGTCATGATGTAAACTATGAAGTTTATATATGGCCTGAAAGTATGGACCAATTTGCTGCTCACAAGCAAGCTTCCTCCAAAATAAGTGGGATTCTTCAAGAGAAAATTTTGCAAATCTGGAAAGGTCTTAGTGTAGGCAGAATTAGAGCAAAGAGATGAAATTATTTTTATCAATCTTCAGAAGTTTAATAAGTTGTCCTTTGTGTTATAAAAAATATTTCTAACTAAAGAACCAAGAATAGACTCTTTAATTTAGAAATAAGGAACCCTATTCCATGAAAAGCACTGAGATAACTCATCAGTTATTGTTTTATATGTCTTGCTTTCCCAAAGTTTTATTTGAACCATAACCCTGTGTGTATGTGTCATTAAATTATCATTTCTATGCATTGCATATTTTTCATCTTCATAATTCAACTTACATTATTTATAATGAAAGAGGCACCCTGATTAACGTGTAACAAATGGTTATTTTTAATTAAAGAGAGTGGTCTTCTAGACTTGAATGTTTGATCTTTTTGCTGACATTTACCTCAATTAGTTCAATTTATTTCCACATATATCAAACACCTACTGTGTTATTAAGTATTCTACTAGTCCTGAGATTTATGTATAAGCATGAACCTTGACCTCAAGGAGCTTATAGTCAGAGAGACAGGCAGATAATCTATAAATTCACAGATATATTTGTATTTGGTATAACCTTCATGGTTCCATGATACTGGAGAGTCCAGAGAAGGGACAATTAGCCCAGTCTTGTGGGAGATGTAATGTAAAGAAAGACTTCTTGATTTTTTCTGGTGGTAATGACACATAAGGTGAGTGTTCAGGATGAGTGGAATTTAGCTCAGGTAAGAAGAATGGATAGATTGTTCTGGCAGAGAAAATCTGAAAATGAAAAGCTGTGAGGTACATTTAGGCGACTATAAGAAATTCAGTATTATTAGATAGTAAAGGTTGTCAAAGATGGAGCTCTTGAGGTAAATGTAAGCTTAAGTCACAGAGAGCCTGTAGTTCCTGTTAAGAAGAGGGTTGCTGAATGAAGACAGTTTAGAGGGGAATAACTTAAGAGGCGGAGACCTGTTAGAAGATACTATAATCCCCAGACAAGAGATGTAGAGAGTATAAACCAAGCTATGGGAGCAGTAATGAGTTAGTGGGAAAATTCAAGAAACTCTTTAGAGTTAAAATCAGCCTTACCTCTTATATATTTGAATATGTGGAAAAGATACATTTAAGGGGGATGGGAAGGTTGTTGGAAGGGAGGGAAGACTCTAAAATAATTCCAGCTTTCTATCTTGGGTGTCTTAATGATTAGTGATATCATTAGCTATATTAGGGAATACAGAGGGGGAAGAAATCTCAGAGGAGTGGAACTTGGTGAAATCAATGTTCGACATGTTGAGTTTGAGGGACACTCAAGAGAAAGTGTTCAATTAAGCATAGTTCAGGAGTTGGAAATATAAATAAATGATCCATCATGATAAAATAGTAGTTAAAGCCACTTATCCATTCATCCAAAACTATTTATTGATGATCTGCTGTGTGTCAAGTGAGAGTATATCAGTACACAAAGCAGAGGAAAATACCTGCCCTCTTGACAGTTATATTCTAGAAAAGGTTACAACCTGTAAGAGTGGATGAAATCACCCAGGGTGAGTGGAAAAAAATTTATATATATATATATAAAAGTATATATGTATAAAATTATATATATATAAAAGCATATATAAACACTGGGCTATACAGAAACCTGCAGGGCATCAAATTATAAGACACTGCTTAAGAAGAGCCCAGAGAAGGCTGGCCAAGAAGGAAGGAGAACTAGAAGCTAAGAGAGTAGTAATGTTTAGATTGATAGTGGTTTCCAGATTAAGGGCAGTGAGAAGTCCAGAGACATAAGGACTGAAAGATGGTTAGCCTTATCAAAGTCAACAGTGAATTTTCTCAGTTTCACTGTAGTAATGTGTGCATAAGTAGATTTCAGTGGGCTGCAGAGTGAATGGGAGTTGTGACTACCAATATTGAGTCCAAATTGCTTTTCAAAAAGCTTTGCTGAGCAGGGAGGAGAGAAAGAAGGTATTGATTCATGTAGAGCACAGGCTTAAGGGGAAAGTTTTTAGCAAGAGAGAGATTTTATCATATTGTAGTTTGTCAAAAACTAAAATCAATAGAGAGCCAGCCCTGATGGCTTAGTGGTTAAAGTTCAGTGCTGACCACTTTGGCAGCCCAGATTGGCTTCCCAGCGGCAGAACCGCACCACCTGTCTGTCAGTTGCCATGCTGTGGCAGCAGCTCACACAGAAGAATTAGAAAGACTTACAACTAGGATATACAATGGGGAGGAGAAAAAAAAAGGAAGATTGGCAACGGATGTTAGCTCAGGGTGAATCTTTCCCTGAAAAAAAAAAAAAAAAAAATAGAGAAATATTGATGAAGCAGGGACAGAAGATGAAGGTCACAGGAGACCAAGTGCTATGAAGCTAGGGTTCAAAAGTACTGGTCTTTAGGGGCTGGCCCAGTGGCGTAGTGGTTACTCCAGAAGTGGTACTCCACTTCTGGCGGTCCGGGGTTCGCAGGTTTGGATCCCAGGCGTGGACCTACACGCCACTTATCAAGCCACACTGTAGTAGGCATCTCACATAAAATAGAGGAAAATGGGCACGGATGTTAGTCCAGGGCCAATCTTTCTCAGCAAAAAAGAGGAGGATTGGCAACAGGTATTAGCTCAGGGCTAATTTTCCTCACACACACACGCGAAAAGTGATGGTCTTCATGGACTGTGAAACCCCAGCGAGTCAGAAGTCTGGGTCAGGAGTGAAAGTTGTGATGAGTAGAATGGAAGGAGAAAGGTGCCATCAAGGAGGGCTATACAGGCTACAGAAGTAGTTTGCTTGTCCCTCACAGGAGGAGAATGTTTTTGTGTAAGGGTGGAGAAGCAATGATTTAGAGCTAGTGTTAGTGAGCTAGAGGCAAGCCTTCCTCCTTCCACTGGAGAGAACTTCAGTGGAAGCTTCAAGGGAAATCAGATTTCATTCAGGCAATGGGGACAGTAGAAGAAGAATTTAGGGGAAGAAAACAAAACCACATGTAGAAGAGTTGGTTTTTTTATGTGTTTGATGTCCAGTGGATAGAGTGGACAGGCTTTAGAGAGAAGTGAGCAGTTGGAGGATGCATCAATAGAAGCAGCACCAAATTTAAACCAGTATGGAGATAGAAATTCAGGAGATGCCAGTTAACTGGAGTGCCTTGTTTTTTGAAGCTAGTGATAAAGGCAGGCTTCTGAGATTCAGGGTTCCACAATATAAACGTGATATGCAATGGAGCTTGACATCTTGGTGTCTGGGAAGCAAACTCCGGATTGGCTCTGTTTTGGTAGTTCAAGGAGACTGGGCTTTGTTTCTATCAATGCCTTATAATAATCCTTCATAGTTTACATAGAGATTTAATGTCTCATCTGTTTTCACATCCACATTAGGAGCTCCTCTGGGTGTGGATACTATTACCAATTTTTTAGAAAAGTGGAAACTGAAGCCTAAAATAATCAGAGATAACATAGTGAAGGATAGAACTGGAAGCCAAGTCTGACTCCAGGTTTGGTTTACCTCTTTCAATGATGTTGGTCCCGAGTGATTTTGAGGTGGACAAGAGTTTATGAGTGAAATCAACCTAAATTCCAATCGCTACTAGGAAAACAACGTCTTATTTTTATTTTCAAAAGACAGTGCTGCCTTATTCATTATTGTTATAAAATGTCCTCATTTATTCCTCAGAAACACTCATGCTCCCCTGTTGAGAATTATAGATATGAGTGACACATTATACAATGAAAATGTACAATGATGTTCAAACACACTTATTATATTTCATTACACAGAGGATATTCTACCTTACTGTAGACCTACTTTTCCGACATCAAATAATCCCAGAGATCCTAGTTCTTCAAGCTCAATGTCATCAAGAGGATCAGGAGGCAGACAAAGAGAACAAGCAAATGTAGGTCGAAGAAATATTGCAGAAATGCAAGTTCTTGGAGGATATGAAAGAGGAGAAGATAATAATGAAGAATTAGAGGTACCTATAATTTTTTTTTCAAGTTTGCCAACATTAGACTGGTTGCTATATCAGCCTCCAAGTTAAGAACATCCATCAGTCTACAGAAATGTTACTGTTTTATCCCAAACTGTAATGTCAGTGATGCCAGCAACTGAAATTCTGATAATTTAATAATTTTTTTTTGACATGTGTTCCAAAGTTTTAAATGGTGATAACAGTTTCTTTTTAGATCTAGGGTTCATATTCATATGCACATATTCAGATAAGAAATTTATATGGCAAATGTGTTGATAGGAAATAAGAACTATTGATCTAGATAATTATAATTCATAGTATTATAGTAGGTTATAAAAATCCTGTAAGGTGGCAGTTATATGATGGGAGTGAGAGTGTTCTGTCTGTGTTATCTGCCACCCTAGTGATCACTGGGGTTAATCTGACTGAGTTGGCCAACTATTTTCCACCTTCAGTCTTCTGAAAATGGGGACCTGGTACTTGACACTGACCTTCCCAGGTGGAGGAGAACACTTCTTGAGTCGAAGATAAATTCCTTTGTTGGAATCTATAGATAGGGATATGAGATAGAATTGACAGTCAATCATAACCTATTATAAAATCACCTTCCATTTTTAAGATTGTGTTTTCTCCATTAAAAAAAAAAACAAGTTGATGACAAATTTCTCTTCTTACAAATATGTGTAATCTCAAGTAGGTTGTTAGTGTTGAACTTTTATAATAGAAAATAAAAAATTATAAGTAATTATGTCTAATTGAATTTTCTATAATGCCCAATGTGTTTTGATTTTGAGGTTTGGAATAAGAAGACTTTCGTCCTGCAAATGCTGTTAGAGGAGTTGTTTTTCAAGTTTTTTTTTTTTGTTTTTTTGTTTTTAAGTAGAAGAGCCTTTTCAGGGAATGAAAAGTTATTGTAGACAACTCTAATATTTAAAGCCAATACAAGTTGAGCTTTGATGTTGAGTTGGGGCTGTGGGGAGGAGAGAACTCAGCCTACCCCTGCTCCTCTCTCCCCTGCGCCACACCCCCCGACACCGAGTACCACAGTTTGGTACTTGTTAGAGAACTATTGGATTTGCTATCAAAACCAACTAAAGTTGACAAATGAATTAGTTGCCGTGAGCACTTTCCAATGTTTGCCAGTGAATGAATGAAGAAACGTGAACTGTAAGATTAAAGACATTTAAATAAATGTAAATATAAGATAATACTGTAAGATTTATTTTCACATTTAACAATAACTTATCTCTTACAGGAAACTGAAAGCTGAAGACAACCAGAGAGGCTTGTGAGATCTAATATGAAAATGGTCACTCAAGATGCCTCATGTCTGATGACACATGATGCCAGATAAAATGTTCAGTGCAATCAGAGTGTACAAATTGTCGTTTTTATTCCTCTTATTGGAATACCATTTTTTAAATTTTATCGGGGCTTTATTGTTGTTGTTTGATTCCTATCCCTCTGAAGAACCTCCCTATTCCCCTCACTGTTGGAACAAACCATTACACCTTACTTCCAGCAAGGAAGTATTTGACTTCTTGCTTGTCATCAGCCAGCAGGAGAGAACAAAACAGTTCTTTTGCTTTTTTGTCCCTGAGATATGGCATTGCACTGCTTATGTATCAAGCCAATTTACAGCAAAATATTGATCAAAGATGCAAAGTTGATTAATCAACCTCATGCCAAGGGCTCTCAAGATATAATTTTTATATAACCAACTGCTAATGCGAATTAAAACATACTTCATTTTTAACATGATTTTAAAATCAGTATTTCATACCACCCTCTGCTGGGGGAAAATAAAAATATAACAAATACAGGACAACCACAATCAATTTGAATGGGGTAGAAACATTGTAAATATATACTCTTTGCAACCCCTGGTGGTACTTTATTTTGTCTTCATTTCAATCATTGAAGTATATTCTTATTGGAAATGTACTTTTGGATAAGTAGGGGTAAGCCAGTTGGATCTCTGGTTGTCTAGTCATTGTCATAAGTAAACCTAGCAAAAACTTTGTTCTATTTTTCAATCAAAAAGCAATTACAAACACATCTTACAAACAAATGGATGTTTTTAACCACCGATTGAATAAGGACATCCCTATCTTAACTGGCCTAAATTTCTTCTGGTAGTGTCAGTTCAACTTGCAGAAGTGCCACTTAAGGAAGTTTGATTTTTGTTTTTGTAATGCACTGTTTTTAATCTTTTTTTTTTTTTTTTTTGGTTTTAAAAGCACAATCACTAAACTTTATTTGTAAACCATTGTAACTATTAACCTTTTTTGTCTTATTGAAAAAAATGTTGAGAAGCGTTTTTAACCTGTTTTGTTAATGCTCTATGTTTGTATTTGGAATATTTGAATGATGACAGATGGTGAAGTAGCGTGCATACTTTATTGTGGGCCATGAACCCAGTGGTTCTTTGCTTTTCTTGGACTTAAAGAAAAAAGGCTTGAGTTTGTTGTGGCCAATGTTGAAACTTACAAGATTTCCTTATAAGCTCAAATAGAGGCATTCTGTGCTTTGAAATTGCCAAATGATGCCCTCTGACAGTAGATTTTTATGATCCTTTTTTGTTGTTATATAAATTTCATTGACTTTATAATTGGTGCTATTTGAAGAAAAAAATGTACATTTATTCATACACAGGTATCAGGCCTGACCCCACTGGAAAACGAAGCCAAACAAAGCTGAACCACAAAAAAAAAGCTGGTGTTCACCAAAAACTAAACGTGTTCACTTAGATGATTTGAAAGTTACATAGAAAGGGTGTGCAGTACTAAGGGAACAATCCATGTGATTAATGTTTTCATTATGTTCATGTAAGAAGCCTCTTATTTTTAGCCATAATTTTGCATACTGAAAATCCAATAATCAGAAAAGTAATTTTGTCACATTATTTATTAAAAATGTTCTCAAATACATCATTCTTTCTTGTGTTGATTTCTTTTCTTTTCATTGTGTGATCAAATTTATTCCATTTAATCACAAAGTTGTGCTGTCTTAACATTTCACCAGTATATTATCAGATGAGTAAAAATTCTGTTTTATGAATAGCCAGGTTTTACTTGTAAGGAAAAATTCTCATTTTACTCCGCTGAAATTAAAGATGTAAGATGAATCAAAACCTAAAAGTTAGTCATTTGATCAGAGAATAACTTTGAATATTAAGGATGTACTAAAATGTTTATGTATGTGTATCTGAATTTCAGTTAACCTGTTTCTGAAATAATTAGGATTCAGCTATGATAAATCTGATTTGTAAGGTTTGGACCACTTACGTTCTGTCAACAAGAAAATTATATAAATCCAAAATATTTATCAGTAACTATCTGCTTTCCTGTTACAAATTCATGTGAAATTTTGACAGTGCAATACCTATCATAACCAGGTTGCACATTATTGTTCATTCAAGTCAGCTTATTTAAGTATTCAACTTTGGATGGATGAGATGGGCATCATGTCTTAGAAGTGCCAAGAGCAATAGAATCTAGTGGAGGTTTTTTTCCTATGACATATATAGCTAAATTTTGTGTTGATCACAAGTTGAAAATCTGGGGAAAATTTTTTTTAAAAAGGGGGTATAATTTGAAATTTAATTTTACAAAAATGAAGTCATCACCAGCATCTACTTAGAGATGAACAGGTCCATAGGTCAAGAAATCAGTTTCCAAGCTATTTCCAGGAAAAAATTGGAGAGACATGTTTAATGGCCTAATTTTTCTTTTTCTCTTGGTAAGTTGACTATAAGTTAGTCTCTCTCTTTATTTGTAGCATGTGATATGCATACAAATTATGTGTATCAGAGGGACTGGGTTTGAGTCCCAGTTTTGTCACGGGCTATGTTTTCTTGGACATGTTACTTAACCTCTAAGTCTCAGGTACTTCACCTGTAAATTCAATAATACCTACCTCATGGAGCTGTTGTCATGATTTATTGAGTTAATGTATGTGACTTGGACTCTGTAAACCCCAAACCAATACAAGATATTGTGTATATGGACTGAAATTCATTGCACTCATGCTATCCCCACTTTTCACACACAGTTTTTTCCTAAAAACTTGCAAAGAGTTAGAAAAAAAAAAGTCAAAGAATAAATGTGGTACAAGGATGGGGGTGGTTCCATTTCCAGTGAGTAAAATGCACTGTGAAATACCTAATTGTGGAATAAATTCTTGGTGTTTTTGTTTCCTTGCTTTTGAATTCCTGAGGGCCACACAATGGGTGGTGATATGGTATTTTCAGCATGTATTTCACAATTTAAGTGTACAAGCATGTCACCTGAGTTCTGAATAACCGGACTTAGTGTCTATTTCAGTCTATTGTTCTGCTTAGTGGCAGAAAAATATCATCTTAGTTCCAGGTGAGCTCAATCATTTCTGACTTTCTTGGTCATTTCAGATACAGAGTCTGGATTTTCTCCTCCCTTCCCTCTCTGCAGGGTGGTGTCTAATTCCAGAGGCTGTCTTCATGTGTAGAAAGTATAAGGAGTTGAGTAGTAGGGGCTTTTGGCATCATTGCTGTTGTCCAAATTCCCAATGGTCTTCATTTGTCGGAACTCTTCATCATCTTCTCCCCAACCTCCATGCCCCTTATCATCCATTGATCTTCTCCTAATATGTCTAAGCCCTTTGATGTAGGTTGGGTGTAGGGAGCAGGGAATGGGAATTTTGTATGCTTTTCTGTGCCATGCTGGGATCCGTAGACTTGAGTTTGGGGGCCCTTCTTCAGGGCCTCACAGGATACCACTGGGTCTCCTTGACAACTTACCACATTTGGACTGTGCGTGTATTGGGGGAGGGATGATGGCTACTTCTGCAGTTTGGAAGAAACAAGCCTTGATTCTGGATCCAGACTACCAGGGCTTGAGACTTGGTTCCTCAGATTATCAGCTGTGTAACCATGGGAAAGTTACTTAATGAATCTGTGCCTTAATCATAAAATGGTGATATTAATAATACTACCTTACAAGGATTTCGGATTAAATGAGTTGATATATGTAAAGTATATTGTAAGTGCTCAATACTTCTCGGCCAATACCTGCTGCCTCTCTGGTGTTGAACTGGAAGGTACTGTATGTGTTGCTTTCCTTTCAGATTCCCCAAACCCTACTTGACTAGAAAGTGAGAGGCACAGGAATCAGAAACCTCAGTGACACACTCACCATATTTAATTCCCTCACCTCACGTTTAATTCTCTCTTCCCAGTGAGATGGAGGGGGAGGGAGAAAGGAAGAGGGAGAGAGAGCGGGAGAGAGGGAGAGGAAAGGAGGAAGAGAGGAAGAGATACAAGGAGGGAGAGAGAGAAGCTATTATGTATGTTGCTTGCATGCCAGGTCCTTGGTTTGCAAGACTCAGCTCTTGCAACTCAGCCTTCATTCTGCTAGTTCAAGAATTTATTTCAAGAATCTATTTTGAAACCCAAGAGAACTGCTTTTCTGTGGTAACCATCCCTTGGCATTTCTCTGGTAACCATCTGAAGACAGTGTATAGAAAGAGCCCTCTCTGCTGCCTGAAGTGGGGTGGGATAGCAGGAAATAGCTTGTAACAGGTGCAATGTCCGTTAATATTTCAAAATATGATCTTGCTACAAAAGCATATGATTAAAGAGAACATTAAAAACAGAGGTTACACTTTAAAAATAGAAATTTTTCTCAAATTCTAGTTTTCTCAGCTTATTTCAAGAGAATTGAACAGAGAGAAATTTAAATTTAGGTTGAAGGATGAGGGATTTGGCAACAGAATAAACTGAATATTGAGTGTGGGATTGTAAAGATCACTTTAGTGTTAAAACATTTTAGGGAAGTTTTCCCTAGAGAAAGATGGACATTGACCTCTTTCTTTTCCTCAAGGAGTCTAGCAAGAGTCCCAACCAAGAGCCTTAAGGAACTTCTGGTTTTAGATCCCTAAATTTAGTTCTATTTTGGTCCCCCTGCTCAAGATTTTTCCATATATGAACATACTCCACCTGCGACATTTTGTCTGTAACACCAACTAACTGCCGTTTCTGCCCCAGACATATCATTTTCATCAGCATTTTAATTTTTGTTATTCCTTCATTTATATAAAATGACGAAACATGAAATATTCAAATAACACTACGAAGACAGATGCCAACACTGCCAAAACTGAACTGTTTGCCTAGCACCTGTGTGCCAGCTGTAAAATTCTGAATTTGTGGTTTAAAGAAATTAATACACAATTAACAAAAATGTAGAATATATGGAAATGGAATGTAAGAAATTAGAGATCTTGGGCTTAAAAAGATTTGCTCACATTAGAAATACAAAAAATTATTTTGAGTTAATAAATTGACTTTTTAATCAAAACCTGAACCTTTTTTAGATGTTTCTTTCAAAAGTTGCATGAGAAAACAAAAGTTGCTTTATTCTTCAAAAAGGAGACAATCCTTTATTACTAAAATGTCTTGTCATTCTTAAGAGCAAATTAGACTAATTAATTAGCGCTTTGAGTACTATTGAAGTAGTTTAGAAAATTAAATTGTCTTACTTTCTCTCTTTCTCTTAGTCCCTGTTTTGAATGATAGTGAGAGAGAAGACAACAAATGAATAGTGAAAAAATATTTTCAAAAAGATACCTGTTCTCCAGAGGTGCTAAACCTCTGTTTCTCAAAGTGATGTCCATGGATATCTGTCTTCTGGTTATAAATGTCAATTCCTGATTCCTGTCCTGATCCTGCTAAATCAGAGTCCCAGGAGGTGAGGCCTAGTAATTTGCATTTCTGAGACAATCCCAGGTAATTCTATGTTAAAAAAAAAAAAAAAAACTCTAAAACCACTACCTAACAAACCAAGCATAAGTTTCACTGTTACATGTCTGAAACTAGAATGAATCTTACAATTGTGTCTTACAATCACTTTCAGCCAGGCAACAGTCATGATGTAGTTTTTATTGCCTACTGTAAAAAACATGTCTCATACAAACAGTGAGCATGTGTCAAACTTTGTTTACCTCATGAATAAGAGAATCAGCAGGAAGACAGAGCATTTGAAGAACAGTCATGGAAGGAACTTAAAGATGATTGCTAGGTTGGTTAACTTTCCACAGGGCAATACAAGCACGATATTAATATCTCTGCTAACCTAGAGAATCATAACACCTATCTTTTCTTTAGGTTAAATAATCACTAACCTTCAGAGCCACATGAAATCTGCACCTTTATCATTTACAATTAGTTAAAAATATACTTTGATAATTTACATTCCCCTAAAAGAATCAGGTGAGGGTCAAACAGTGACTTAGTCTTCTCTGTGTTTCCCCAGAGGCAGAACCTGTGACAAAGACTTGGGTGCAGTTTATTTGCGAGGTGGGAGAGAGAGTGGGAGGGGAATGAGAGAAGTCAATGTAGGTCCTTGGAAGTCAGCGAAGGTGCCTCCAGGGGAGCTCTACTGGCTCCTCCGAGAAGCATACATAAATGCCTCCGCAGGACGGGAGCCGGGAACATTATCAGTTTGCTTCTCGTCCCCCATTGGTTGCAGGTTGCTAGTGGGATGGGGGATTTATTTTTCAAACACTAGGAGCCAACCCAGTGGGAGACTCTGAGGCAGAAAGTGGACATGCACGTGGCTGGTGTTTGAGATGGGACGGTGCCATGATAAGATGGATCTAAGCTCAAAGGCAACTGTCTGCCACAATGAAGTCCTCAAAACCATATGCTACAAGCAGGAATGTTGGGAAATGTTTCAGCATTGTATCAAACATCAAGCAATCATCAATTTACCTTTTTCCAAATTCAAGATAAATTTTCTTTTATGCTGTGCACGTAGCAAATTAGTCATAGGTATTCATGTTATTTTCACGTTGGTGGAGTTCTTACCAATTATCAATTGTTGGTAATATAGGTGTTGAGTTTATCTGATACTTCACATGTTTTGAAAATTTTTAATCGTCAGCACTGAAACAAAACAAAAGCAAAAAGGTAGGGAAACAGCAGTGAGGCATGAATTGGATCATTAGAATAACTACAACTGTACATTTTCTAGCAAAGCAATAGGCTTCACAGTACCTAAAAAAGTATCCACCATAATTAAAGTTGTGCCTTATAATACACACACACACACACACACACACACACAGTGAAATGAATGCAAAGTTGTCAAATCCCTCAGAATAACATGAAAGAAATTTTGAGCAAAGTTGAGGATGATGTAACCAATTTGTGTGTCCCTCCAGACTATCACCGAGAAGCTGTATTATAACTACAATTGGTAACATTTTCACAGTGGCACATAAAGCTCTTACAATCAATGGAGTCTTACGTTTGATGAAATATTGCAACATTTATAAAGCCCATTGCCTTAAATAAATTGGGCTCAAAATATTTATGGATTTGGTACCTTTTTTTCAGTTAGATCTTTGGCATAATCACTAACTCCACGTATTGGAGGTTTTAGAAATTCTTCTTCCATTTGGGATAAGCTCTGAGCTCTTCAACTTGGAGTAAAGCAGAGCTTTCAACACCTCTCGCTTAAGTGACTTCTGTAACCTTCTCAGCTTCAGAAAGTAACAAAAGTAACCTGGACAGCTAAGGCTTCTGTCCCCACCCTGCACTCAGCGGTCTCCTGCACTTGGGAGTGCCTTCCTTGAAACTTTTTAAATCCTCCTCCGGTGCCTGAGTCTGGGCAGGGCAGGCAGTGCCCTCAAGGCTGTGTGCTGGGACCAATGTTGACCCCTTTGTGAGGTCAATACCCAAGGAGTCCCAGAATTCACATTAGTGTCTATGGGGTCCTCCTGGGGCCCTGTAACTGGCTTCCTGGTTCCAGGAGGGTGGCCTCGTTAGTGGATTGCTCACACTGGCTGGCATATTTCTTTCATAAGATTGAGTGATCTTGGGCTGCCAAAATGCTGCTGATGTGTGTGATTTGGAGTGACTTAAATTGTATTTATAAACAGGGGCCTTGCAGAAGTATTTGCCCTGGCCACCACACTAGGGGAGCCCTGAACATAGTCTGAAAGGGCATACTTTTAAACTAGCCTAATAAAAACCTGAGTTTTTATATGGAATGCCTATAATAGACTGTGTATGTTTTTCACATTATGGGAGTTTAGATACTATATTTGCAATGTTGTATCTACTTGTTCTCTGTAAAGGTTATGTGTACATCATCTCTAAAGGCCTCTTCATTTTGTGTGTGTTTATGTGTGTGTCTATGATTTGGGGGAGACAGTGATAGAGCAAATTAAGTTAATCGTTCTTTATATGAATTCTGTCTTCAAGACAAAATTATGCAACATGTCAGTAAGGACTTGGGAAGTGAAAGGCATTTGGAGTAGCTACTGTGGGGAATACCATAGAAAATAAATTATAAATAAATAGATTATGGGAAAAAATGAGTCATTTATTGTGTACCTGCTATGATTTAAATATGTAATCAGATGGAATTTTTGCCAAATTTGGTTTGAAATGGCTAGGCCTAATCCCTTTGGACAGATAAGAAAAGCAAGATTTTAAAAGACTTAAGAAATATGCTGGAACTCTCAATAGGGAGATATAAACAAAGTGTGGCTACAAATCCAACTTCAAGTCTAGAGCTCATTCCAGAAACTAAAACTGCCCCTCAGGAATGAGAATCCAGTTAATAAACTTTAGAAACAATACTCAACTTCCTTTCTTGAGTTAATTATAACTGAAATGGGAAAAACATGATGTCTGTGTTGGGAGCGGGGAAACGGATGAATAGATGCTAAAGGAGCTGAGGCCGCAAAATATCTAAAAGCTCTATTGTCTTTAATTAATATATAAATCTCAAAATATTGCTTAGATTTCCAAAGACCACTTTTAGAAATAAGAAATTATAAATGATAATTTCCAAAGCATAGCAACTGTGCGTTTATACGTATATAAGATACGGAATCCATACTAACATTCCCAATACTAAAGGAGTTTAACAATTTGATTTAAAGGCAACTTAACTTTCCAAGTACGTGTACCTTTATTTTATCAGAAGAGACTTGAGAAGTTGTTCAAGGTCATACAGCCTTGCTTTTTAAGTCAGTATTTTTCATTGCTTGCCTAACCCAGCAATTGCATTGCTCCCCTTCTGCTTCTCTATGGGAAACAGGAATCTTTTGAAGAGGTTTTAACTTTTTTTTTTTTAAATCTGTCTTTTTCAAATGGGCTAAGACATTTATAGTAAGTAATACCTTACCATTTTGAATGCTTGAATACTTTGGGGAAATATAAGTCAAGAAAAAAAATAAATTACTTAGACTAATAATGCACCTATGCATAGGATTAGCATATATTCAGAAGGTAATATATTGTATCTGGTTGATTTACTATCAACCATTGTTAATTAAGCCTCACATGTTTGAAGTGTGCATAATTAAACAATCATTTTGAATAAACTTGATTTCTTTTCCTGCTATATAATATGGTGCCAAAAATATGACTACCAGACTATCCTGAAAAAATTAGTCACCCTCTACAAGGTAATCAAAAGAATTTGATTAAGTTACTTGTAAACTTTTACTCAGGCTCCCTCCCCTGATTTCAATCTAAGCATTCATTCATTGATTCAGCAGTCTACTGAGCATCTACTTTGTGCTAAGAACAAAGATGAATAAATTCTAGAAGTGCTCACGATGTATTGGGAGGAAAACACACACACACAACAAAGTGTGAACCATGTAATAGAAGTATTTACACTGTGTATTAGTCAATTCAGGCTGCCATAACAAAAATACCTTGGACTAGGTGGCTTATAAACAACAGAAATTTTTTCCTCACAGTTCTGGAGGCTGCAAAGTAGAAAAACAAGGTGCCTGCAGATTCAGCGTCTGGTGACAGCCTACTTCTTGGTTTATAGACAGCCGTCTTTTTGATGTGTCCTCATATGGCAGAAGGGAAAGGGAGCTCTCTGAGGTCTCTTTTATAAGGGCACTAATTTTATTCATGAGGGCTCCACCCTCATGACCTAATCACCTCCTACAGGCCTCATCTCTGAGAGCCAGGTTTCAACATATGAATTTTGAGGGGACACAAACATTCAGACCACAGTACATGGCAATAAAGGAGCATGTTGAAACTCTAAAGAGGAATTGAAGAGATGTTTTGTCTGGATTATGAAGGCTGAAAAGGAAGTCATCAATTCATTTACAACATATAAAGCTTGGGTCGTCTCAAAATTGTACTTCCTTTTACTTAAAAAAAAATGCAGGTGGAATATATTTTAAAATTAGCATAGATTTAGGGGCCAGCCCAGTAGCATTGTGGTTAAATTCGTGTGCTCCACTTTGGCAGCCCGGGGTTCACAGGTTCGGATCCTGGGAGTGGACCTACGCACCACTTATCAAGCCATGCTGTGAGAGGCATCCCACATATAAAGTAGAGGAAGACAGGCACGGATGTTAGCCCAGGGCCAATCTTCCTCAGCAACAGATGTTAGCTCAGGGCTAATCCTCCTCACCAAAAAAAAAAAAAAAAAAATTAAAATAGATTTAGATGAGCCCAAAGACTAATTCTTAATTATGTTTGAGGATGGTGATTTGGATTATTTGTTTGTTTGTTTTTTTGACCAGTTTCCATCATTCTCCAATTAAAATAATTTTAGAATCACACAAATTTAAAGAATTAACCAATAAAAACATAAAAGGATTAACTGATAAAAAATATCAAGAGGATTTGGGATTAAATTGTTTTCTTTTATATTTAATTTCTCTCTTTCATATAGACAGAGTTAGTAATGATGCTTCTGCACACATATATAAAACACATAAAATCTAATTCAATGTGGCTAAACAATGAAATAAATTAATAGTGTAATGGAACTGAAAAGGTTCAATAAAAGGGCTCTGAAGAGATATGGCTCAATCAAGGATCCAATCCTATTTGTCTTGGAATCTCTGCTTTACTCCACGTGTTGCTTTCTTTCTCTAGCTGCTATCAAGATGGCCAGGCCTTAACAAACCAACCCTCGAGGCACATATGATGATATTCAGAGGTCAAGAGACAAGAATAAGAAGACTCAATACTCTCTAAAAATGCATCCCAGTGATCTAAATTGTTACACATGGTCTTTCGAGAACCAATCCTGTGACCGGAAAAATACCATGTACTCTATGGCTTATGCCTGGATTCCCTTAGACCTGTCAGGTCTTCCACTGGAGTGTATTGGTCTGTTACCCCTAAAGTATGTGGGCTTTTTGTTGAAGAGAATGGACGTTGGAGAGCACCAACAATAAACAATACACACATTCTTACTCATACAGTTAGCAATTACTCTGTGCTCTGTCTCTACCTCTTATATATAGTTTATGTCGTGATTTTTTTTTTTTGCTGAGGAAGATTCACCCTGAGCTAACATCTGTTGCCAATCTTCCTCTTTTTGCTTGAGGAAGATTAGCCCTGAGTTAACAACTGCGCCAATCTCCCTCTACTTTTTTTTCTGTGTGTGTGTGAGGAAGATTGGCCCTGAGCTAACATCTGCCAATCCTCCTCTTTTTTGCTGAGGAAGACTGGCCCTGGGCTAACATCCATGCCCATCTTTCTCCACTTTGTATGGGACACTGCCAAAGCATGACCTGACAAGCGGTGCATCGGTGTGCGCCCGGGATCTGAACTGGCGAACCCCAGGCCACTGCAGTGGAGCGTGTGCACTTAACCGCTTGCACCACCAGGCTAGCCCCACATCCTCTACTTTTAATGTGGGTTGCTGCCACAACATAGCTGATGAACGGTGTATGTCTGTGCCCAGGATCCGAACCCGCAAACCTGGGCTGCCGAAGCAGAGCACACTGAACTTAACCCCTACGCCATGGGGCCGGCCCCTATGTGGTGACTTTTAAAAAATGACTACAAACTCTTTGACATCCCTTTCAGCAAGAGGCAAAGTCTATGACCAATCCCCTAGAATCATGTAAGATTGTGACTGTTTCAACCAACAAAGTAGGCTTACTGATTTCTGAAGTTAAGTCACTAAAGTCCATCCAGTTTCCTCTTGGTTCTTTGAACATTTGCTCTGCAGAAACTCACTCTTAGAACCCAGTTGTTATGTTGTAAAAAGCCTAGCCACCTAGAAAGGTCCTGTGTGGGTCAGCAGTCTCAACTGAGCCCAGCCTTAGTGCTGTCATGGGAGTCTGATGAGTCCAAGCCTCAGCTTTTGAGTCACCCCTAGCCACTTACAACTTCCCAGCTGGGGCCCCAGATTTCATGGAGCAGCTGTGAAGACATCCCGACAAGCCATCCCAGTTATGTCTTGAATTTCTGACCCACAGAATCCATGAGCATAATAAATTGATGTGACCTTATGCCAGTCAGTTTGAGGTGGTTTGTTACAACAGTATATAACCAGACCGCTTAAAAGTCTCTATCAAATAGGAAATCCACAAACTTGGAAACAGGAAGACAGAAGATCTGAAAATAAAAGGAGTGGCCAGGCATTTAAGCAACAGCATATGTTTTGAGAGGGGAGGATGATGTTTTTGAAATGGGATGATAATAAACAAAACCCTTGTACTATGTCTAGTATCACCTTTAATGATCCTAGGAGTACATTGTCCAGCTGTAAAGAATCTGCCGCCCTAACATTCATATCAAGTCACTGGTTCTCAGGTTTCACTTTATAAACAAGAAATGTGATATTCCTTCCCCTTTGATTGCATGTGTCAGGGAAGCTGTAGGGATTTTTGAATGAAATTCTTAAATTCAGGCAACAACTCTTCTGCTAATAACCAGGACCTAAATCATTCACTTAGATTATAACCATCATCTTTGCTCTTGCTGTCTCTTCCTACCTTTAATCTGTTTATTCTTTATTTCTAACTTCATCAAGGCAATAAAAATGAATAGAAATAGGAATAGAAAATATACTAATTTTTAATTCCCTTTAGTGGAGATAAAGGCTTAATACAGAAAACATGAAATTAAAAACTTGTAGAGTATTTCCCTGCTTCTTTACAATTTTTATGGAATTTTGCAGTTTACAATGTATTTTCAAGTACATTTTAAAATATAATCTTCAAGACAATATTAAATATATTAGTTTGCATATGAGATAATGGAGAGTCATGGTGGTTATGTCTTGCTCAGGGTCACAAAACTAGGTCAGGACCCAAACACAGATAAAAAGTCCTTTGTTCTAGACTTGACTGTAATAAGTATTATACTAAGCTCCCACTTTTTCTATTGATAATTTATATTTATTTATATATTTATGTTAATGATTTGTATATATAAAAAGTAGAATTTTGGTGGAATGATGAAATGCATTATAATGTATCACCTGAATTTACTGCATTACCAGTTTAACAAATATATTTCAATATTTTATACAATTAACTTCTCAAGGACCCTATCCCCTTGCAGGCAGTTGAATTTCTAGTCTTTCACCACCTAACATTATCCAAGAGTTACTGGAGATTACTTAGTCCAAAAAAGCATAAAATTAAGAGATTAAGCATGAAATTCCCAGAGAGAAAACAGGGGACGAAAGTTTAATATCACCATTCATTCTTGGCATATGGTGTCAGTATTGTCACTAGTCCTGCATATTTGTTTATGAATTATCAGGCATTACTGCCACTCTAGGAACCTACCCAAAACATGGTGCCCTCTCATATTGAGTGTCAAGGAAATAGGTCATTTTTTTGACGGGATTCCATGAAGCTTCTGGAATTAGTAACATGTTGACCTTAAAATAGCTCACTCCTCAAAACCTTAGAGGTTGAACCAACATCTCCAGCCCAATTTCTCAAAGATCTTGTTTTCCTTTGTCGTTAGACTTTTTTCTGGAGTTACTTTGGCCCACCTAAAAACCCTCAGAACCTTCTAATGTAAGGGAACATGTGTTCTCAGTGATCCTTTTAAAGTGTAGTTTTGATCACCATTCCTCTCCTTCAAAGCTTCCCTGGCCTCTTGTCTCACTCATAGTAAAAAGGCAATGCCACCCTAGCCCTCCTTCCTCTTACATGTATTACCTACAATCGGTCTCCAGTCTGATGGTCTCCTTACTGCTCCAAGAATAAAGCTGGTGAGCTCCCGTCTCTGGACATTTGCATGTGCTATTCCCTGAGCTTGATACACTCTCTTCTACCCATCCCCATGACTCACTCCCTTTCTTCAAGTCTTTGTTGTCTAAATAAGACCTTTGTGACCACTCTATTTAAAATTGTACCTCACCCCCACACTACTCCTTTTCTCGTTCCAGGCTGTATTTTTCTCCACAGAATTATCCCTTTGGAATTTTCCTTGTTAACCATCTGCTTTCCACCAAAATCAAAGCTCCTTGAGGACAAGAACTATAGTTTTATTCACAGTGCCTAGAACAAGGCCCAGTATAAAGTCCTCAAAAAATATATACATATTATATAAATTGAATCAAGTTGGCAGGTGTATTCAGTATGGACTGTAAAAAACGGATATCCAGGAGAAAATCCTTTATTGTGGGACTGCTCTCTGAAGTGGGTCTCTTAATTATGTCAGTGTAGAATAAGTAGACATCTACTGTCCTAGGTGAAGAATTAGGAGGTCTCCTGTTTTTGCAGCGTTTAAAAAAAAGCTATCACACTTCTGAAGAGATTTGGAAAGGGGAGTAACAATATTTTGAAAACCCATACACCATCTGGGCAGGAAAGAATAGATACCCAGCCTCTGCTCCCCCAAATAAGAAGTTAGTAACACCTACTCAAGTGGAGCCTCCTCTCTTCACATTCTTTTTTCTGTCATGACACATTTAGATTCCATGATCTATCATTATAACCACTCTTGGCAGTCCTGCGATATCTCCTTTGTCCTTTCACTCTTCTGTCTCTCCAAGACAAGCATCTTATTTCCCAAACCACCAACTCATCCTTCCCAAGGATGACGAGGGCAAACTTTCAGCTAATGATCTTATTTAATTAAGAAAAAATCCAGAAGAGAATTTCTTCCACATTCTTTACCAACTACCAGCATACCTGCATCAGTACCCACTTATTCTGCTTTCAGTCCTGTTAAAATGGATGAACTGTCCATGCCCTAATTTAATGCCAGTCCCTTAACTCGTCCACTAGAACCTAGCCCCTCTCTCCTTTGGAGGAAATCAATCCAGTAACTGTCATCCTTTCTACTTTTCATTATCAAATTTTTCATATAGGATAAGCTTAAAAGCATGTTACAATATCTTCATTCTTGAAATTCTCTCTAAGGTCTATATCTCCCTCCACTGTCCCGTCTCTTTGCTTCCTTACAAGTTGTTTGTGCTTGCTTTCTCCAATTTGTCTTCAACGATTTTCTCTTGAATCTACTTCAATCAACTCTTTTATCTCCACCACCTGAAACAGCTTTTACCAAAGTCACAGTTAAAGAAAAAATTATTCTTACACTTGTTAAAGAAGGTAAGGCAGACTTTATTCAGGGGTCTTATACAAAACCTGCAATGGGGTTTTGTAGTATGGGAGAGACATAGAACTCAATGTTGGTTCCAACAAAGACAAGTAAGGATTTATAGCCAAGGAGCAAGGTGGGGAATCAGTGGATGGAAAATTACTAAGAGGAAACATCAGGGGTAGGGGGATTCCAGCTAACCTACTGGACAGGATTTTTGCTAAAGGCTGGTCACGGTGATAAGATATCCAGGGTAGAGATAAGGAATTTGATCAGATACTAAGGGTGATCAGATACCGAGAGTGAGAGGTGAGGAATTTGATCAGCTATAAAGAATGGGGGATTTTCACTAACCAGGATTCTTGCTAAAACTGGACTAAAGTTGCCAATGAAAGAGCCTGAGGTTAGGGGCACAATCAGAAGGATGACTCAGAGAATCCTGACTCAAGTTTGGTCAAAGGAGAGAATCTTGTCATCACCAATGACCTCCATGTTGTAAAATCTAATGGCAAATTCTGTCCTCACCTTACCTGGCCTGTAAACAAGAATTGACACGGGAAATTTGTAAAGCCTCTTTCTTTCAGACATAAACACATACTGTCAGCAAATTCTGTCTGCTCTATCTGTAAAATATTTCCGGTCACTGACCTCTTTTTTCTATGTCCACTGCTATCCACCTCCACCTCTCCAATCCAGCCACTTTTGTTTCTCACCTAGACTATTGCATTTGCCTCCTAACTGGTCTCCCCAGCCCTTCCACTAGCCTACTCCCCAGCCAGAAGCCAGTGTAATCATGTTTAGATGTAAATCAGATCTACTGCCACTCTACTCAAAAGCCTTCAATGGCTTCACAACGCAGAGTGAAAGCCTAAGTTCTTACAATGACTCACAAAAATCTATTACTCTGTGTCTATACCACCTGTCTCCTATCTCACACCTACTGCTTTGCTCTTTGCTCATTGATCTGCAGCCACACTCCAGCCTTTGCCTCACAATCTTCTCCCTCGTTTCTTTGGTAGACGGTGCTACAGTAAGAAACTGCACCCATACAGATATTTTTTGCCTACTCCCCTTTAAACAATGGTTCCCCAAATGTCACCAACACAGTCTATTGATAAAACAGAGCCAAATTCATTCTTACCGTTGTAAGAGAAAACATTACATTGAAAGAGGTTGGAGCATCTTGGAAGAGAAAAGCAAGCTTGGATTCTATAAAGACTTTTGAAATCTGGTTTAGGTCTAGTCTTTCAATACAGGAAGAGATGGGTAGGCTTTATTAGGGTTGGGTAAGGAACAGTTTAGAATTGGTGGATACAGCAAGGCCCAAGTTTTGAGGCAAAGAGCTCAAAGAGTTTTAGTGTGTAAACTGTCGCTATTTCCTAATGAAGAGTTGATGGGTCTTTTGGGAAAGTTCCTACAATGAACAATAAATTTATTTACCTGGGTGAGAATCTCTTGGAATATAACGTTTTGCTACAGAAGATAATGGAATGGTAAAGTCATATTAATGTAGGAACTAAGTGATGGGGGAGGTAAGGTGATTCAAAGCTGTGGGTGGGGAGAGATTGCTTGGTTCTCACCCTCCTCTAGAGCAGAACTCCTTGCGGTCAGGGGCTATTGTATGTTTCGTTCACAGTATCTAGAACAAAGTCAGGTCTACTGTCCACCCTCGGTAAATATATACGGATGAATCAAGTTGCTAGCTATACTCAGTAGAGGCAATCTCAAGAGATTATCTATAAGAAAAATCTTTATTTTTATCTTGCTTTATTTTTCTGTGTAGCACTTTTCACACTTTTATCTTTATATTTACTTGTTTTGTTGTTTATTGTTTGTATATTCTCACTAAAATATAACTTCCATGAGGGTGAAAAATTTGATTTATTCTCTACTCTTAAAAGATGAAGTGAGGCATATTAAAAATTTTAAGAGTTTATTTGAGCAAAAATCTGCTTGAACTGGGCAGTGCCAAACCAGCGGTGGTTAGGAACACTTCACTGACAGGAGCTAGGACAAGACTTTTAGAGAGAAGAAGTGGAAGCAAAGCAAGGACATCATTATTTGATTGGCCGTAGCTTCAGTGGTTGCCTTATTTGGAAAAGCCTTGGTGGCTGTTTGTGATTAAATGTCCTTAGGTTTTGATTTCTGAACCTTGAGGCATTTACAGGCTTAGGTCCTGGTTTGCTTGTGTAGGCCACTCGGGCATTAGAGTCGCCTCAGTCTGATGGCCTACTTATTTAATGAATTGAACTCTCCTGTACCCACAACACCTAGAACAGCGCCTGTGCAGCACAAAGTAGGCATTCAAAAAGTATTATTTGTTGAATTGAAGAGTGAAATTGTTAATAGTGATAGTTAATATTTCTTCTGTCAATACTAGGTTCTTGAAAGAATGCTGTTTTACACGTTGTCTTATTTAATCCTCCCAACAATTCCATATCTAGGTACTATTTGCCACATTTTATAAGTGCAGAAAGAGAGTTAGGGGTCTTCAGGGACTTGTTCTGGGTCACAGGACCAGGATGTAGCAGCAGCAGAATTTGAAGCAAGGCTATCTGTCCACATGGCTCATGCTCTCAACGACTCTATACATGCTCCTCTGCTTAAAATAGTCTCTTCCTTTTAAAAACCATAATAATTCACATTTCATATATTTAGCAGGACTGCACTTCTTTGGAACCAGATTAATTTTCTTTTTTCTCAGCAGCTTTTGAAAGTAAATCATGTTGAATTTTAATCCAGTTGTGGGCAAAGAAGATGATGGGTGACTCCAATTCTCTCTTTCCTCTCTCTTTCTCTCAGTATTTGAAAACAGGTCTGCCTGATATTAGTAATGTTTCTTGGATAAGACAATCCACACAGAGGGAAGGAATCAGCTTTTATTTGGTGTACCAACCTTCCCAAATGACTTATTAATGTCCTCGAAGAAGGCAGCTTGCTAGGTTTGCTGCTAATACATTTTTGGGTGAGGAGTTCAAAACCAGGGAAGATAAAATTAGGTTATAAAATAATTCTGAAAGATTAAAAGGTAAAAAAATACAAGACAATATTTTAGTGATATTTTAAGTTTTCTTTCATTTTCGTATTCTAAAATTTTTTCAACTGGAGCCATAATGTCATAAAATAAAAGGAATAGTGATTGGGAGCCTATATTTCTGCAAAGAAAAAAAATATAAAAACTTTATAAAGTAACTCACTCCTAATATCTTTCTCTTTTAATTTAAATTATATTTATATTTGAGGAGAAAATATTTTCTTCTACACATGAGGGTGAAGTTTTATAAACAGGTCAGGATTTTAGCTTCATGTGCTGATAGAAAAATAAGTGCTTCCAGGCATGTTTCTTATAAAGGCTGGCCCTGCTACTTTAAAAGAGAAGCTGTAAAGAAAAGTTTTATTTAATCTTTCCTGTTCTCTTTTAACATAATTGCCAACAATCTTACTGAACAGCAGAATGATTTATCCTGCTTAAATTCAGCTCAATGGCAAATTGGCTACAAATCAAATTAGCTTAGTTGTTTTATCTTAAAAAATTGGAAAGTCCCTTTTTCCGTGTAATTTGTCATGAGGCATTTAAGAATCCAAAAATTAATTTGAAAATGTATAAAATGTTAAAAATAAATACAATTTTTAAAACAAAAGCTTTTGCTTTTGAATTATACTTAATTTATTAAAAATGACTCTATCCACCACCCCCCTCTCATTTTTTATATTTCAGATTCAAGGAATGGCAGGATGAATTGGTTGCTACATTGATTGCCAACAATGAGAATTTATAAAGTGACCACTCTTTATCATACAAAACAACATTATATGCTGCTATGGTGAGTGCTAAATTAGGAGCAAAAGGCAATATCAGGGTATACTGGATTTGCGATTAAACACAGCTGGTTAAAAACACATTTATCCTAACCTCTCCCTAAAACCTTACTAAAATAAAATTAAAAGGGATAAAAAAATAAAACCAGGTGGGCAAAGAGAATAGGGAAGAAATGAAGGCCAATAACAGATCTCAAGCAACCATGTAAACATGGAGATCATACTATGCAGATGATAGCTCACTGTTCAGATATGAGAAATAGGAAGCCTATGTGATCTCAGAGAGAAACCAACAGGACACAACATACCACACAATAATACAAATACAGACAACTAAAAAAAAACGGAAATGTGATCATCATTAATAACCATTAATTACAGGAAAACTATGTAAAAATTGTACAAGCAAAGGAAATGTTGTCCTAGTATATACCATATGACTCGTCTATGAACAATATTGCTATTGTTGAAAAAAGTAAATATCCATTTAAAGTTTTCGTCTAAACATAGCAAATGGATGGAGGAGGGAAAGCATGTGAGTTTTGGGAGTGGTGAATGTAAGAGAGCTAAATTCCTCTTTTCATAAGGCAAAACCAATAATGTCTAAATTTTGAAAGGTAAAAATACATAAACATATTATTTAAAGTACGGACTAAATGTGAAAGAAACAACTAACGTGGGATTGGAGGTGATCAAGCTACTGTTTTTTGTTGTTTTCACAGCCTTGTAATGTCATTCAAGTAGTAGAACACTGTAAATGTAATTGTTTGAATAAAAACAACAAAAAAAAACTAGAGAGAAGATGTAATAAAATACTAGTTATTCAGTTCTATCATGTACAAAATAATTTTAAAAGAGAGAAACAAAAAATTCTGGCTCAGAGGCAGGCCTGGTGGCGTAGCAGTTAAGTGCGCGGGCTTGCTTTGGCGGCCCTAGGGTTCTCAGGTTTGGATCTGGTCGCGCACGGAGGCACCACTTGTCAAGCCATGCTGTGGCAGTGTCCCATATAAAATAGAGGAAGATGGGCACGGATGTTAGCCCAGGGCCAATCTTCCTCAGCAAAAAGAGGAGGATTGGCAAAAAATGCTGATCTTCCTCACAAAAAAAAAAAATTCTGGTTCAAGTACTAAAACATCTGGTTCAGGTACGACCTAGCTAAGGGAGGTGGTGTGCTGTGATGGAAGTGTATGGTTCGTGTAATTCCTGACACCTAGATTCGAACGTGAGCACTGCTTCCTGGCTGTGTCAGTTGGATTTATTTGACTTCTCTGATTTTCAGTTTCCTATTGGGTAACGCACAGAATGATATAAAATCTACCACATATGGTTGTAGAGTATTAAGATGATAACAGCTAAAATATCTAACACAGTATCTGGTATATTGTTTGATGCTTAAAATGTGTGATCTGGTATATTGTTTGATGCTTTAAAATGTGTGAAATACTTTTTAAAAAATGCATAATCTAAAACAAAAAAAGCATAATCTGGCTGAGCCTGTGGTTCAACTTCTCAGAGTCTCTTACTGGAATTAATTTTTCAAACAAATAATTAACGTGATCTCTGTTAAGGCAAACAGCAACGATACTCCAAGTTACTTAAATTTTGCATCTGTTATTCTTTGTAGTCACTAATCACAATATTTAATGTCTTCAGAATTTAAAAAATCAATTTCTCTAGGCCTCAAAATACTTTGTATAGTGATAATGGGTTCCATACAGTTTTAATATTAACTTTGAGCATTGTAGATCTGAAAACAATGGTTAGGACCAGGTGTTTTGTGGCAAATCTGAAGTGTTATCTGTATGGCCTTCAGTGAAAAAAAAAATGAGCCTGGGAAAACATTTCACTTTAGGAGGTCTCCCTAAATTCCTGAATAATTCAATAAACATTAGCTAGTGGATGGAAGGAACAATGGAGGAGAAAGATAAAATGAGAAACCAAATGTAGTGTGTGAATAATTTGTTGAACTAAAGGGCAACGGGTGAAATAGAAAGGTGATCAAAGGCTAAAACGTCCCAGTGTGAATGGAAGAACAAGATGCCAAATGTTAATCATTACACGCATAGACTGGTAGGCAACTGGTGTTGCAAACCCAGTAATCTGCCCAAATCAGCTAATTTCTTTAGAAAACCTGTTTAGTCCTGTCTGTATTCTACGGGAGATAGTGCCAAATAGGCTCATTTCCAGACACCAAAATGAAAGGAAAAAAAATATATTTTACTTACCTTAGTACCCAAAACATGTAGAATGAAACCACTCAATCCAGATTAAGAAGAACCCTTTGAATTGATGAATGTATGTGATTCTACACGTCTCTTCATATTCTACGTTGTAAAATGGAGATCTGCTATATTTGTCCCAATGATTTCCTCTAATCTTTGCCTGCTCTTCCTTATCTTATCATTCTCTTTCAGGTAATTTTAGGTTGGATTTGGGGATTTTCCATCTACTTCAGGACATGATAAGTCTTCTGTTGAATGTTCAATGTAGAAAGAATAAAACACAATCAGAGTCCACGAGATTATCGCCACTCAGAGTGGCTCACACACCTTCTCTTGTGAATTATATTTAGATTCTTTACCTTTGGCATCAGAGAAAGTTATCTTCATCTATAGGTTTGAACATGTCTAAAACCTTCCATGACTGGTCTCGTTTAACTCCATACTGAAGTATACACCTGAGGGTCAAAATCCGCTAGAAGGCAGACACTGTGATCCTATGTGTTTTTAATATGAAATCAAAATTCTATCCTCCAAACAATTAACCAATGAATCAGCTAAAGCAATTTCTTAAGAGATGTGTTTATACTAGATCAGCCTGATTATAGGTGGTCATATATATGTGAGCAAGAGATTAAACACATAATTGTCTGCTTTAGTGTTTACCCTTATAAAGTCTAACTTGAAATTTTTGGTGACTTTATCACCTCCTTTGCCTCAGGGATTGATTGACACACTATTTATTGTTTTTTTTTACTCTACTTTGGATTGTAGCCTAGGGCATAGCAAGAGTAGAAGGAGGTTTACAGTTCCTTCTCTGAAAAACAAAACATCGACTTGTTTTAAAAACATTTACTTCCCTTGCCCTTAGGAAAGCTGTGAATCCTAAAGACTCTAACCCACAGAAGGATCGAGAGGGAGATGGGGTAAAAAGGGAGAATTTCATTGGTTTTGTGCTCTTTTTCATAAGGCATGAAAGTTTTGTTGCTCAGCTGCACTCTTGAGTGTGAAACAGAATGAAATTCAGCCACTGTGGTATTTGGAAACTGGGAAAGAAGCAGGGATAAATGAGACAGGAGGAGAAAAAAATGATCTGATGTGATATGGAATTTTAGTTATTTAGGCAATCTGGGGGAAGGACTCTAGGAGTAGAACTTTCTAGAGTCTGGGAATGGCATTAAGTCCTCAGGCAAGAGGGAGCTGAACTTTCTCCAGGAACTGGAAGGCCTGAGTGACTCAAGCATGGAGATCGGTGGGAGAGTGGTTTCTGAAGAGGCTGAGAGGGAAAGCAGCTTTTGAAATTAGAAAGAAGATGCGCTACACGGTTGGGGCACCATGAGAAAATGCCTGAATTTTCCAAGAAGATGGAAAGTGTGTCAAACACCGAGTCAAATCTATCGGAGTTGAGACTTGTTCCCCAATCTTGTAGGCTCAGAAGCTTAACTATGTCAATGTATTGATTGGCTAAAGGCAGGTTTTGGAATCAGGCAGGTGGATGTCTGAAGCCCTAAACCACAACCTACTAGATATAGAACTATAGAAATGTGACTTAGCTTCTCTGCCTCTCATTTTAAAAAGATTTTTTTAATTAAGAATTTTTTTAAAGCAGTTCACAGAAAAATTGAGGGGAAGGTAGAGATTTCCCATATACTCCCTGCACCCACACATGCATAGTCTCTCCCATTATCAACATCACCCACCAGAGTGGTACACTTGTTACTATTGATGAACCTGAACTGACACATTCTTATCCCTCAAAGTCCATAGTTTACATTAGGGTTCATTCTTGGTGTTGTACATACTATGGGTTTGGACAAATATATAATGACATGTATCTGTCATTATGGTATCATACAGAGTATTCTTACTGCCCTAAAAATCCTCCGTGCTCCACCTGTTCATCTCTTCACTCCCCCACCTCCGCTTAATTTCTGGCAACCACTGAACTTTTCACTGTCTCCACAGTTTCGTCTCTTCCAGAATGTCATATAGATGGAATCATACAGTATGTAGCCTTTTCAGATTAGCTTCTTTCACTTGGGAATATGCATTTCAGGTTCCTCCATGTCTTTTTATGGCTTGATAGCTCATTTCTTTTTAGTGCTGAATAATATCCCATTGTCTGTATGTACCACAGATTATTTATCCCTACACCTACTGGAGAACATTTTGGTTGCTTCCAAGTTTGGGCAGTTATGCATAAAGCTGCTATAAATATCCATGTGCAGTTTTTTGGGTGGACATAAGTTTTCAACTCCTTTGGGTAAATACCAAAGAATGTGATTGTGGGATTGTATTGTAAGAGTATGTCTTGTTTTGTAAGAAATTGCCAAACTGTCTTGTAAATGACTGTACCTTTTTGCGTTCTCACCAACCATGAATGAGGGTTCCTATTGTTCCACATCCTCATCAGAGTTTGGTGTTATCAGTGTTCCAGACTTTAGCCATTCTAATAGATATGTATTGGTATCTAATTATTGTTCTAATTTGCATTTCCCTGATGACATATGATGTGGAGCATCTTAACATACTTATTTGCCATCTGTATATCTTCTTTGGTGAGGTGTCTGTTAAGGTCTTTGGCCCATTTTTTAATCAGGTTGTTTGTTTTCTTGTTGTTGAGTTTTAAGAGCTTTGTATACTTTGGGTAACAGTCCTTTATCAGATGTGTCTTTTGCAAAATTTTCTCCCATCTGTGGCTTGTCTTCTCATTCTCTTGACATTGTCTTTTACAGAGCAGAAGTTTTAAATTTTAATGAAGTCCAACTTATCAATTATTTCTTTTGTGGATCCTGCTTTTGGTGTTGTGTCTTCAAAGTCATTGTGTCTAAAAGGTCATCTAGATTTTCTCCTATGTTATTTTCTAGGAGTTTTATCGTTTTGCATTTTTCATTTCTGTCTGTGATCCATTTTGAGTTAATTTTTGTTAAGGATGTAAAGTTTGTGTCTAGATTAATTTTGTTTTGCATGTGAATGTCCAGTGGCTACAGAACCATTTGTTGAAAAGACTATCTTTGCTCCAATGAATTGCCTTTACTCCTTTGTCAAAGATCAGTTGATTATATTCATGTGGGTCTATTTCTGGGCTCTCTATTCTGTTCCATTGATCTATTTGTCATTCTTTCACCAATACCACACCGTTTTGATTGCTGTAGCTTTATAGTAAGTCTTGAAGTCAGGTAGTGTCAGTCCTTCAACTTTGTACGTCTCCTTCAATATTGAATTGGCTATTCTAGGTCTTTTGTGTCTTCATATAAAGTTTAGAATCAGATATACACAAAACAACTTGATGGGATTTCATTGACTCTATAGATTGAGTTGGGAAGAACTGACATCTTGACAATATTGAGTCTTCCTATTCATGAACGTGGAATATCTCTCCATTTATTTAATTTGATTTCATTAGTCAGTTTTATAGATCTCTTCATATAGATTTTGTACATATTTTGTTAGATGTGTATGTAAATATTTCATTTTTTGGAGTTCTAATATAAATGATATCATGGTTTTAGTTTCAAATTCCACTTGTTTATTGCCGGTAGGTAGGAAAGTGATTGACATTTGTACATTAACCTTGTAGCCTACAACTATTATATAATTGTTTATTACTACAAGAGTTTTTTGGTTGTTTTTTTGGATATTCTACATAGATAATCATGTCATATGTAAACAAAGACAGGTTTATTTCTTCCTTCCCAATATGTATACTTTTTATTTCCTTTTCTTGTCTTATTGGATGAGCTAGAACTTCCAGTAGGATGTTGAAAAGGAGTGGCAGGAGGAAATATACTTGCCTTGTACCTGACTTTAATGGGAAAGCTTTGAGTTTCTTGCCATTAACTATGATATTAGCTGTAGGATTTTTGTAGATGTTCTTCATCAAGTTGAGGAAGTTCCCCCCTATTCCTAGTTTACTGAGAGTTTTTATCATGAATGGGAGTTGGATTTTGTCAGATGCTCTTTTTGCATCTATTGTTATTATCAGATGTTTTTTCTTTTTTAGTCTGTTGATGTGGTGGATTACATTAATTGATCTTTGAATATTGAACCAGCCTTGCATACCTGGGTAGCTCTCAGTTTTTCTAATCTGGGAAATGGGAATAATAGTATCTATTTTATAGAACAGTGGAGGATTAAATAAATTAGTATCATAAAGTTCTATAGGAGAGAAAAAAGTATTTTTTCCTTCTACCCTTCTAAGTTCTCAGCTGGGACTCCTGTAACAAAAGACAGATTAACAAAAGAAAAGCGTAGAAATTTATTTAATATATGTTTTATGTGACACGGGAGCCTTCATAAGGAAATTAAGACCCAAGGAAGCGGTTAAACCTGAGCATTTTTTTTTCTGGGTTTGATGGAGTGGAAAGTTGTGGAAAAATGTGATAGGAAAAAGGGTAGAAACTAAATATAGTAAGCAGGGGGAATCTTAACGAGGGCTGTTGGTTCAGACTCCTTTCAGCATCCCTCTGATGTTCCTCAGTCTTCAGAGATAAGTGTGTTCCTTTCCTCCAGGTATAGGAAGGGCACCTCTCCTATGGGGGCCTTATGAACTGCTTCAGGGAAAGTCTTTCCTATACCTGTAATTTCTCAAGTTTCTTCACTTTGAAATATTCAATATTCCAAGGTGCCATATTTTGAGGTGTGTCCTGAACCCCATCAGTCCATAGAACAAGGCTTAACACATCCAAAGAGCCCTTTAATTGGCATTTTTTACTCTTAGGGACAGAATCACACTAACTAATCTCTGAAGAGATGAGTTTATAAATCAGAATAAGATTTGTTAACATGTCATGGGGAACAGTTGGTGACCCCTTTGGCCTGTTATTCATTCCCATTAAGAAAATCACATGGCAATTGTAATCAGAAGGTTGTTTGTGAAAGCAGTATAAAAGCTGGGAGAGTTAGTTCTATGAGTCAAATGTCAACACGGCTGTAGCAGAAACATTAATTTCCAGGCAAAGACAGATCTGGTTAGGGTCACTCTGCCCTGGGCAATGCTCTAGGTGGTTCTGCCAATTTTCTCACTTTTTCCTTTATTTACCAACTGCTGGTAGAGACCTTCTTTTCTTTAGAAATGTTAATGAATTCAATTAGACTGCTTAAGACTGAAGCCATTTTGCCTCTTTGGGGTTACTTTGCATATATCTGCTCAGATGCTTTGAATTGCTTTTAAAGTTTATTTCTCCCAGGAGAACCTTGTTTCCAGGTTGCTGTTCACACCCCTCCTATCATTGCTCTGCGTATTTCCAGGCACTCTGTACAATGTAAATGTTTAAGCTATTGTTATTTTAATGAAATTGACTATATGCCTTAATTACCCTTCCTCTAATTTCCCAGTTTTCTACAGAATAATATCTAAATTCCTCAGTTTCGCATTTAAGCGTCTTTAACTACAGCCCAGTTCTAATAATCCAATTTTACCTTCCACTCCTTCCCAACAAGAAATGTATCCTCCTCAAGATCAATGAACACACAGTAGTGCCTTATTACAAGATTGTCTCCCCCTTTGTCATTCCTCCTGGCTTTTCCTCGCTACTCGTAGCCACTTAATCTCTCCTTTCTCAGAACTCTTCGCCACTTATTTTATGTCAATCATTTTCAATGCTTATTTACTTATTGTTCTGCACTATTACCTTATTATCTATTTTTATCTACCTTTTTTCCCCAAAAAGAATTAGGTTTAGTTTTAGTTTCTGTTCCATCTTCCACAGAGCTGAGTACAAGAGTAATACATACTTGTTAGGTACTCAATAAATACTTAGTAGCAAATTAATTCTTTCAGAGGTGGGAATATGATCTAATTCCTGGAAAACACTCGTACTCCTGCTGTTAGGGAAATATCTATTTTAAGGTATTTAAAAGAAATTTCCTAAGATAAAAGCAAATTATCAATTTGATAAACAATTTGAGATTTTTTTAATCTCAAGAAGCTGAATTTTTAAAAGAAAATATTTGTGTTTCCATTTTCTAGAGTCACTTGCAGAAAATGGAAAATAAAACAAGTTTTAGGGGTGACTTGTTAAGGAAGTTGCTTTTCAGCTCTAACTCATTTGGCCTAAAGAGCTTTGAGGAGAAGCAAAATCTAGTGAGTTTTGAGAGGTCCCTACGGCAGAGAGGACAGCAAAGTTGGGATGTTCACTTAGCAGTCGGGATGGGAGGGTCTGAGTCAGCTGGGGAGGTTGTGTATACCTGGGCTACAGAGGGGCCTGGAAATCAACATTTTAAGTGTTTCCTACAAGATTCTAATGGGAACCAGGATTGAGAATCACTCGGGAAAAATTAAAATTTATTTAGCATAGGTATGGTTTAAGACCCAGTGTAATGGTCACAAGTAAAGCCAGCCGCTGGGCCAATCAGCTGCAGTGTGTCCTGTGTTCTTCCTGCTGTCTTGGGAGGAGCATCTGGCCCTCCTCTAACAAACCTTTTGAACTCCAGCACATCCACGCAGAAAAACTTATCACAGGCATTCATTTTAATGAAGTGATAAACATGGAGTTCAATTTGAGGTGACAGATTAGGACTTAAAATTTACATCAGGAAGCCCAATTTGACAGGGAATTTTGCCTACAATGTTTTTATTTGGAGCAGAGATATGTATTGCGCAATTGGAAAAAAAGTACCCCTAGTTCGTGTGTATGATAATGAAAATATTTTTATGTGAAGAATTGTAATTTGAAGGGAGAAAATTATAATGAACCCCACAAAATCCCGTACGGTCTCCCAAAGCACTTAGTTGCATAGGTAGGCTTCATTTTTAGTATTCTGGCATGTTTGACCTTTGGTTTTTACTAAGTACCATCTTTATGTTTTATTCACTTTCTATTTACATTCACACAATGTTGTACAGATTGCATTTACACATAGGTTCTTTAGCCTATGCTTTCATTTTTCTAAAACAGTTTTTAGAAAATCTCAAAAAAAATAGACTGTAAATATTTCTTCTGGGTAAGCTATGTAGTCTAAAGCCAGAGATAACCAAAAAGTACAATGAATAGCTTTAAAAAACATCTCTGAGATATGCATCTCCAATATGTTCGCATGTGTTTCTGTGCATTTGTGTATTTATGCACATATATACAGATTTTGAAGCACTTTAATACAATAATGAAAAGTTTTCTAGAGTTTTTCAATTCATTTTAAAACTTGGTGACTTTTTTACTCCAAAGTTCCTTGTCTGTTACTACCTATTCTAAATAATACGAATTGGAAAAATAGCATTATGGGCAGATCCATAGAAATATTAAGCAATCACTCAGGGATTTGATAGGCTAGGACCAGATGTAGCATTAGCTTATGAAGAAGTTTATAGGCATTGGATGATGACAATAAGATGCCATCAAATGTATGTTAACGGAAGTTTCCACCTTGAGCCACATAACAAATTATGGAACTTGTTTATAAATTTACACCCTTATCTCCTACCCTTCCCAAGGCTCCCAGATATGAGCGGAGAAAGGAGAGAGAAAATTAGTATATTACTGAGGGGCCATGTGTATGAGCATGGTCAAGGGTATAGCTTTATTCATCTTGAAAAGTCTTCTAGAAAAGATGTTTTAAGTCATGTTTTCAAGGATGTGGGGATAAGGGGATGATAGAAAATGAAGGAAGTATATCCAGATGGAGTGAATTGAAATGACATAATGAAAAAGCATAGTAATAGGACTGGTAAACTGAAAGTAAATTAGTTTGATGAAAAGGAAGGTCTTTGCAGAGGATAATGAGAAATTAATTTGTTAAGATTGAGGTGGGAATTGATGCTGGACTGAAGAATCTGAATCCTGAGTTTAATATAAGAGGCAAGTCAAATGGATAGGATAATTTTTTTTAATTTAAAATAAAGGTCAATTGTCACAGTGTGGCAAGTTCACTAGCTGTACGCCAAACCCATTTCCACAGTCAAACCACGCTTCCATTTTCCTCTGCAGTTAGGTGTGGTTGAAGGACTGAGTTTGGGCCAGTTGAAGGACAGCAGAGGTGATATGTGGCCCTTCCATGTCTGGTCCCCAAATCCTCCCGGGTGACATCCTCTGTGCTCTTCCCCATCTTGTCTGTTAGACAGTGATGCTCAGAATGACCTTGGAAGTGAAGTGTTGAAGATGATCCAATATCTGAGGCCCGAATTCCTAAATGACTGTATAAAGCCAACTCCTCCTCCCATAACAAGGAACACAAAGCGATGGACTGTATACGAATAAAAATCATCTCCCATCATGTGTTTAGACACAGAAATTGTGGGTGTTTTATTTAAAGGAGGTAGCCAGGCCAGCTAATACATACAGTAGAATACATTATATGTTTATTATATTGCATAAGGGGAATATTTAGGAGTATGACATACTTGAAGATAAACTTAAAGAAAGAAATGAAGAGCAGAGTTTTTCATTCATTAATTGTTTTTATAGGAGCGTCTTCTGTAAAGACATCTTCACATCTTCATCTACCTCTTCCAATGTAACTACTTACATGTTAAAAGATGAATAGATTTTTGGTATTAAAATCTTGAATTGGTAATTTCTCTAATTTGTACTTGAAGAACTGCATCACTGTCCTTGGCTTCCCTGTCAAGAGGCTACGAGTTCCCAAGATGAGATGGATGCCAATACACTTTGCCAGAGAAGGTCAGGGTTCCAGAGGAGTTAAAGACAAAGAAATGGGTGAGCATGTGGTGGTTAACAGACAGAGGCAAGTTGCAGAGGACAAGAAACCAGAGTGGTGCCATGCTAACCCAAACGGTAAAGGGAGCAAAATGAAGTGTCGGAAATGGAAGTGGGCCTAATTCACAATCACTGAGTACCTAGGGGATTTAGAGGATTGAGAACCGCGGAGCAGAAAAATTTCAAGTCTCTGGGTACCCGTAACTGGCGCCTTAGATTGATGCTTCTCAAACATCTTTACATTATGGCCCACGTAGAAAATCATAATATTTAAATGGCACAGTTGGGTATATGGGGATGTTTGCTCATGGCTGGAAATAACAGGCTAATGGCTCAAGGTCTTGTGGCAAAGCCGGCTAACTTAAAATGTGCATTTTCTTTTCCATAAAATAGTTGTTTCTGAGAAGTGGCTGCCTAGTTAGAGACTATATGTCCTAGCGTTCTTTGTATCTAAGTATGGCCGTGTGACACTAGTTCTCGCCAATGGGACGTGAATAGAAATAATGTAGGGCACTCTATAGTGCAGGTGGCTAAAAAGTAGGTGGCAGAGCCAAAGATGAGGAGAGCCTTGCCAGCTAAATCATCCAATGGAGAAAAGCCACCTGCTGACCGCTGCTGACTGGAAACAGTAGCTTTTGACTGTTACATAAGCAAGAAATAAGCTACTACTGTGTTTATTATATTATATTTATATATTATACATATTATATTATATTTATATTTTATATAATATACCAATGGCTTGTTTTAGCTTCTAGCAATATCTTCACTAAAGCACACCTCAAGGACTAAAATGCTCAATATTTCACCCCACCTGTAACTTATTCACAGCAAATGGTGTGTCCCAGTTGCAAAGCTCTGCCTCAGATCACCCAGGTAATTAGTTAAATAAATGAATGCCTTAATAGCATGGGGAACAGTATTCCTTTACTTTGTCACTAAGTGTTTCTAGTTCATTAAGGGGCCATATTTCAGGAGAGAGAAGAGAACTAACATTTATTAAATTCCTATTATTAGAACCCTGGTACTTATTATTAGCACCATCCTGAGATTCTTTTCATACATGTTTCATGTAATTTTATGTAAAAATTTAAGCCTAACTTTCTGATATCATGTCTATCCCTTTCTCCCATGTCTTACTTTGTCTAATGTTTACTTTGACCAATACACAATCCTGAAGGGCTGCCCTTGTCTCAGGGTACACCAATTAAGTAGCTTTAATTAAAACTATCAGAAAACACAATCTGACAATAATAATAACAATAAATAGGAGATCCATTTAACCTAATACTGTAAATTCAGGTATGCTTAGGTTTTTTGATCCAAGGCTTCAAAGATGTCACCATTTTTCAGTTCTGCCTCCCCTAGTTTGGCCCATTTCTAAGCCTCCTTGTAGTAGTAGGTGTGAGCTTTAATTTCACATCATTTTAACACAAAATGCGTCAAACGAGAGTCTACCACTCTGACTGCTCACATGAAAGTTCCAACATTGGCTCTTATTGATATTATTGTTCCAATTTGGGTCATGTGCCAATCTCTGAACCAGATGCTTTGGCAAGGGGATGGAAAGCATTGATTAGCTTAGCATCAGTTGTCTGAGTCAATCCTGGGGACTCAGGTGGATTCAGCATATGGTCTAAGAATGGGGAAGGAAAGTTACCCTAAAGGCTGATGTCTCCCTAGGAACAAAGTACAGAAAAAAAAATCCGAGGCTTTCTCTTGTTTTCCCTCTTTCGTCTAAATACCCATACTCTCTGAGTGTCCCACATCTGAGATAAATACGTGGGAATATCTCTATCTTGTTTCATCTGGTCCTTTCCTCTCCTAATCCCTTTTCTTTAAAATGGATTTCTTTATAAGGTTAAAAGACCATTTAACCTTATATCTGTTTAAGAACCCCAACCTGGTATTCTTAAATCTCCTTTGGTCTGAAGGTGGGTATACCATTTTATCCATCAGTCTGTCCAAATAGCCTTTCATTCCAATAGGAAAATATTTTACCAAACACTACCCTTGTGCTCTACTTCGCCTAAAAGAAACACTTTTGAAAAAAGTTTACTCATGTTTAATGTACAATGAAGAACTTGTAATGTTTACATACACCATTCAAGTGCAAATGTTGCACAGATATACAAAACTGGTAAATGTAAGAAATTTAAGAATTCTGAAAAAAGCTGTGATGTTTACTAGACTAAAGGAGATTATGGAGAAGAGGATTCAAGAAAAGTTGTATTTTAATACCTAGGATCCAGTTCTGCCCCACCACCAATTAACATGGTGACTTTGAGATGACAGTTCATCTTTTTGAGTCTTTTCAAATACTATAATGTAGAGTGTTGTACTTGCTGCACATAACTGTGGTGATGCTCAAATTTGATAGGTTGTACTTGGGATCTTCTAAAGTGCTAGACAAATATTAAGCAGCACTAAATAATATCTAAGTCAGCAAAACACTGTTAATGTATGCTCTCAACCAGCTTTTGCCTAATCATTCAAATAGTGCTTTTAAACTGGATGACTTGCCAGGAAATGGTCTGGACCGTGGGAACATAAAGATGAGTAAGGCTCATCTTTAGCCTTCAAAGGGTTCTCAGTTTATGGTAGAGACAGACACATAAACAAACATTGATGATACAGGGTGATTCATGCCACAATAGATTTATTCACAGGATGTACGGAAGCAGAGATGAGAGAAGAAAATATTTTTTGTCGGAATACAGAAAAAGTATCAATAGTAGCTGGATATTATAATATTTGAAATGGGCTTCATTGGAAGTTTTTCAGGAAATACAGAACTTACTATAACAAATGCAAAAAGAAAAGTGGTTAATTTGATTGTTGAGAAAGAGTTGGAGTTTGAGGAACCTTTTTGGCATCTGTTCATAGAAGAGACTAAAGGCAAAAGGACAAGCTAAGCATTCTCAAAATTTTTGGGTGATGTAGAACTTTCCTAAGATCATGTTCAATAGACAAAACTGTGTCCAAGAAAGGACTTGTAGGACATGGTGATCATGGGGTGTTGGATGGTGAACCAGGATTCAACAAAAGACTCAAAGAGAAAGTGACACCGAGGAGTTTATTACTTACAGGTCCTAGAGGAGGTACACGGCGTGCCTCAAGAGGCCATACTGGGAGGTCAAGGTAGGGTGCGGAGAGAGTGGGACTTTAGGTAAAGGGCTAGAAATAAGCGTCCTTGGGTGGAGCAATTTGGAGCTCCTGGACTAAAGCCCGACTGGTCAATTCAAACAAAAAAAGCGAGGTTTGGGTAAGATTTACGGTGATCTAGTCTAAGGGACTCTGGGGCTGTTATCTAGGGCATGTGCTCGAGGGAAGGACTAGTGTCAATTCAAGGCCCCTGCAGGTAGCTTGGTCACACAAAAGGGATCCTGAGGAAGCAATATTGTGGAGTCCTTTAGCTAAACTTTCAATGAAAAGGTCTAAAAATAAGAGATAGTATAGGCAATGATGCCCTGGTTGATGATGGAGGAAAATTGAACAGGATATCTCTTTGCCTACTATTTGGGAGGGAACAATGGGCCAGATATGGAACATATTTCCGATCCCTATGAAATTGGAGCTTAGGTAAAATAACTTAAAAAACAAACAAAAAAACTCTTTCCCAGAAGCATGTGTAAACAAAAAGGAAACGTCAAGAGAGGCGAGGATGACCGTTGATGCCCCGACTGTGCCTCCACTTCCACTCTTCAGCTAAGCCTAACCCTAGAACTTCTAATTCAGGGGAAGGAGTTGCTGCAAAAATGTGGCCCTGATTTTTTCGTTTAACAAAGTAGCTCAACACTGAGGAGGTGCACTATCATAAAAAGGGTCATTCTGGGAAAACCAGAAATAAATCAGACAGGACCCTAAAGCAACAAGTTATAGGGACTGATTTTCTCATAACTCTTGCATTGTGCTATTTAATTAAGTGTAAAGTGTTCATTTTATTTTACTTGCATAATTTTTACCATATATTTAACTTTCTTTTTTATTTTTTTAAACTAGAAATATGTGCAAGATAAGTCATAAAAGCTAATGATTTAGCTGGAGAATTGCTCTAAGCATCAAAAAGATTTCCTTTGATTTTTCAGGAAATGATGGAATTTGGATATTATTTTATTCTGTCAAAATTCATATATATATGTATTATATATATATATATATTTTTTTTTTTTGATGAGGAAGATTAGCCCTGAGCTAACATCCATTGCCAATTCTCCTCTTTTTCCTGAGGAAGACTGGCCCTGGGCTAACATCGTGCCCATCCTCCTCTACTTTATATATGGGACACCTGCCACATCATGGCTTGTTAAGCAAAGCCTAGATCCGTGACCTGGATCCAAACCTGCGAACCCCAGGTGCCCAAAGTGGAGTGTGAGGACTTAACCACTATGCCACCGGGCCAGCCCCTCGTATATTTTTTATTTAGGTATATCTCAATAGTATTGGAGCACTTATACAATATATTTGTGTATAAAATGCACCATTCTAGGAGAGGAAATTTAGAAAATCATAAATAAAGGTATAGGGAAAATCTTTCAAGAGGATCATAGCTCTCTGTACCAGGATCTGGGCAGAACTTTCAGTCCATGCAAGCCTCAACCCAATGGAGGGCCAGATGAATGTTACAAACGTTATACTGTAATTGCTGCCATTGTGTCAAGTTTTCTTGCCTTGCATTCAATTGTTTTAGTAGCCAGATAATTTTAAATAATTATCTTAGGTTTAGTGGCTAGTTATTTTATGAGTTATTTCGACCTAGAGATTTTCTGCAGCCTACCAACTTTTGGTTTTAAGGAAAACAAAAAATATTTATTCCACATCTATTTTTCTGTCATTCTCTCCTTATGGGGCCATTCCACCTTTCTTCCTTATTAGATCTCCAACTCCATGCCACAAATCACAAACATTAATTTCCTCTTGTCTTTGATTAATTGTCTGCTTTGTTAGTCAGGCATTCTATCAACACGAATCATTAAGAATTCCTTAACAATTTCCTCCTTGTGTTTAATCTGCTTATTAAATGTGTTTACAATTATTCTACTTTCATCATACTACTGGCTTATTGCATTTGACTTTGATGATTTATGGTTTTCTAAAGGGCTTCTCCCCCTCAAGCATTGTTGACTTAAATGCTTTCAGATATAATCAACCTGTTCATACATTGTATCTTTATTGAATAACTCTACAGTTAGTTAGGATGCAGTTATTGAAAATGTGTACTGAAAATCACCTTTCTGATATTTTCTGAATGCGTTGTTGCATTACGCATACTAGAGACTCAATTAATTATTATGAAATAGAATTGAACTATACTAGACGCTTCAAGCCACTGAAACATATGTCAATAGCAGAGCGTAGCTAAAGGTTTTCTAGGTAGCGACTTGGAAGGCTTCTAGTCTGGAATCTAATATTTCTTAGCTCTATCATTTGTTAAATCGTTAAAAAAAATATTTTCGTATATATGAGTCTCAGTTATAATGATGACGATAATAATAATAAAAACAGTTAACTGAACATTGTTTTGTTAACACAAGACAAATATTTTCCATAGACCATCTCATTTAGGTTTAAAAAAATCCTAAAAAGTAGATATTTATCATCATCATTGGTGGTGTTGTTGTTCATAGTTTCATTATTATATTATCTCCATGGTACAGATGGCAAACTGAGGCTTAACTAAGATGAAATAACTCTTACATAGTCCATTGAAAATTTAAAATCTTACCCCAAGTCTTTATACGTTTCTGGAAAGAGGGATTCAACTTTAGTGTCAATTCTAATAACAGTACCATCAAAGTAGGAGGAGCTTTCTTCCTTCAAAATCCTAAACAAAGAGAGAGAGATTATGTAGCCTTTCAAATGTTCACTATTCATGGAAAGTATCATCTTGAAATTGTGCATTAACTTCCCTATGCAAACTCAGCCCCAGGGTCACACAAGTCTAGTTTATATTTTTGCAATCAAATAGGATTCCTTCAATTTGCACCTAGTCAATACATTGCAGGTTCTTATTACCTGGTTCTCACCAGTAGTTTACTAGCCATTCCTTTTTGTTTCAATCATTTTCATAAGTCTACACTAAAAAAGAACTCAGGACTCAGAACTAGATATTTATATTTTGATTCATTCTATTAGGATCTGGTCCTCTTCCTCATCCCTCTCCTCCAAATATTTATTTGTAATCAAACTAAGAAATAGATTTGTCTTCTACTCCCAAGATGACAATCGAATGAAGACAGAATCATGTTACGATAAATACCTTGTAGTTGGTTGAATGGTGGCCTCCAAAAAGATTTGTCCAAGTCCTAATTCCCAGAACCTGTGAATGTTACCTTACTAAAAAAAACAGTCTTTGAAGATGTAATTAAATTAAGCATCTTGAGATGAGGAGATTTCCTGGATTATCTGGATGGACCCTAAATCCAATGACAAGTAGAGACACAGAGGGGAGATTTGACAGACAGAAGAGGAGAAGGTGATGTGAAGATAGAGTTAGAGATTGGAGTGATGTGATCGCAACCCAAGAAACACCCAGGAATGCTGAGACAGACACTGGAAACTGGAAGAGGCCAAGACAGTTCTCCCCTAGAGCCTAGAGAGGATGTGCAGCCCTGCCCACACCTTAATTTTGGACTTCTTGCCTCCAGAACTGTGAGAGAATAAATTTCTGTTGTTTTAAATCACTCAGTTTGTGGTTATTTGTTATGGTCTGCCATGGGAAAATAACACATGTCTACATAAACAGATATTGAGAAACCAGATTAAGTAAATTACTTGGTAGCCCTAGAATGTACCAGAAAATGAATAAATATATTAAAAGGAAGTGAAAATCTAGCAGAGCAATGATGTAATTCATAGAAATCTTGCATACAAATTGGTTGTCATCTATATTTATATTGACATGTAATTCCATAAATATAGTTATTGGACATTATTTCTTGGAAATTTTCAGAAATGTCATAGATTAGCACCCTGGTGAAATCAATCAGTTGATTGCTGGAAGATCAGGTAGTGTAGTAAAAAAACCTTAAACTAGCAACCAGGACACTAGATTCCTAGCAAAGACTTGGCTACTTAATAGCTGTGTGATTTTAGACAAGTTAGTTAACCTGAGTCTCCTTCTCTGCATAGACTTAGTAAAATCTCAACGGTGTGGAAGGAAGTGTTTCTACTTACACAGTAAACAGTGAGCTCCTGTTTGTGTAATGAATCATCATTTTGCAAGAGGATACATTTTTCTTGACTTTGGACACTGGTGGCCAACTTAGCTCTCACAGCTTTTGCTTGTTTTTATTTTCTGGTTTGATGAAAAAAGTTAAAATTTTTACACAATCACACACAAATATAGCTTACTTATACTTATACTTCACAATTTATGTATGTATTCATGTGCATTTTTGTCAAATCCATCATGCATATAACAGTTATATCCCGCGGCTGCCCAGGATGTTGGGGTATGGATGTGTCTCCAGTTCCCTTGAGAAAGTGCCCTCAAGTTATCATTGACATATGTTGTCCATTCTATAGCTTCTACCCATCCACTTTGGATCGTTATAGCCCTAAAATATTAAGTCACAGGTCACATATCTAGACCTTATATTGTCTTTGCCAGTTTTTTTTAGTGAGGCTATTAAATAAGAACTTGATTTGCTAGAGATTTCCTTCATCATCAGGACTAAATGGCCAAATAAAGAAACAAAAATAGGCAGAATTCAATGTTTTTTTCCTGTACTCTATTTAGAAATGAGTAAACACAAACACCCCTTTTATATTGATATATTTTTTGTCCCCCTTCTACCAACTTACACCTCATCTGCCGTTCTATGCAGGTGGCAAAAACAATGTTGGGAGGAAAAAAATGAATTTTTAAAATGCTTTATTGGAAACATAGTGTTTATCTCCTTCTCTTCAGAGAGAAGATGTACTCAAGTGATAAACCGGAAACACTGGAGTTTGTGGCAGACACTGAGGTTATTCACAAGCATTCTAGTTATCCTTCTAGGCACAGAATAGGATGGCATGTCCCTGCTTCCTTGTAGTTGTCATGTAATCGTGTGGCTTCCTTTGGCTACCGACGTGAGAGCAAAAGTGGAAGACAGTACTCTTTTTTTTCTGCCATGGTACTCATGGAAGCTTGTGTTGAGATAAAGCCTCTGCCAGCCCCAGGCTCTAAGGTGCTATGATGACCAGAATGCTCCTCCACCCACTCAGTGTGTAGAATGAGGGAGAAATAACTGTCCTGTTAATACTGAGATCCAGGTTTGGTTTTCACTGCAGTGTAACCTAGGCTATGCTGACTGATAAAGGCATAGATCAAATGACTCAAATCCTTTCTCATCTATAAAGTTATACGGATGAACTAGACTAGATGATTACCAAGATTGTTTCCAATTCCTAATATTCTATGAGTCTATGTACAAGAAAGTAGATTGTTCCCTCTTTTCTATTTGAAAAAATTTTGTAACCAAAATATGAAATAGTGGAAATCACTTAAAGTTTTTTTAAACCAGCTACAGGCAAAGTTTTCAGATTTCTTTGCCATCCTGAAATATCCTGAGGTTTCTGCTTCTCGAGAGCACTCTATCTGGAGAGTGACCTGCTTAGATTTGATTTGATTTAGTATCAACCAGCTCCGAGCTACGTTTCTATGTTCTTCTGGCACAGAGGCATGTTTCCTGAAGAAAGAGTAAAATATTACACCTGGTATACAACAAAATGAAATCATCTGAAATTCAGTTTTGATTTTTTAAAAAAATCAAACATGGCTTAAAAAATTTCAGAAAAATCAAAAATAACTTGAACAAAAATATGAAGTTTTTTTCAGAGGAGCAGCAGCAAAATAATTGAGAGAACAATAGAAATCTCCTGCTCAGAAGACTGCTTGTCATTTTAGCTAAAAAAACAAACAAATCTCTATTTAAAACACACACACACACACACACACACACACACACATACACCCACACACATGATGGGCATAAACAGTAGAGACTCAGAGAAAAGGGTAAAACCAGACTTCAGATGTCATGTAACTTCTTAATCACAGAAGACCCTCCATCCCAAATTCGTCATTTCCATACTAGAGTGCCAACAGAAAGGCACTTGCCTTGGATTTATCCCTTTTTCTCATCTTGAGTTGTGTCTTTCAGAGTTCCCACTTTGTGTTGTATAATACCAGATAAATATCACGAGTTCCTTGGCCCTTTGGATGTGGCTTGTAATTTAAAAAGTTTGTGGGGGCTGGCACCATAACCTAGTGGTTAAATTCAGCATGCTCTGCTTCAGTGGCCCAGGTTCGGTTCCCGGGCACGGACCTACACCACTCATCAGCAGCTGTGCTGTGGCGGCAACCCATGTATAAAATAGGGGAAGATTGGCACAGATGTTAGTTCAGGGTGAATCTTCCTCAGCAAAAAGAGGAAGATTGGCAACAGATGTTAGCTCAGAGCTGATCTTCCTCAGCAAACAAAACCAAACAAAAAACTCAATAAATAAATAAATAAATAAACAAATAAAAAGTTTGTAGCTTCCATCTTGACCAGGCATTGGCAAATATTTTGCATAGGGCAATGTATTAGTCTGCTAGGGCTACCGTAACAAAATCACACAAACTGGGTAGTTTAAACAGAAATTTATTTTCTCATAGATTTGAAGGCTGGAAGTTCAACATTAGGGTGCCTATACGTTTGGTTTCTCCTGAGGCATCTCTTCCTGGCTTGCATATGGCCACCTTCTTGCTATGTCCTCACATTGTCTTTCCTGTCTATGTGTGCACTATTGGTGTCTCTTTTTCTTCTTATAATCCTATTGGATTAGGACCCCACCCTCATGACCTCATTTAACCTTAATTACCTCCTTAAAGTCCGTATCTCCAAATACAGTCACACTGGGGGTTAGGGCTCCAACATATGAATTTTGGGGGGATACAATTCAGTCCATAATAGGCCAGATAACAACTATTTTAGGTATAGGGGCCACAAGATCTCTGTTGTAAGTACTCCGCTCTCCCATTATATTGAAAACTCAGTCATAGCTAATATATAAACAATAAAATATTGTTTTTTTATTGGCTGTATTCCAATAAAATATCATTTATGGACACTGAAATTTGAATATTACATAATTTTCACGTCATAAAATATTATGCTTTTGATTATATTGCTACAATTTAAAAATGTAAAAACTATTCTCAGTTTTCGAGTCACACAAAACATGTTGGTGACTGGATTTGGCCCACAGGCTGCAGATTGCCAACACACGATCTTGGTCAGACTGGTAATTCATGGCAACATTGTCTGATCTCGACCTTTCAGGATATGTTTGGTTGAAAAAAATGAAAATAAACAAGAGCCCTTCTCCTTGATCTGTAGTTATGGAAAAGGAATTTGTTCAGGCATCCTATTACCAGGGAAGGAAGGAAGAGGTATGTCGAAGTTTCTTGAATATTCCACGCAATCAAATCTAGATTAACAGTCTCAAATGCACAGTGGTAAGCAACAAATTGGCTCTGATATTCTGAGCTCTTTATAGTTCTGTAATTTTAGCTCTTTATGAAGGGATTATTCTAGGTGAAAAAAGCAGAACAGTACAGAATCAATATTTTTTAAGTTAAGAAACGCCCAAAGGAGCCTAATAAAATATACTTCTTTTTAAGTAATTTTACTGCATAGAAGAAGATTTTCCAGGTCTCTTAATAAATGCTAAAATCAAGTCTCAGAAGTGTATTTTAGATTTTCTATTTTTATCTTGTGTCCCTTGTTACATTTTCATACTTGGCAGTATTTTTTTTATTCTACAGCAAACAGGGCTGGCAGGAAAGATAAGTGATAGTTGTTTACTGGTTGTATTATTCAGCCACATGAGAAATACGTTTCAAAATTATTTGGAAAATTATAAAAGACAACATATTTTCTGATTTTTTTTGGTATGATGGTCTTTCTAGTCATTTCTCAACATTGCCTTTCAGCCTCAGTTGCAAGAACTGAGTTAAAAAAACAACTACTGCATTAGATTTATGAACAACTCTGATAGTAGGTTCTAACCATATTCTTGTACTAAACATTAATGGCATAAGATTCCCCAAAAGATGTACCATAACCAAGAAAGGAAGAAAAATAAACTCCATTTGTCTTGAGATAGCAGAAATCTCTTGGCATAAATCCCTTTTGGAAATTCCTCTTTTCCTTTTTTCTGAGAATTGTAGTAGGAACCTCTGGTAGAGCAAAACAGAGTTCAAAAAGCATATGGTTACATGGATTAAAATCTCACTTTCAGAAGCGCACATGGGAGCAAATGGCTAGCCAGTGCATATTGTTGCATGGATTATGTTCCATCTGCCTAATTTTAGGAAGGGGAGCTGTTAATTACAAGAACAAATGATGATTCCAATTGATCTTTAATAAGGGTAATCCTAGATTAGTAAAATCTAAGACAAAAATCTAGTCTGAACTTTACAAAAGTCTGCACCACAGCAAAGGCATGTCTCCAACGGTGATACAGGTTGTAGGAGATTATCTGAATTCCGTATGCGGCAGTGAATGACTTTGGGGCACACTCGAGTGGGAAGGCTCTACACGAAGGGTAACAAAGTGTGCTCACTTTACTCCCACCATCATATTGAATCAATTTCAAGATAAACTTTCCCTAAGTAAATTCAAAGTAACTAACTTTAAAATGTTAATGTTTTATGTTTATAAGATTAATATATATTATTGTCATTCTAGAAAATTTGAAAAGAAGAAAAAATAAAGAAATAGAAGAAAAAATTAATTTCACAACTCAATGGTAATCATTAACATTTTGGCACAATTTATTTTAGTCATACATGTTTTTTCTTAATTTATTTATCTCCATTCTTATCAGATCTCCTTGCCTTTCTTTGCCTGAACTGAGTCTAATTCTCAATTCAGAGTCAGGTATTTTGAATACTGTAGACTATAAATATCTTAGAATCATGAAATGTATAAGTGTCAAAAGAAATGAACATTAAAAATATAAAGTTAATGGGTCATGATGTACGTCCTGAAATGTACATACTCAAGAGTAATCTCTGAGAAAAAATGAAGATAAATAAAAAGAGATTGAAAATGGGTTGTGATTAGATACTTAATGCACTTTAAAGGAGACACTGACTCTATGTCTATGAAAACGGATAGTGTTAGAATTCTATATGAGGTCTACAGCTGCAAATTAGAAGTTCAAGATAGAGAAATAAGTTCTAAAGATCCTACACTCTGGTTTTTTGAGAGAATACACCTAGGTTAATGGAAGCATTTATTAATTCATCTACCTCTCCCACAAACACTGGGTATGTATTATATACAAGACACGATTGATGCTATAGATTCAGACTGAGAAAGGAGAAAAGTTTAGAGAACAAAATAGGCTTTAATCCTAAGCAACCATTGTTACGCATTAAAAACTTAACCAAATCCAAACCAAATTAAAAAGTTAATCTCTTGAATTGTTACTTGTTGCTTATCTGCACCAGGAAATGTGTTGTGATCTTCCAGATGTATAAATCAACCTAATTCAATGACTACCTTGTTTATTTTTGAAGTAATCTTTTCAGACGATGATTCTTCTGTCTTAAGATGGAGAACATTATTTTGTTCACTGCCATATTTCAGATACCTTTGTTATGTACGATTACATTATTCATAAAAGTTAACATGCCTACTTGTGATTTCTTACCATTGTGGAAAGCCTACTTTTTATTCTGCAGCTTCGCTGACAAAGCACAGCTTCTATGGCAGGAAGAGGGGTTACTTATAGTACTGTAAGTTAAAATCTTTCCTTGTCATTGATAAGGCATTTGCTACTATCAAAATAGGGTCTTCCCTGGACGAAACTGTGGCAATTATTGATTCAAAACATATTTAGTGCTATGAGCAGTGCTAGGTTCTGGAAATTCAGAGCTAGTCATTTTTCCTGCACTAGGAGCCAACAAACGGGTAACCACCACACAACGTGAGAGTGGTCAAACGAGAGGAATGAGCAAAGTGCTATAGAAAATCAGAAGAGGGACGAGATGTTGTGAATGTTTCTTGTGGGCTGATGTCTGGGCTAAGACTTAACGAATTAGTAGACTTGGACCGGCCCCGTGGCTAGAGGTTAAGTGCACACGCTCCGCTGCTGGCGGCCGGAGTTCGGATCCCGGGTGTGCACCGAGGCACCGCTTGTCAGGCCGTGCTGTGGCAGCATCCCACATAAAGTGGAGGAAGATGGTCACGGATGTTAGCCCAGGGCCAGTCTTCCTCAGCAAAAAAGAGGAGGATTGGCAGATGTTAGCACAGGGCTGGTCTTCCTCAAAAAAGAAAAAAAAAAAAGAATGAGTAGACTTTTCTAGGCAGAGAATAGAATGGGTTGTGTTGGGGGTAAGAGCAGGGCAGGAGTGGGATATCTAGGCAAGCTTCTTTCTAAAGAGATGCCAAGTTAACTCTCAGAGACAGGAGCATGCCCAGAATTTTGTGGACCAGTCAAGTAGTCCAGTGATGAGAAGGCAGATTGCATATGAGAGAAAAGGCATACTGGTGTCTGCTGAGATGAGTGGATGGGTAAATAGCCTGTGGCCAGATCATGGAGGCCTGGAATGTCAGTCTAAAGAGTTTGGACTTCATCATATGAAAAACAGCAAGCCTTCAGGTAGTTGGAAGAAGGAAAACTACATTGTCAGGTTTATGTCTGATTTGCCTCTCTTTTCCTGCTTTGGCTCTGGTCTCTTGACTTAAACACTCATCACCCTCACTGTGCCTTCTGGCTGCCAGTGGATGGTAACTGCACACTCTGTCATTCACTTTCCTACTGTGCCCTTAATTCCCACATCTCTAAGTTAAATCTTTTCTCAGCCATGGTGCTGAAAAACAAGTTCATGTCAAGAGTAGCAAATAGATTTTGACTTCCACATCAAATATTGCACATAGTAGTCATTTAGTGGGGCATGGTGTCAGAGGAGAATTATGTTCAGGATTAGCAGGAAAGAGTTCCATGATCTATTTTGAATGACTGGTGTGCCTGTAAGAGAGGGACAAGACCGAGAAGTTTGTGACCACTGTTAAGATGATAATGGCTGGCTATGGCTTATTTTTCTACAATCTCTTGAAGACAGCTATGGTTAAAAAAAGTTTCCCAAACTTCAGTCATTCATATAACACTTTTACAATTTTTGCTATCTTCAAGTATCATACGTATTTTTATTTACTTGATAATTTCTTTTGTTTTTCAAATACATGTGTTAAGCAGAAAAGAGTGGGGACATACATAAATCTTAAAATGCAAAATATAATCATCATGCGTGGGAATGATGCTAGTCAACTTCAGAATAATGGAGAAGGGAGGCAGAGAAAGGATGAGAGGCTTTAGCTGAATGTGTTCATTTTATTTATTTTTAAAAGTGATTTGAAAGGAGAACGAGGCAGGGTTCACATTTTTTAAATGAAGGTGGTGGGTACGTGCACGCTTCTTATGTCCATATATTACTATAGGTTTGTTATATTTTGTAATGCAAAATACTAAAAGAAAACTAATAAATGATAAGAAAAAAAGGACAGGTTCAAAAGGGCAGCAGCACCATGGCTTCTGGAAGAAGGCGCGGAGCTCAGACTAAGAGGCAGAGACCAGACATGCCAGGGCAGGAACAGGACAAAGGAAAGAGAGTCTGGGTTGATCGCATCACATTCCGGAGGGCAGAGAACAGCATCGAGTATGTAGATAACGAAAACAGCTGAGGGCTGCTGGAATTAGGGTTTGGGGTCCTCAAATGTCCCCACTGCACCAAAGGTGGTTGCCCTGAAGCTAAGCTGTGAGTGTGTTGATGTGGTGATTGGTGATGAAGTGGACTCATGATGACCTTGTTCACTGATGACCTTGTTCATCCCCAGCAGTCACTTTGAGTGTGGGTGGCAGTCAATGACTGCTGATGAAGTAGACTTATGCCATCTTATAATTTAGCTTACCACACACACTATGGAGTTCTTTTTTTTTAATGTACTTTATTTATTTATATATTTATTTTGGGGGAAGATTGGCCCTGTGCTAACATCTGCTGCGAATCTTCCTCTTTTTTTTTTCTCCCCAAAGCACCAGTACATAGTTGTGTATCACAGTTGTAGAGTTGTAGCTCTTCTATGTGGGACACCGCCTCAGCATGGCTTGATGAGTGGTCAGTAGGTCTGTGCGCAGGATCCGAACCAGCGAACCCTGGGTCGCCGAAGTGGAGTGTGGGAACTTAACCGCTATGCCGCTGGGCTGGCCTCCCATAGTTCTGCGTAGAATTAATTTATTATGGCAAGTTTTTAGGCATCAGCCACTTGGTTCAAGGGGAAGAAATATGGGGATAGGAAGAAATTCAGATTGTAAGATATATGACACTCTTTATTTGACTACAACTAAAGGTAAGGTTCCTTGAGATTACCCAAATTATAGAAGTTAATTTATGAGCATGAGGAATAGATAAATTGTTTTTGGAATATTGTATTTTCAAAAATGGCTACTGCAATATTTCTGGCTCTGTGCACCCTTCCTGAACTTTGCCCCTTCTCCATCAACAGGTGGTGTCTAGTTCCCTCTTATCGAATCCGAGTGGCACAGCGACTGCCTTGATGAATCACTATTCATGAATCGCTGCGTTATTTTGGAGGCAAGGGCATAAAATGTGATAAAACCTCCACTCGTCCCTCTCTCTCAAAAATCTCACCTTTGGAACCCATCCACCATATTTTGAGGAAGCCCAGTTCCAAGGCTCTCCACATGGAGAGGCCTTGTGTAGGTGCGTTTTTTTCCATCGCTGTTGTGACAAATTACCACAAACGGTGGCTTAAAACACATTTTTTATCCTATAGTTCTGTAGATTGGAAATCTGATACGTGATTCACTGTGCTAAGATCAAGGCGTCACTGAGGCTATGTCCTTTCTGGAGGCTCTAGGGGAAAATCTGTTTCCTTGTTTTTCCAGCTCCTAGAGGCTACGCACATTCCTTGTTTTATTGTCTGCTTCCTCTGTCTTCAGGGCCATTAGCTGTGAGTCAAGTCCTTGTCACATTGAATCACTCTGACTGCCTTTTCTTCTTCCACTTTTAAGGATTCATGTGATTAAATATGGCTCACCTGGATAATTTAGGATAATCTCTCCATCTCAAGATCTACTGATTAGTAACCATAATTGCAGTGCAACCTTAATCCCCTTTAGCTATGTGCCTTAGTCAGTTCAGGCTGCTATAACAGAATACCATAGGCTGGGTGGCTTAAACAACAAGCATGCATTTTTCACAGTTCTAGAGGCTGGAAATCTGAGATCAGGGTGCCAGTCTGATTTATAGATGGCTGTCTTCTTGCTGTACCCAGTGAAGAGAGAGCTCATCTCTCTCCTGTCTCTTCTTATAAGGGCACTATTCCCTTTCATGAGGTTTCCAGCCTCATGACCAAATTACTACCAAAGGCCCCACCTCCAAGTGCTATCACACAGAGGTTTCAGGCTTCAATATATAAATTTTGAGGGACAAAAATACCACGTAACCTAATGTATTCATATGTTCTGGGGATTAGGACTTGGATATCTTTGGAGGCCACAGCAAGTATTCTGGCTGACAGCTCCAGCTAAGGTCATAGCTGACAACCAACATTAACCACCAGGTGTGTGAGTGAACCAACCCTCAGCTGATTCTAAATCCAGCCTACAAGCCACCCCAGCTGAAGCCAAATTGAGCAGATAATCTGTCACTGCCAAGCCCTGCCCAAATTGCAGATACATGGGTAAAGTAAATGCCATTAATTTGGGGGGATTATGTGTTGCACTATAGTAGATTACTGAAACACTACATAATAATAACATGGGCAAGTAAATTTTGCAACATTCAAAAAATGTAAATATCAGCAATAAAGTAAAAGTAACCTTGAAAATGTCATTCTAAGAATACATTTTTCCAGCAAGTTGACCCCCATACATAATTAAAACTGTGCATAAACGCTTAATTGGATATAATTTGATCGTTTGCCCCTCCAAGTTTAATTTATAGTTAAAAAAGTGATTCTTAATCTCTGACTATAACTTTCTTGATGGTCATTCCTCACAGAAAACAGGTAGATTTTCAAGAATTTGTTAGTTATTGATAACAAACTAGAGAACTCTGATGATTTTAGTGAAAGAATTTCTAGCAAAAAATTTAATGACTATAAATTACATTAATTGTATATATTAATATAATATAATTAATTATAATATATTAATATATATTAAATATGATATATTATGCTAATATATTAATTATAATATATTAATATAATTATATTATATATAATTATATTATATTAATTACTGAATGCCAAACCCAGTAACAGGTGATTGTCCATGGGGATAATGGATTTGAATTGTTTCCTTAGTAGGACAAGATTAGTTCCTAGATAGGTTTGGTTTCATATATTGGGGTATCCATGTGAAAATTCCAAATTCAAGGGAGAAAAATCTGCATCTTTATATTAATATCTCTGAACCTCAGGATTCTCGTGTCTAAATTACATGCCCTTGAAGGAAAAAATTCCTCTTGAATATGAAAGACTTATATTAATAATTTTAAAAAAAGCAAACAAAAACCTAGCTGTAAATACCTGTCATCAGTTGGGATAAATCTTAACCATTGTTAAATAGCATTTCATAAAAATGCTAAAAATAAATGAAGGCTGATGTTCTAATGATTTTCTATAGTCTACGGCCATACCACCCTGAACGCGCCCGATCTCGTCTAATGATTTTCTATAAATCTTATAATTGACATAGAAGAGTTATAATTTTCATCCTTCTACTAAGGCTCTTTTATATGAAATATTGTCATTCTGCTATCCGGGGTAGTGAAAAATATGTACTGCTACTTATTTGGAAGTAGTTAATGCAGAATTACCCAGAGGGAAAGCAGATCAATTACAAATCTACACCTGTAATTTGAAGAACTAAGCTTGTGATATAGCAAAGGTCAAGGCAAAACTGAAGCTCAGAATGAAAGATAATTAAAAGCAACTGGATAATTCCAAGAAATCCATGGTATTGGTTTTGGGGGGACAAATGTGAATGCTCTTTATACCATCTCATTGCAATCTGTTGTGGTAGACCTTCATGCATTATTTTAATTGCCTCAATTTCAGATCCTGCTCCAATAATAACTATTTAAAAGCCTTTGGGAGCTCAGTGTAGTAGGTTGTAAAAATGGCTGCAATTCTTTGAAGCTCCTCCTTTCACGAAATCGTTTCTTTCCTCATCCCTTGAATTGGGGCTGGCTTTGTGACTTGCTTTTAACCAACAGAACACAGTAGAAGTGATATTGTGTGTCTTTTAAGGCCAGGCCTGAAGGGGACCTTGCAGTTTTTGCTCTTATGCTACTGAAACCATTTAACACCCTATGAACAATTCCAGGGAGCCTGCTGGAAAATGAGGGGCCATGTTGTGAGAAGTCTAACAGTCACAGCTGTCCTGGACAAGTCTATCATAAACCACTATTCCCAGACAAAGTCTGGGGCATATAGTGAGCCCAAACAAGAACAGTCAAGCTTGGTCCAGATCAGAACTAGCTACGTGAGCTATGTCCAAATTACTGACCCTCAAAACCAAGAGTAATAAACGGTGATTGTTTTAGCCATTAAAGTTCTGAGGTGGTTTGTTATTAAGCAAAAATGAATTGATACACTCAATAGCTGGATACACATAACCTTTCTATCTTAACTATACATATCTTCACACCAGGGATGAGAAAACAGTCCACAGGTTAAATTCAGTCCACCACTGCTTTCTGTATGGCTATGAACTAAGACTGTCTTTTATATTTTTATTTTACTTTTTTATTTTTGTGAGGATGATTAGCCCTGAGCTAACATCCGATGTCAATCCTCCTCTTTTTTTTGCTGAGAAAGATTGGCCCTGGGCTAACATCCATGCCCACCTTCCTCTACTTTATATGGGACACCACCACAGCATGGCTTGACACGTGGTGTGTTGGCGCATGCCAGGGATCTGAACCTGTGAACCTCTGGCTGACAAAGCAGAGCGCGGGCACTTAACCACTACGCCACGGGGCTGGCCCCGTCATTTTATATTTTTAAATGGTTGAAAAAAAATCCAAAGACTATTTCATGAAATACGAAAAATATATGCAATTCAAATTTTAGTGTCCATAAACAAAATTTTATTGGAACACAGTCATGGCAATTCTTTGGCATAGTGTCTATAGCTCCTTTCATGCTATATTGCCAGAGCTGAGAAAATTCGACAGTTTGTATGTCCTGCGAATGCTAAAGTATTTAGTATCTGGCCCTTCGCAGAAAAAGTTTATTGACTCCTGATTTAGGCACATATTTCTACTTCAAGACAAAATGAAAATGGGAAATTTCAAATACTAAGCTAATATTAAATATAGCAAATATGAGTCCAAGCTCATATTTGAAACTCGATTATTCTCTGTCCATGGCGCTTTAACGCCCACGGCATGTTTGCATGATCAGCAGCCTAGCAGCCTTCACGCTGTACTTGGGTTTCAATTTCCTTTAAGTGCTGTGTTGCCCTGTTGGACATCTTGAGCTGTTTTTGCAGTGCCTCTGAAAGATGACTGATGATTTCTCCTGGCGCTCAATCATTCTTGGCATTTTGCAGTCGGTCTTGGTTATCTACGAGAATGCAAGCCTTTCCCTATTGGCTGCCAAATCGACCTCATGTTGAGCATAAATTTCATTTGCCCTTAATTGAGCTTTTCAACTCTTATTGCTTTCGACCTGTTTACTCTTTTGGACTATCTTTGGACCCTTGAAATTATCATTTTAAAATTTTTAACTCTGCATATTTGTCATCAAGGTATAACAAGCACAATAAAAAGTAATCGATTGCTCTGAAATAACACGTTTGGAACCGTAACCATAAAATTAGAGCAAAATTTAAAATGAATGTGAATTTCAAACTTTAGCTTGTTGACATCTTTTAAATGATGTGTTCCCTTATTCGATACAGGGGAAAAAAAGCTTGTGAAGTCAGCTAGAGATTCAGTGTGAGTTCCTCCTGTGCCATAGAACTGATATATTAAGGCAACCATCCCAAATATGCCATCAATTTTAGTAAAAACCATATAGCCATTTCTTTATGTGAGTGCCATGTTAAATAGATATATAGACAGAAGATTAACTGTATTTACATAGCTAAGAGTGTTGCATATTTTTATTTTCTACTAACAAGAGCATTTCACTCAAGAATATTTCTTTCATTAACTTTATGTTCAATTTTCTTTAGGGAAAATTTCAAATTTAGCATACTATATACTTCATGAAACTATGTAAATTATTTTTCTTTTAATGTATCCTATTAAGATGCCTTTATAAATATATAAATTACTCCACTTTTAAGCAAAAAAAAATGAAGCAAACAAAAGTGCAAAATAAATTATTTATATTGGAATTTTTTCTTTCTCCAAAGACTCACAGATGTCCTGGGAGATGAAGAAAAAAAGAACAAAGGGAATTTCTTATGAAACCAAAACAGCTAAAAATAATGTTATGTTTAACTAACACGCTCTTGCTGAAAAATACATACATTAATTGTGTGTATAAATTGACTTTCAAGTTGGGAGATATACCAACAAGAAGGGAAAAGGAAAACACTTAAAAAAATAAATACCCAGAAATATTAAACCACCATACAAATCCTCGAAAACTACTTGCTCAGTGTTCTGGAAATCCTTCTATAAAAGCAAAATTGAAGAAAGGCACAATTTTTGAAAACTCTGCTTAGAAACAGATGAGAATATTGGCTTATCCTTGCATGTAATGCTTTCTGGCATTTTTAATAGATAAGTGAAGACATCAAATTGCATCTGGAATTAAAGAGAAAGCTGGAATACAGAATTAACAGGTGTTCCAATTTATTATGATAGCTGTTAACACACACCTGCATTTTACACAGACTGAAGATTTTGGCTAGTCTTCAAAAGGCCCTCTTACGGAGAAAACTGTAATGGTTTACAAGACCAAATATATTTGGCATTAATTACATTGCATGAGAGTGGGAGGATATGCCAGCTATGGCTAAAAAAGGGAATACCAACTTCTAAGGAGGAGGTGAAAAAATGATCTCTACAGAGATCGTCATAACTTGATTATGGAAGAAAGTGTTTTTGTTCAGTAAAACACAACAGTGAGTCAATTAAAATTGGAAAATGAGTACCTGTGAACATTGGCTGGAAAGAGATAATAAAGTGGATAAAATAAAAAATTAGCTGTACTGCTCTTATGTGGAATAATGAAAAGCAGGAAAAAGAGGTCATGAGGAAAAGGGTAAGGAGGCGTTAAAAGAGCTATATTAATTTTAAGTTATTTAAATGCTCTATTACTGTCAAATTTTCGGTAAAGTCTGTTGCAAATCCAAATGCATTTTTTGTATGTTTGGTAAAATATATGTGTGTGTAAATCACAAAAAGAACACTGAGTTTATTGACTTAGGCAATACAGTGGACACAGGAAGGGGAAATGACCCATATACTGATGAGTTAAGCCTAAATGCAGAAAAAATATAACTAGGAAAAAATATAAGCTTCTCACACTATCCTCATCCTCCAGGAGACCTTGGGTGGTATTTGGAGACTGTCGCTGAGCTTAGGATGGGGTTCAAAGAAATGTTATTTGGATCTTAATGGACAGCATTCTTCAGCTGTTATTTAACGTACTTGTAAAATGAAAAAGACACTTCACTAAAGCAGTCAGGAACAATGGGAAATTTCTCTTCCAGTCATCTCCTCTCTCGCCCATATGACCAATCTCTCTCTCCATATCACTTTCTCTTTCTCTCCTTCCTGCTCTCTCTCCCTCCCTTTCTCTCTCTCTCCTCATAATCCACTAAAAACCATGTTCCAGTAACTCACATTAAAAACAAACCCACAGACAAAAAACGTAATAACCAGTATCTTCTTCGCTTCAAATCTTCCTTCAGCTACCTCCTTATTTATAAATTCCTTTTCAATGAAGTACTTCTCTAAAGGGTTGTGTACACCCACAGTCTCACCTCCTATTCACTCATCCCTCTCAAACCAACTCTGGCTCCTGCATAATCATTCTACTGAAATGGCTCTAACTAATGTCACTAACAATCTTTATGTTGTCAAACCCAACAGACACTCTTCTGTCTTCATCACGTGCAGTCTTTCAGTGGCATTTGGCACAGTTGGCAACTCTCACCTCATGTTGATCTATATTTCTTAGTTGGGTGACCCCCGAAGTATCAAGGCTTTAATGCTCAAGTGTTCAAAATCCTTTCTCTCTGTTTTATCCTCCAGCACTTGGATGATTCACAGCCTCTGAAACTTATCCAACAGAAGACACTTTTCTCCCCTGCTCCACACCCAGCCTCTTTCCCATCTCAATGTATGTAAAAACAACAACGAAACCTAGAAAGGGTTCCTTTACCTCCCAATTCTTTCTTTTGAAAAATCTCAAACCTACAGAAATGCTCCAAGAATAATACAATAAACACCGAATTGTTAATATTACACTTGAAACATTTGTTTTCTATTTATATTCGTTTTTACTTGGAAGGAACCGTTTGAAAATAAGCTGCAATCATCATCACCACACTTCACTTGTAAATACTATCAACAAAAATAAGAACATCTGCCCACAAAAATACAAGGAATTTACCATTGATATAATTATATTAACTAATGTAAAATTCATATTAAAATCTCCTCAAATGATCCCAAGTTGTCCTTTGTAGCTCTTTCTTTGTTTTTAAAACTGAGGTATAATTTATATACTATAACAATCAGCAGTTGTGAATAAATCTAATATTTTTTAGTAAATTTTTAGAGTTGTGCAACCATCATCACATTCCAGTTTTAGAATATTTCCATCACCCTAAAAATTCCCTATATTGTTTATGGTCAATTTCTGTCCCCAGCCCCAGCTCCAGACAACCATTAATCTGGTTTCAGTCTCTATATATTTGCTTTTTCTTGAAAGTTCATTTAAACGGAATCATAAAATAGGTAATCTTTTGCATCTGACTTCTTTCATTTAGCATAATGCTTTTGAGGTACATCCATGTTGTTACAGGAACTATTAGTTTATTCCTTTTTATTGCTGGATAATATTCCATTTCATAAATATACAGTATCACTAGGAATCCAAGTTCTCCACATCCTCACGAACCTTTGTTGTTTTGAATGTAGCAATTCTAGTGGGTGTGTAGTGTTATCTTACTAAGGTTTCAATTTCCATTTTCCTAATGAGTAATTATATTAGGCATCTTTTCATGTGATTACCAGCCATTCATATACATCCTTTGGTGAAACGTATATTCAAATATTTTGCCCATTTTTAAATTAATTTCTACATTTTCATATTATTGAATTGTAAAAGTTCTTTATATATTCTGTATACAAATTCTTTATCAGACATGTGATTTTCAAATATTTTTTTCTCAGCCTGTGGTTTATCTTTATTTTCTTAATTTTGATTGTCTATATTTTCTATTTTTTCTTTATAGATCATGCTTTTGGTGTCATATCTAAGAAATCTTTGCTTAACACTGAAATGAATAAAGGAAACCTCAATTAAACTGGAGTCAGGAAGGCCTGTAGGGGGAGCTCTCACACCCTATCATACATTGTCAATTACTCCAAAGAGGAAGAGAAATAGGCTTGCATCTCCAATAGGAAGCATTACTACTTCACTATTTAAGGGAGATTTCTCTTCTTGCCCAGCAACAGCCCAGCCAATGAGAAACACTGCAGTTCAGCCAATGAGAAGCCATCATCACCCTGAACTGTTACTTTCCTCCAATGGACTTTTGTTTAGAACAGCCCCTCCCTACTCCCCCTTTTGCTCTATAAAAGCAAGCCCCTTCCTTTGTCTCTCCAGATTTGCCTATAGTTCGCCATAGCATGCACATCCTGAATTGCAAGTCTTTTGGCTATTCCTGCATAAGCTTGTTTGGAGGGTAAAATAACTGGTGAATTTGCTTTTTAAGTTGACAAGACAGTCACAAAATTTTCTAAGTTTTATTCTAGAAATTTTATGATTTTATTGTTACATATGTCAATTATACAGTTTGAGTGAATGTTTATGCATGGTGTGAGGTAAGGGGGAAAAAATGAACTTACATTCTTATCTCACACCATGCATAAATATGAAATAATTTTGAAAAAGAACAAATTTGAAGAACAAAAACTGATGCTAGGAGAATTAGATTTTTAAAAATAAATTGTCCTTTCTGCATTTAATCGCTCTTTGTTGAAAACAGTTGATCATAAATGTGTTTATTCCTGGTCTCTAAATTCTGATCTATCCATCTATATGTCTATCCTTATGCCAATATCACATAGCCTTGATTGGTATATCTTTACAGTAAGTTTTGAAAGTAGGTAGTGTATGATCTTCAAATTTGTTCTTTTTGTAAATTATTTCTTCTAATCTTGTAAGCAGTTCCATATAAATTGTAGAATCAGCTTATTAATTTTTACAAGAGACACTAGATTTTGATAAAGACTGCATTGACTATATTAATTAATTTGGTGGGAATTTCCATCTTAACAATATTGAATCTTCAAATCCATGAATACAGGAAGTCTCTACATTTATTCAGACTTTGTATAATTTCTCTTAGCAATGTTTTGTAGTTTTCAGTGTACAAATCTTACATTTCTTTTTCCAAATTTATTTCAAATAGTAAATTAGTTTATATTATGGTTAAATAATAAATAAATTAATAAAGTTCACCTTATGGTTCACTCTTGATGTTGTACATTCTATGAGTGTGGACAACTGTATAATGACTTAAACCCATCATTATAATATCATATAGAGTATTTTTACTGATGTAAAAATCCTCTGTGTTCCACTGTCTCCCTTTACCCCCATCAGACCCTGACAACCACTGATCCTTTTACTGTCTCCATAGTTTTGGGTTTTCCAGAATGTCATAAAGTTGGAGTCATATGGTATGTAACCTTTTTAGATTGGCTTCTTTTACTTAATAATATGCATTTAAGGTTACTCTATGTCTTTTCAATGGTGGATAGCTCATTCCTTTTTAGCACTCAATAATATTCCATTGTTTGGATGGACCATAGATTATTTATCCATTCACCTACTGAAGCACAACTTGACTGTTTCCAAGCTTTGGCAATTATGAGTAAAGCTGCTATAAACATTGATGTGCAGGTTTTTGTATGTACATGAGTTTCCAGCTCCTTTGGGTCAATGTCAAGGAGCGCAATTGCTGGATTGTATGGTGCGAGTATGTTTAGTTTTGTAAGAAACTACCAAATTGTCTTCCAAAGTGGCTGTACCATTTTGCATTCCCACTAGCAATGAAGGAGAGTTCCTGTTGTTCCACACCCTCATCAGCATTTGGTGTTGCTATTCATTTTGTTTTCTAGCCTTTGTACCTATATGTCTTCATAAGTAGCCAATGTTTAGTCAGAGGTTGTGTTAGTTAGCTTTCCACATTCTGCCAATAAATCTATGTGGATTGGGGAGTACAATTTTCTGGATCTTCACGTGTTTCTCCTATGCATGTGAACAGATTTCCAGTTATTCAGGATTGGGTAGAGAGTTCAGGCCTTTTCAGGTCTCCTTTGCATATGCACACAGCCTTCCAGTCAACCAGGGATGTGTGGATAGCCTATCTAGCCCCTCTATGGCACTTTTATTTTCAGGATGTCTAGGTTAAATTTCTGTCTAAGCACTGGTTTCCTACTGACCCCAATCAAGTCCAAAACCTCCAACTTGCAGAGCTCTGTGCTGTTCCCATTTGTTTACTGCCAAGTTTTCTCCTGTTACTGACAAGGCCCCTTGATTTTTCTGCCTCTGGTGCAAATCAAATCAGGCCCACCCTGGTAGAACTACAGCACCATCTGGGCTGGGGGGAGGATGGCAGCAATCCCAGGCAAGAAAGCCACAGACTCCCACTGTTCTTTCCCAAAGTCTAGAAATTTTTCGTGAGTAAATATTTATCAATTAATTGTTTTTGGTTGATTTTCAGAGCCCTGAAATGGTTATTTTGATAATTGAATCAAGTTTTATAGTCTTTTTGTGGGAGAAAACTTGCCAACATTTGCCATTGCTGGAAATCCTATTTCTTTTGCTTTTTGATCTAGCATTCAATTAAGGCTGCCTCTGGTAATCATGTGTCTTTAGTCTTTTCTGATTTACGACAGTAATCTCACCGTCCCACCATTTTCATTCTTTGTGACAATGATGTCCTGATTGGGATTAATTTTGATTCCTCCCCTTTTCTTTCATTCATTATCAAAAATCTTTCTTTTTCACTCCATTCATCAAATATCTTTTTGGTTATTTTTTTCCCTCAAATTGGTCCTGAATCCATCTACTTGCATCCATTCTTATCACCACCAGTCTGATCCAAGCCACTGTTATTTCTTTTCTGGATAACTGCAATAATGTACCTCTGTGCTTCCACTCATTCTCTCCCAGAGCCTATTCTTCAAAGAACAGATAGAGTGATTTTTTTAATGGTGCAATATTTTCTGTATTTAGACAGAATTTTCAAAAAAGGGCAAAATAATTTTTTTTTGTCATCTTAATTATTTTTAAGTGTACAGTTTGGTACTGTTAGGTATATTCACATTGTTGTGAAACAGATCTTCAAAGTGATTTTCAAATCATAAAGCAGATCATATCATTTCCCTGCTTAATATTTTACTTTTTACTTTACTTAATAACTTTACTTTTATTTATAACTTTTTTTTCAGATTGTACTGCTTTTACTATTTCTGCTCTTGGAATAAAATCCAAGCACATCACCATGGCCTATAGGGCCAGTGTCTTAGTCTGTTTGGGCTGCTATAACAAAATACCACAGACTGGGTAATTTACAAACAACAGAAATTTATTTCTCACAGTTCTGGAGTGTGGAAGCCTGAGATCAGGGTGCCAGCATGTCTGGTGAGGACCTCTTCCAGGTCACAGACTTCTCGTTGTATCCTTTCATGGCAGATGGGGCAAGGGATCTCTCTCTTGGGTCTCTTACAATGGCACTAATCTCATTGAGGGCTCTGCCTTCATGACCTGATCACCTCCCAAAGGCCTCACCTTTTGACACCATAGCTTTGGGGGTAAGTTTCAACATATGAATTTGGAGGGACACACTCAGCCCAGAGCAGCCAGGTATTACCCGGCTGAAGCCTACCTATTCAGTGTTCTCTCCTCACACCTCCATTCCTATATGCTTGCAAACCAGTTTCCTTTCAGCTTTGTAAATTTGCCAAGCTTTTCCCCACCTCAGAGCCTTTGCACTTGTTGTTCCCTCTACCTGAAATATCTTCCACCTCTTTGCCACATGACTGGTCCCTTTTCATTCTTCATAAATCAGCTTCAGTGTCCTCCTCAGAGAGGATTTCTCTCACAACCCCATCTAATTTAGTATCATCTACTTCTTTTTTTTTTTTTTTTTTTTTTTTTTTTTGTGAGGAGATCAGCCCTGAGCTAACATCCGCCAATTCTCCTCTTTTTTTTTTGCTGAGGAAGACGGCCCTGGGCTAACATCGGTGCCTATCTTCCTCCACTTTATATGGGACGCCGCCACAGCATGGCCTACCAAGCAGTGCGTCGGTGCGCGCCCGGGATCCGAACCAGCGAACCCCGGGCCGCCGCAGCGGAGCGCGCGCACTTAACCGCTTGCGCCACCGGGCCGGCCCCCAGTATCATCTACTTCTTAACCAATTACTTTCTGATAAATCACCCAGGTCGTTTCTTTCATACTACTTATTATAATTGGTAATTATATTGTCTATTTGTTTACTTATTTATTATTACTTCTTCTAATCGATGCTCTCTATAAAGAAAAAAACCCTATCTCTCTTACCACTGAATCTCCAATTCTATTAACAGTGTCTGGCATGTAGTAAGAACTCCTTACCCCCCTCTCCCATTAAGAAATTAAGTGAAAGAGAAAAAATATTATTCTCCTCAAATCGCATTGTTAAGAAATATTAGATAAGGAGACCAACCAATACTTATGCTAAAATTAACAACCTGAATAAGTATATCATAATTTCTCTTAGTGTTTTTTCCTTGTGTTTTTCAACAGCACGTGCATTAGTTAATAAAGTAGTTTCAGATGTTCATTTTGTACAGACGAGATATTAAACCAGAATGGTTTAGATTTCAAAATAAGAAAACAGAAGCATAATAATTTAAAGTTCAAACAATCCATTTAAAAATGAAGATAATATAGGCATTGTAACCTAGGAACATTGTTGTAAACTCAAGAGACTCATAAAATGAATGCCATTTCTACAAAGAAAATACATTTATTTCACATATTATGTGTGAAAAAGGACTATTTAATGTCATTCATCATCTGGAAAACCAAAGCATAGTAGATATATCTCTGCAAGTCTGCATTCATGGTAATTCTGTCATTTTCTTCTAAAGAAAGTTTGGACATTTTAGTCAATTTATCTCTTGTCTCTTGAAACACTTTCCATCTAGACATTTTTAAAATCTTGGTTTCAAAGGAGAAAAAATATGAAGCTGCAACTTATTGACTACTAATTCATTTAATCTATAAATCAAAAGAAACAGAAAAAGAATACAGATCATTCCTAGAGCTTACAACTTCCATAAATAAAAATTTCATTTTCTGGTACTGACAACCTGAGTTTCTGCTATGCTAGTGAGTCCTCATAGTGTCACTTGCTCTTTATGACTAAAGTAAATATTAAAGCCCACATGCTTGATAGATCTGCAGTGGTCCTCTTTCCTCCCAGCTTTGGAAATGAAATAGGAGTTCAATAAAACGAAGCAATACAGGTCTTTTGTTCAGCTGCATACAGTATATCTTTCAATATGTACAGCACATTCGTTTCTTCCAAAAGTTTTATTGACCTTGATGCTTGGGGGTGATGAAAAAACAAAGCAAGTGGAAACTGAAGTCCTGACATATTTACAGAGGGATTCAGAAAGTGTAAATTATATTGGACACCATTATCAAATACAGCATTTAATCTGATTGGATTTTTTTTTTTTTTTTTTTTCTTTTCACCGTCACAACTAGGATAGGCCTGATGAGGGCCTGAAAAGATTCAGGGGCTTTTCACCAAGAGACACCATGAAAGACACTTAGGTTTGGGGAGCTAATTCCAAGCAGTCCCTCTTCTGAAATTTGAACTTGAATCCCATCCAGGTTTTTTCCTCTTTCATTTTGAATTACCATTGTATACTGCAGTAGCAGCCATGCAAATTAACACATTCCTATATGTTCAGGGCATTCAACATAGTCTATGAGGATAAAATAAAATGGCATAGACTTTTCCTTTTCTTTTTCTCATCTTTAATTTTTGTTAAAATTTCCAGTGCATTGTGCAAGGGAGGAAAAAGCTGGATTTATTTCTAACCAACAAAGATCTCTGTATTCGCAATGTAGTAAAACAGAAAACTAGTGCTCATTTCGGGAAAGGGAAAGAGACTCGGCAGAGCAATGGTGGATGTATTACCAGGACTCTTTCTGTTATAGAGACAGAAACTCAACAAACTTAGACATGAAGTATAAGTTCATGTTATGTTATGGTATAATATAATGTTATACCAGCTATAATGTTTATAGCAGCTTTATTCATAGTTATACTTGAACATTATACGGTACATTTAATTTGGTATTTGAGGAATTGGCTGACTTCAGACAAGGTTAAATCCGGGGACCCAAGCAAACAAGATTATCTTTCTCCTGCTTCATCTCTTTATTCAGCTTCTCTTGGTGCATTGGTATCTTTCCTCCCTCATGATATGGTGGAGAAGCTGGCTATCTGGAGGCATCTAGTCATAGTCTACTTATTCCGTAATTCAAAAGAAAAAGCTTTGTCCTCATCAAGTCATTCATTCCAAAACTCTTTGTTGATGCTTATTATGTGCCAGACCTCTCATGAAGATTACATTCTACTGGGGAGAGACAGACAATGAACAGATAAAACAGATACAGGTAATCTTGTGCCCAAATCCTCTGTGAACATAATTTCAGCTACTACCGGATGATCTTTGACAAGCCTTCTAATCAAGAAGTAGTATTTCTCTTTTATTTCTTATATTACAAACCCCAAACCGTTGATGGCTTTGGAGATAAAGGGGGACCACGTGCCAAAAATATGGACAGCCTCTAAAAGCTGAAAAAGGCAAAAAAACAGATTGTCCTCTGGAGCTTCTAGAAGGAATGCAGCCTTCTTGGCACCTGGACTTTAGCTTAAGATTTTTCGTCTACAGAACTGTAAGATAATAAATTTTGTTTTGTTTTAAGCCACTAAATTTGCAATAATTGTTACAGCAGCAATAAAAAACTAATATACCTGCTATGTGCTACCATTGTGGGCAGCATGTGTATCTCCATTAATTCATGCCTTCTCCTTCTTTCTCACGTCTTCCTTCCATTCTTTTATTTCCTTCTCTCTCTCATGGAAATGTTTCTTTTTCATGGTGATTTAGCCACTGTAATTCAACCCTGCCCTTCCCTACATCGAATATTTGATCCTAAGGGAAAATAATTCTTACAATCCTAGGCCATCATTTAGGGATTACTGCTGAATGTTACTATTTCAAAAAAAATTTTTTTTTTCCTGATTCCAATTTTACAGAAATAGTGTGTGAGAGTCTCTGTTTTCCTATGGCTTTAAGAAAAAATATGTTCTTGGTTTTGTCTAACATTATTCATTCAGGAAAGAATTATTGAGTATCCACTATGTGCAGGGCATAATGTTATGTACTGCTACAGGTAAATGTTTAAGAAGTAGTGTCTAGATTGTAGAACTGATAGAAAAGCCATCTTCCTCTAACATATGAACCTAATTGATAGGTTCTAATAAACAAAATCTAGGCAATGGTATATCTGTTTTGAAGGCATTTGTTAGACACAGTTGTTATTTAGTAAGTATTAAATAAAAGTAATATGACAGTGATTTCCCTATTGCCCCAATTAATTTAGGACTGTCTACACAAATTAAATTCTTATTTCATTGCATCTTTTAAAGAAACAAATATATTGCCTCCTAGGCTTCCCTACATCGAAAGAAAAATCAATACAAATAAATTATTTCGTTCCTTTGCTGGCATCACGCTTGCCTGAAATTGTTTGCATGTTATAAAATCTCACGTGCACTGCTTTTAAATCCTAGTAAAGCAAGTATAACATTATTGCTTTGTTATGAATTCCAGAACTCTGTGTTGTTTTTTTTTTGCTACATGTAATGAAAGACAAACCCATCTCTGAGTGATCAAGCAAAAGGAACATTTCGAAGGAGCTTGTACTGTCCATTTATTCACAGCCTCCCTAGTTCCCTAAAAGCAAGCATTATTTGAGGCTTGTTTTAAATCAGCTTTACTATAAAACATTTGGCTCTCGCCTGTGTTTCAAAGCAGTTCTTTGAACAGCTTGAAATCATTAGGGAGGGAGGGGTGGCAAAAAGTGGAACTTCAAAGACCTTGCCCAACTGAAACAATACTGCACACTCAGAGCTAACAAATCAGCAGGGAAGATGCTGCAAGCAAGGTCAAAGCTTACAATAAGGTCATTCACTTTTTCAAGGTTGTGGAGACCCTTTTGCTGGCTTACAACAATGATTCAACCAGGCATAACTAAGAGAAAAAAATAATAATCTGAAATATCATCTGCCCTGAAGATGTCACTTACGGTTCAGTTAAATAAGAAAACTTCTAGGAAAAATGGAGTGATTTGATTTTCTGCTGAGCGTCGAGTCTTGCATGCAATCAACTCCATTCAGGCTCTGAACTTTAAAGTTTTGAATGGGGCTGATTGCAGTCCTAGTACAAAACATCCTTTTCCTATTACTTAATTAACAACATAAATATATATTTTCCCAAATAGCCATTTTCTAAGTGCGGTAAGAAAATTGCTTTACTTGACCAGTGTCCATTTTTGAGAGATTTGATAATATGTCTTCTCGGATACCCCGTATTTTGGCTGGGGGTGAAACAGTGGTTATGTGCATGGGCTCTAACATCAGACTGTCTGAGTTTACATACCAAATTTGCCATAAACAGTGCAGTTTTGGCCAATTAATCTGAGAGTATCTCCTTTTCCTCTTCTGTAAAGTGGAGCTAACATTAACTATCTAACTACCTCTTAGTTCTTTTGAGGATTAAATGAGCTGATTAATACTTGTGAAATGATTGGAAAAGTACTTGCGCATGATAGATGCTCAATAAGTGTTAGCCATTTGTACTACTCAGTGCTCTCCACAGAAACAGAACCAGTAGGATGTGTACACATACGTAGAGAGATTTATTTTAAGGAATTGGCTCACATGATTGTGAAGACTTGGTGAGTCCAAAATCTGCAGGGTAGGCCCACAGGTTGGAGACCCAGAGAAGAGTTGCAGTTCAAGCCCAAAGGCAGTCTGCTGGCAGAAGTCCTTCTTGCTCTGGGGTGGCCACTCTTTGTTCTACTAAGGCCTTCAACTGTTTGTATGAGGTCTTTCCTCCCCTACACACATTATGAAGGGTATTATGGTCTGATCATTTGTGTCCCCCCAAAATTCATATGTTGAAATCCTAATCCCTAATGTGACGGTATTAGGAGGTGGGGCCTTTGGGAGGTGATTAGGTCATGAGGGTGGAGCCCTCATGAATGGGATTAGTGCCCTTATAAGAAGAGACTTATACGTGAGAGCTTGCTTCCTCTCCCTGCTCTCTGCCATGTGAGGATACAACAAGATGTTGGAAGTCTGCAGCTTGGAAGAGGGCCTTCACCAGAATCTGATCATACTGGCACCCTGATCTCAGACTTCTAGCCTCCAGAACTGTGAGAAATAAATTTCTGTTGTTTATAAGTGACCCAGTCTATGGTATTCTGTTACAGCTGCCTGAACTGACTAAAACAGAGAGTAATCTGCTTTATTCAAAGCCCACTGATTTAAATATTAATCTCATCTAAAAACACTGTCACAGAAACATTCAGAAAAATGTTTGACCAGATATCTAGGTGCTGTGGCCCAGCCAAGTTCACATATGTAATTTACCATCATACCATTGTTATCAATATATAATCCCGATCTCAACATATAATCTCAATCTGAAAAATATAATGGGGGGATAAGAAAGACTTGCCAGAGAGGACTTAGACCTATGCCCACATTCCACCTGTCCTAGTCTTGGCCTTCAGTAATGGGGGTCTGAACAAGAGAAATGTCAATTTGAATGGAATGAATTTCACAACTTTCAACACTCACTGGGGTGAAATAGACAGACAATTGTTAAGTATAATACACCAGATGATAATAAAGGCTTCATCCTTGTCAAATCAAACTTCCATGACATTTTCCCTTCTTCCCTGTTAGATCAAAATTTCTTGCCGTTTCTCTCACAAATGACAAGACAAGTGGGAAAAATTATTTCTAGAAAGGTGTTTTTGAAATGTGTTGGCTTTTCTAAAGAAGTGGAGAGGTAAGAGTCCTTCTTTAGGTCTTAATCGCCTCTTTAGATCTCTTTATCTTTAGCATATCAACCTGCAGTTCTCTATCAGATGATTTCACCTATCTGCAAATATTTCTCATTACCTAACTTTTGGTTTTGAGATTATTTTAACTTTTTTTTTTTTTCCAGAGAATTAATTCATTCCCACGGCTTCATTGCTAGGTGGCATAGTTGATAACATCTTTTGCTCCCAGCAAGCATTGGGGTAGGAGGGACACTGACCCACCTTGCTCCTCAGGGGACCTTACATTTTAGAGTGCATCTCTTAAAATTTTGTAAGTCCCCCTCCTTCCAGGGACTGGGCCAGCTGGTGACAATAATGCCTTCTGGGCAAAGTATCCTGAGCAGGGACAAGTACCCCTGTGGGCTCTGGTCCTTGTTTGTCCTCTTTATGGTGCTCTCTGACCTTTTACCCTTCATGGTGATCAGATGCTCCTTAGAAGCTCCAGGAGTTGAGCCTAAGGGGATTATCCAGGGCCTGTAGCTTGGCCTTGGTTCAAGAAGAGTGGCCTAGTGGACAATTTTTCCTGTTGGCCTGTAAGATATTTTTTTCCGGGATAGCACGTGATTGGGCTGTCAGAATGGGGATGACATGCTGATTTTTAATGACTCAAATTTTTTATATAGGGGACCCTCAAAAAATATTTACCAGGGAGGAGCCCTGCATACAATGACCCTCAAGATGGTCATGAAAGTATAAAACTGGATCTTTAAAAACATCCCTACAGAAATGGGCATTTTCATCCATTCTTGGTGGGAACATATACTGATGCAGGATTTGGGGGAAGGTAAACTGGCAGTGTCTGCCAAAATTTTAAATTCATATAATTTGGCCTAGAAATACAACTTCTAAGAATTTGTCTTACAGATACGTAAGTGTGCAAAGATTTATGTATATGAATGATTATAGCATTACTTATAACGGCATAAAGTTGGAAACCATCAATTATAAAAGTTACATAATTTTTACATATTCCATACTATGTAATATGAGGCATTCATTGGAAACAATGAGGCAGATATATATGTACTGACATAGTAAACATTTCAGTTCACAGTTTCAAATAAATAAGAAAAAACAAGTTGCTAAACCTTTGAAAAGATACTCAATGAAGTGATTAAGAGGTTACTTCCAGCGAACGTGGTTAGAACTGGACAGGGGTGGGAAATTTTACAAAATGGTTCTATCCTTTCTTTCTTCTAATAAACAGAAGTGGTCAAAAATGTGGCATATGAATGGGTCGATCAAGCCCATGTTTCTCAATTCTGATTCAGGTCTTAGACTCTGTAGTGAATTGGGACAGTCCAGCAGACATAAAACTGGATTTAAATCCTGGCTCTGTCACTTATTATTTGCGTGGTCTTGGGAAACTTATGTTACATTCTCCTCATCCATAAAACAAGAACCGTAACACCTATATGATAGAGTATCTGTGAATATTGCATGAAATAAAACCAGTAATATTTTTATTTCAGACTCAGGCCCATAGTAGGCACACTCAGGAATTTTCAGCTATTACTCTTGCCTTCTTATGCCCTGACATTCATCCAAATATATATGTCGTTAGAACTTCTGAATCTATAACAGACTTATATGACCAATTATGTACCTTGTCATCATCTCAGATGAAACTCACTGAAGACCAAATATTATCTTCTGTCTTCCCTGCCTGTAAAAGACTCTGCCATTTTCTTAACAATGCAGATTTAAAACTATGGGATATTTCTGACTCACCTTTTTCCTTCCTATTTTGGAAGTCATAGATAATATTGATTGAATATGAATGCCCTTTCATTACAATTAAACTATCATTTATCAAATGCTTTCTATGTTTTCAGATACTATGCTAGACTATTAAGACATAAATATGATTAAAATGTGATGCATTCTAACAAGCGGGTCAATGTTAAGGAGTACAGATAGTTAAACAAATTATAAGACAATGTAATCAATGCCTTAATAAAACATAAAAGAATATATGGTTACATAGGTGGCGAGTCTGTATCTGCCCTTACAATGGATAGGAATGTTTCTGAAGTCAAAGAAAGAGAAAAATTCAGGGACATGGTCAACTCTGGCAAAAATGTAGCATTTTAAGTGTTATGAAAACTAAAAATTTGTATTAAAATAGGGAACATGGAAGGCAAAATTTTCACTTAGAAAATTGAATGAGTTGCAAGAAATGAAGAGAGCAGATAGAGATCTTGTTTGCCAAGACGTAGCATCACGGATCTGGATGGCTGTGGATGGGTTTTGGAATCAAGTATGTCTTTAGGAATTTTTGCAGCATCATCTCATAAACACCTGTTTCCTGTGAGACTCCACTTAAAACCATTAATTTCTCTGAGCCTCATTTCTTCATATGTAAATTGAAGTGATTAACACAATTTATCTTGTTGTTGTAAGAATTAGACACGACAAATAAAATGTCTAGCCCGAGTGGTGGCACACAGGAGACTCTCAATAAAAGTAAAACATTCTCCTGTCTTCCTTATTCAAGAGTTGGGCAATAAATAAAAAGAAACGGGGCAATTGCTTAATGAGAGAGAAAGGATTGAGGACAAGTTTTTTTTATTTGTTTTTCCAAAGATGGAAAAGCTTCCTTGTAGTCAAGGAGAATGAACCAAAAGAGAGAGAGACTATAGGAGAAGGAAGAGGCTGTATGTTCCAGATCAGTGCTTTTCAATAGAAATAAAGTGAAAGCCACAAATGTAAGCTACATATGCTAGTGACCATATTAAAAAGAAAAAAGAAAAAGTGAAATTAATTTTGATAGGATAGTTTATTCAACCCAATGTATCCAAAATATTATAATGTCAACATATAATCAATATAAAAATTACTAATGAAATATTTTCAATTATTTCACGTAAAGCACTTAGCAGAGAACCTGGTATGTTAGAAGACCTCAATATATCTAGCTATTATTATTATAATCTTCCTAAATAAATTGTAAGCCCCGTGAAAGTCAGTAGCATGCACCTTAAATATCTATCTTGAACACACTTTATTCCCAAACCTTACTAACAGTGTATGAGTCATTTCTGTCCTGGATTACTGTAATCGCTTCCTCACTGGTGGTCTCCCTGCTTCGAGGTTGATTTTCTCCATCCCACCCTTAGATTTATCTCCCTAAACCCAAATGCAATCATATGAGTCATCTGCTTAAAACCTTTCAATAGCTCCCCATTGCTGTAAGAAAAACTATAAGCTCCTCGTGGTTTGATTTATGTTGTTTTCCTCTTTATTTCCATCGTCCGTTTCCTGACTTCAGTGAGACGAACTGCTCTGTAGGCCACTGCTTCAGAGAAGGCACTTGGCAGGGGCAAAAGCAGAGGTAGTCTGCAAGTCTTTCCGGATCTGTTTTGAAAATGCTGAGTCTTTCGGAGATTTCAGATCATTTTCATGGAGAAAGGGATTTGAAGGTATAACCAGAGTGTCTTGGAAAAGCAAGAGTGAGAAAGGAGATTTTCTCCCAGACTAGAAAGACTTTTCAGGATGCAAGAGAAGAAAGGAGAGGGTCTGTGAGTCCTGAGATGATAGTAACTTGGTATATCATCCTAGCAGTAGCTCGTGGAAGGGCCAAGACCCTGGAGAAGAGCAACTATAATGAGACTGGGAATATCTAACCCGTGTTTTTGAAGCATTTCCTACACATATGGCTTTTTGGATGAAGAATCATATTTGCACATTCTCAGGAAAGCAGACTAAGTCCTCCATGAACTGGATGTTGTCTCTCTGTTCAACCTTATGTGTCCCAATTCCTCAATGCCTCGTATTTTATGCCACTGTACTTATTTATACATAAACCTTGTTCTACATAGAGAGGCACTGCACTGTAGTAAATAACATGGACTTTAGAATCAAATCACAGAGATTCAGTTTCCGGCTCCTTCACTTACAAATGATATATCTCGGGCAAGTTATTATTATGCCTTGTTGGCCAAGCGATTATACCTCTCCAAGGCTCATTTTTCTCCTCTGCAAAATGAGGATATTAATAGTATCTACCTCATAAAGTTGTTGTAAGGGTCAAACGTATTATTACATATAAAGTACTTAGAATATTTCCTGGCATATTAAAAACACTCTATAACCAGAGGTTATTTATTATTATTATTTTATCAGTAATTTGTTATGAAGATTATTTTATTATTATTAACAGTTGGTAAACAAACAACCATTTTTATTTCCATGCCTGTTCTCCCCATTAGTCCATAAACTACCTGAAGCCAAAGACTCTTGCATCATTATAGAACCTGCCACAACAATTATTTAAAAAATAATTCTTAAATGAATAAGTTGATATTTGTTATGTGGTCTCTTTGAACCCCTGGCACAGTACCTCCTCCCTGACTCAGATCGTATCTTCAGAAATAAGAACCTTCATAGTCTAGAAGACAAACTATTGGGTACAGAGTGTGTTGTGTTCCCATGTGGGGTGCTGGGCATCTGAGGAGCAACATAAAGTTGTTAGAAGTAGCAGACACCACTGCTCGTCTTCCCATCAACCACTCACAGCCTTTCCTCCTTTCCAACAGACACCTTATCTTGTTTATCTACCATCCTCAACAGAGATATGTGTGGTGGGGTAGAAGATGGGGCAGTTGTGGAACAGCCCCAGGCAGTGAAACATTTTTAGAAGAAATCAATCATGATCATCCCATTCCTGTCACTAGGTATTGGTTTAGGCATGGGCCTGTACCACTTTCCTTCTTTTTCACTGGACGTTGTTGTGTGGCAGCCATCTTGGTACCAAGGTAGAGATAACATGTTGAATTCAGCAGAACCTGTAATTGACGGAAACTGCACACCTGATAAAATTTTGTTGATCTTCTGAACTGCATAATCTAGAGATGATTTTATTTTAACGCTTCTATTTGCAGGAAAGTATAAATATTTCCTGTTTGTTTATGTTGAATTAGAGGGGTTTTTTTCCTTTATTTTTTAGCACGCAGGAAAAATCGTTATTAACAACACAAGGGACCAAAGAAGAAAGACCTGTTGATCCACCACAAGATGTTCATGTCATTATAAAGAATGATAAGATTTCTGGCAAGAAGTTGTTGAGATAACTATATTAAAACTATGATAACAACTCTGTAACCATTTTCTCTCTTGATGCTGCCTTTTGCTGGTTGTTGAGTCAACTATAATTATTTGCTCCAGGAAAGAATTTAGAATATAGAGCACAAAATTGCTGCCTGAGAGAATGGCTTTCTTCGCACATGTATTATTTTATTTTACTAGAAGTTAGAATCAAATTAGTTTTGTCATTTTTTAATTTAGGTTCAATTTTTTCTGTAAATAAACATTCTATTAGTTTGAAATTGAACAGTAACTGCAATTCCCTTGTATAATGTTGAAGATGGTGCATTATAAAGTAATGAAATAGGTGGAGATATTCCTCTTTAACAGACACATATTCTAATGTGCAAATAGTTGGGTTTTTTTCCAATATTAGGCTTTGTGGGTAAAGCATAGCTTATAAAAACATTTTTTTAATACTCAAGCATTTATCATTAAGTGTTTAAAGTAAATTACAAAAAAGTATGATTTTACCTTATTTAGTACATATAAATATATAAAAAAGTATATATATAAGACTATATTAACAAAAGTTATATCTGAACGTGATAGAGTAAGTGATTTTTTGTGTTCTTTGTGCTTATGTTTATTCTTAAAACCTTAAAAAATGAGCATGTAAATCGTACATAATCTTTTTTAGGGGAGGGACATAGAGGAAACCATTGTGAGAATAGAAATTGTCTGTTGGAAATGACTAGGGTGCTATTTTTTATGTCCAGGGATTTGTGTAATACTCTTCGTAACATCTGGAGATTGACTTGAGTAAGAGACACAGTGATTTATTTCTTAGAGAGTTTGGAAACACTTCTGATATTCATACACAAGGGCAGCACCTCTCAACCCTTCTATTGTCCTGCAACGACATGGAATGGGCAGCATTCGCTTCCGACAAACCATCCTGCCCATCCTAGGGCTTAAGCTCAGTGCCCAGTATGCAGGCTGTTACTCTGCTTCTTCCTTTCCTATTTGCTCAAGAAAATATATGTCAGAATGTGAGAAAGGGAGAATGACCACATTGTAGAAATTACTTTACTTTAGCTCTATTTGTTTTCTCATGATTATTTGCCAAGCTTGGTGTTGTATTATCAGGAACAAATTATGTGCTGCCTCTTCAGAATCTCACAGTGGAGATCTGCATTAGGAAATAAGTGCTAAGGCAGTGTTTCTCAAATCAATATACATCTAAATTACCTAGGGGAACATCTAAAATCTGGATTCTGATTCAGTAGGTCTGGGGTGGGGCTTGAAATTCTGCATTTTTAACGAGCTTCCGGGTAATGTCAACGCTGCTGATTGCATAGCAAAGGATTAAGGTAAAACTCACGTATAATAGTAGGAAGATGGGCAAGTGAGGCACAGTGCCGCATATCTGTAGCCAACTCAAACAGACAATATCAACTTGGCTGCCATAAAAGCTTCATGCAGTGTCTAGGAGTAAAGGAAGCTCTAGGTGTCCAGATGGGCAGTTGGTATTCTGAGCTAACAATCATGGTCATTGCATTTCTTTAACAAACATGCAGTGCTTGTCATATGCCTGGCATTGTTCTATGTGCTTTCTGATGTTAACTTATCCTAACAGCCCTAGGAGGTATGTTCCATTATTTTTATTCTCCCTATTTTACTGGTTGAGAAACAAAAACATCACAGTTTGCAAATGAACAGGCTGGGAGTGCACCCAGGCAGAAGGGTCCAAGCTCCTATGCTTAATCACAATGCCGTGTTACCTCTCTGACCCAGGGAGACGAAACCGGTCAGAAGCATCCATCTAATGAACTAACTAGAAAACTGGGAAATGGGGTTATTCTTAGGATCATCAGGCCTGCTTGTCAGGAAAAAGGCTAAGGGAGCCATATGTAAACCTTAATTTAAACAGGCCCACTGAGTCTGTGTGAGTGATTGAGGTCCATTCCTTCTAGACGGTGGTGTGGAGATTCTTGATATCTGTCTATAGCAGTCCCCCCCCATTTGCGGTTTTGATTTCCATGGTTTCCTACCCATGGTCAAGCAGTCCAAAAATATTAAACAGAAAATCCCAGAAATAAACAATTCATAAGTTTTAAATTGCACACCATTCTGAGTAGCACGATGAAGTTATGCTCAGTCCCACCTGGGACGCTATTTCACAGTGCCTACATCATTCACCTCACTTCATCTCATCACATAGGCATTGTATCGTCTCACGTCACCACAAGAATAAGGGTGAGTACAGTACAATAAGATATTTTGAGAGAGAGAGAGACCACATACATTCACATAACTTTTATTACAGCATATAGTTATAATTTTCTATTTTATTATTAGTTATTATTGCTAATGTCTTACTGTGTCTAATTTATAAATTAAACTTTATCATAGGTATGTATATATAGAAAAAGTATATATAAGGTCTTGTACTATCCATGGTTTCAGGGATCCACTGGGGGTCTTGGAACGTATCTCCCATGGATAAGGGGGGACTACGGCATTATGTTTTGGAACTAGGATAGTCCTGAACTAAGTGTGTGTGTGTGTGTGTGTGTGTGAATCTGAGAGTGGGGATGAGGACTGAACAATAGTGGAATTAATTGCTGAATATCTGCGAAACTTAAAGGCAAAAATTAGGCAAGAGTTAATTTTTCAGTATTTCTGTAAAATACCATCTCATCAAAATTTTATATCTCCCTTACAGAGAATGAAAGGTTTTGTCACTAGCTTTAGGTTGCAGAATAAGTCAAGGTCAAAATAAGGCACATCCTCAGGAGTGTCAGTTTTAGATCTAGCTTCTTTTAAATCTTATTTCAGTTCCTCAAAAGAATCATTAGAATATTCAACCCTAATGATCCCTGCTGTTAACAACTTTCTATTTAAAATTACCATAATAACCATGAAAAAGGAGTATGTATTTAATAAGGTTCATATGCACTTCAGATTGTCCTAACAGAATTAATGACTAATTCTGAGACTCAGGTAGTGGGCCCTGGAAGAGATTTTTAAGGCTGTGTGTCAGACATCAAAGCAAACTTCAACTTCCCAACACAGCAGGCTCCAGTCCAGCAGGACAGAACTGCCTGTGGGCAACAGCCCCCCAAGTCCCAGGAGAAGGGAGGAAATTTGCATTCACATTGTGTGTATTTGTTTTTGACTGGAGAACTTTGGTTCTTATGTCATTCACTAGCATTCTCATGAAAGTTGTGTAATGGAAGATGAAAGGGAATTTGAGGGAAACGAAGGGAAGAAAAACAATGCCCAGGCCCCTAAAAGTAGTTACTTTGACCAGTTTTCCAGACTCTTAAAACTGATACTTTCACACCAGTGTGTGTTTAGAAGTTTCCATTTTTATTGGTTTTAGGCGAACTGTTGCCACATTTTGGTCTCTTTTCTGGAACATTTTATGTAACTAAATGTTAAGTAGCTGCTGTCCGTGTTCCACACTTGCTAAATTGGCTCAGCTCTCCAACAGGGCTGTCTCGCTTTGATTGGCAGTCACAGGGGACAGGCGATGTTTCAGGTCAGTGCTGCAGGAGACCGTAAAGGCTGGCGTGGTGACGATTTATTATTTCTCAGGACTAATTATAGGGAGGTTTGTGTTTCATGAGTATTTTGATGGGTGGCTTTGCAAAGCTATCACCTTACTGAAATACCTCAATGCTTCAACCTTTGTCAACACTTAAAAGATATTACCTTTCTCTGCGGGTTAAGGAAGATAAGGAAGTGGAAAATGTTTATATGGTCAATTTCATGATTTCCTAGAGAGAAATTAAGAAGGTTTAAGAGGCAGATGACTGATCTTAAGACTTGAAGGATTATGACCAGGCCCAAGGAAAGGTTTATTAGGCATTAGAAGGTGCTTATTTGCAGGAAGTTGGTAGAAAGCTTATATCCTAAGAATGCAATGTGATTGTCTTATCTCGATTGCATTAAATACCTCAAAATATTATATGCCAGGAATTTAACACTGTCTCAGAGGCTCATAAATCAAATTTATCTCCTTGAACACTAGATTGTTAAAAAAGAAAAAAAAAAGATCTGTATGAGACCTACTTGTAAAGAATGGGTGCTCTGCTAACCAACTCAAATTATGTGTAAAATTTATATGAAGAAAATGGTTTGAATGAAGCACGTTGAAATAACTTTCTAGGCCCAAGAGGGAGTCACTCCTGCCCAGGGTGCCGCGCCAACAAACTGTAATTTCCTGTTCCTGTAAATGCTCTGCTTGACCAGAAAGGCAGTATATCCAGTCAGCCAATCCCCCAATGCCAAGACAACTCTGGGCCTTCTCACCCCAAACAAGGTTGATTATGTGGCCCCAGCTAATCAGGTAATTTTTATCTGTCTCTTCCTTGTTCTTTATTCTATAAAAGCTTCTTGCCTTTTGCCCCATTTTGCAGTTCTCCAAGAGGAGACTGTCCACTTTATAAAGCATTAAATAAAGTTCTTTGTATCACCTAAATTGTCTTTTTTAAGCATTTTTTAAAAGCATAACAATTATCCAATTTGATTGGCAGATTTTTTTAAAATGGAAAATTATGATAGTTTTGCTATAGCAACAAACAACTCTGAAATCTTAGTGGCTTATAACAATAACTATTTATTTGTCACTCAAGATTCACGAGAACGGTGGGTCAGCTGTGACACTGATGGGCTGAGCTGGGTCACATTGGCCTTGGCAGGCCTTGGCTGGGCTTTGCTCCATCTGGCTTTTATTCCAGGACTCAGGGTAAGGGAACAGTCATTATATGGGTCATGTTTTTTTTTTTTTTTCATGGCAGAGGGCAGAAGTTCAAGCTGGTAAAGCCAAACCACAAAAGTACATTTAAAGTTTCTGCTTGCAAGCAGTGTAAGTCCGATCCACTCATGTTCCATTGGCCAAAGTCACATGACCAAACTCAAAGCCAGTGAGGTAGCCAAGCATATTCCAACAATAAGGAAGTATGATAAAGCCAGAGATGGAACAAATAGTTGTGAACAAAGAATATAATCTACCACAATGACCTAAAACTTTGAAGTGGCAAAAAATCAGCTTTAGAAATCAAACAACAGAAGAAAAATTTGAAGACAATAACATAAATGGGATAGCTGTGAGTGAGGTATATTTAGTTTGTAAATTCTGAGAAGCACTTCTACTCCCTAGGTGGTGCTGGATTGACTAAGAAACTCTCATCTTAGGGTTTGGCAGCACCTGATACATACCTTTTACCCTGCACCTATTAGAACTTGTAGTAAAGAATAATTTGGAGAATAATAATTATCACTTACTCATCACTTATTAAGAGCTGGGCCCTGTGCTAAAATCCATGAACCTCATGAAGCCATCTGTGGATTCTCTTTCTACATGGAGCTCGGGTTAAGAAAACCTTATTTCGTGGAGGCTCACCTCCTTCCTAAGCCTGGAGTTGGCTTTCATTGAATAGCAATTCAGTCTCTTTTTTTGATTAAGCTGAAAATTTCTTGCTAATTGGTAGTTCTCAGTACTCAACTACACTAACTCTGCTGTTACCAGTAACTTGTACTAGCACCAGACTGTGGCTTATTTTCACTCTTAATTGCCTTTTAAATTGGGTGTATCCACCTCTTCGTTGTAAGTGACTGAATCTGCCTAGTTTACTGTTGCATCCCCAGCACCAGGCAGAATTCTTGACTTAAAGAGTTGTTCAATAATACATGCTGAACCGTGTTGTATATTCAAAAAGAAATATGTGTAGGATCATATAGAAATTTTAGAGGCCAGGTATCAAATGTCCAAAATCTGTAGATGAAAAGCACTAGATTTAGAAGGAGGGATGTGTCTTCTCCATAGAAAGAGAGATTAAAAATGAGTCTTAAGAAATTCTGATCAGAGAAATGGTGGAAACTTTGAGTTACTAAGGTTGAGGTGCCCATGGGAACACCTGGCTAATATTACATTGAGTCCGCCTATCACATTTTTTCCACAACTAAACTCTCACAGCTTTTTAGAGAACCATCAGCAAATGAAAATATTTTCTTTGTACCCATAGTCAAGGACATAATGCCCACACTGTGTGTTTTTAAACTAGATATATATGTCATTTTTCACAGTTTGTCCTTTGCTAGAATGGTTTTACTCAGAATATTAAAAAGATAATTGATACAGTTAAGTAATTGAGTGGCTAGCCAGTAGTGTCTGATTCACCTTCCTCTAATTTGCCATTGAAATTGTCATAAAGGGCAGAAATAGGATGTAGTGTCATGAAATGCTAGGAATATTGAATCTTCAGTTATAAGGAAGGGTGCAACAATTTCCCTCTCTAAAGGTAGAATAAAAAGGAAAAGATAGAAAAAAGAAAGCTTTCCACTGATCTCCATTGGCATCCCTGCCACACAAATGAACAGAGGAGGCCAAGTAGGAGGATGGAAGCACTGCATCTTCCTTTCCCACAATTCCTCACTTCCTCCTCAACCTCCTGCTTGAGATACGCTTTCTGAGAAAACCAAGCATCGTCTGTTTCTTGCTATCCACTTGAAATTTCTTTGTAAATTATTTACTGTTATGTGGTACACACACATATATGCACATGCACACACACACATATATGTTATGTATGCATACATATGATATAAATTCATGAATATGTCTATGTGGTATATGTATATATACAATGTGTATGCAAATGCATTATATAACATGTATGTATGCAGAGGCATATGTATTTACATGCACGTATACAGATAAATTGATAATTTATTTATTGTCTATCTCCCCCATGAGCATATAAGCAAGAACCTTGTTTATTATTACATTGCAAAGTAAAAGTAGACTAACAATTAGTGGCTAAATAGGTGCAGAAAATCTTTAAAATTTATCTTCAACTTGTCATTTTCTTCTCGTTTTGTCTGGTAATGTGCAAGATATATTATTTCCTAATTACATGTACAAATGCATAATGTGGCCTTCATGTGTCATACAGAGTGGGGAGACCCATGATTGTAATGGGGTGGTGCAATTGCAGTTTGAGTGAGAAGTTGGCAAAACTAACTCTAGCTCTGAGAAAATCTATTGATAGAGTAAGTGCTATTTGAAAACTCAGGACTTTGTACCATAAAGGCATTTGAGACGGAGACAAGGTGATTTTATGGTTACTGCTGGGAGTGTGTTTGTGAGATGATAGACTCTCCTCCGCTTCTTAACACAAAGCAAATGTTTGGTGATCTTTCTAGAAGCTAATTTATTTTATTTCTTTAATCATGGAAGGTAGCATGCCTCTAACAAAAATGTTTTTATTTAGCTCTTTTATCCAGGGAATGAGTAATAGATACAAAAATAATTAAATGGAAATTTAGACCTCTCAAGTTAATGCAAGAGATGAACTAGTCCAATTTTGGTTAAGGAAATAATACCAAATAAATGAGCTATACTCATTATCCAGTCCTTCAGTACAACGGAGGAATCACAGGAAAACAGGGCAGGAGAAAAACTGTGTATTTGCCTGTGAACACTGTTTATAGGAAGGTAAATAAACAATTGTGAATGGAGTGGGGAGAACTAAGGTAGAAGATAGGTTGACGCAGACTTTTGTTGAGCTAAAAAAAACGTCTCCCAAGTTATTGAATTGTTATCTGTTATGCACTCACATTCTCTTGAGAATTAGATTGACAACTTAAAATATAAGATCTTTCACTTCATCTCAGTTCAGTGTGTGTTTAATATTGTTTTTGACTTTTTTGCTTTCCATCTGTTCATTGTCTAGGCAATGTGAATAGAGGAAATGACAAAAAGTTGAAAGCAAATATTATTCCAAATCAAGCAAATACTTCAATTAATTAATTTATTGGCCAAACAATTTTAGCCAGGAGTGTTTATATGTGTGTGTGTGTGTATTTAAGGCATAACTGAAGATGAGTATCTTTCATAAGGGCATATAAAAAGATTTTTATGGGTGTGAGGTCTTTGTGTGGCTAATTGTGTAGGAGCTACGGATTGATATAGGTGTCTTCACAAACATTTTATGAGGATGGCACCTCAGAGAAGCGATTAGGTTAGATATTTGTTGTATAAAAAGTATGAAACTGAAACCTATTTTTCTTAGTACACTCAGGTCAATGTTATTTATAGGTAGTTCACCACGTGCATATGAAAGGTATCTATATGAAAGTCATATAGGCTTCTACTTTGTTATATAATTTAAAAAGGGTATTTAGAAAGCTAATGGTGGTATATTCCAGAATAATAAAATCAAAACTTTAATGATCAGAACAAATCAATTTCAAAAGTTAATTAATAAAAGGTGCAGAGTCAGTTATATGAATCAATCTAATAGAATTTGAAAAGTAAGATTACCCAATTTTCATCAGAAACTAGCAGAAAAAAATAAAAGGGCCTGATCGAATTCTCACTTGCTCATGTGTGCTATGGTGAGATTTGAGTACAAGGGTTCCTCAGCTACCTGATTTGTAGCAGGGGGTTGGCAGTGTGTGTGAATGGTGGGAGATTGTTTGTATAAAAAGGTTAGTGGAAAAAGAAGTTTTTTCTAGAAATAAGGAAAGAGTGGTGATGATTCCCATTATTCCAATCAAGTTGACCACAGAAAAATTAGAATAAAACAACATTTTCAATAAAGACAAATTCCTGGAGGCCTTTTCACAAGACAGAATATTTCTTTTTTAGTAAAGCTATAGGTCTTAAACATGTGACTCAAGTCTTCTGGATTTTTTAAAATTAAAAATTCCATATGTTTCACATGACTTTTTATATATTACAGCTTTGGGCAATAGGTGTATATATGTGAGTTGTGTCTGTATGTGTGTGCTTTTTATATGTGTGTTTTTTGTGCATTGCATATTGGTGTGAAATTTTCAAAATTTCAAAATTTCCCAGGGAAAGACTCAGCTTCCCTCCCTGCCAAAACAGTCTGAGCCAGCCTCCACTCACTCCTCTACCTTCACTGATCCACAGCTATTGCTTTTTACAACATACGTCTGTGAAGGTCTCTCACTGCACATGTCAAGACAACACTCTTGAGCATATGTGAGTTATTTATCACCAAACAGATTTCATAGTAACAGGTGCCTCCACAGGATCCAAATGTATAAAAAAGACTAATTTCCTTTCTCCTCCTAAAAGACAGTGACTAAAAGTGATAAGATAATGGCCAGAATCCTAGACAACAAAAGCTTCCAGCAGATGTAGCTCTTGAAGCTTGTACTAAACACTGGAGAAGCATTATGCAATCATCGCAGGCAAACGGGGGAGACGACTGAAAGATAGGAATAAGCCCGTGCTCTTCTCTTAGAACAATGGAATGTTTAGACATGAAAGCACCCTTAGAGCTGCTCTCATCCAACCTCCTCATTTCCAGAGGCCAAACATAGGATGGATGGTTTGCCTTAACTCAGAAGTTGTTCCTACAGAAGCCAGGTGTTACAACAGCTAGCCCAGTGTTCTCTGATCATGACATCGTTCCACCTTTCTGTTAAAAACAGCAGACATCTCATTTTTTCGATCTCTTAACCGAGAAATTTCTTGAATATAGCTTTCTCCACCCTCTTTTCATATTTATTACTCTTCTTTTTCTTACTCTGAATTTGTGAAATGCTCTTTGTGCTTGTATAAAAAATGTTAAGTACACTACAGGAATGATCTGAAAAGAATATTATCAGGCAGAGATTCTGTGCTGTGCTTGTCACACCTGCAGTGTAATAGTATTTTCTCCTGGCAGCATCCATATGATCACTTGACACAGAATTAAAAATCAGCAGCTCCAAGAGAAGTGCCTGCAGCCCCCACCAGGCTCTCGTCACTGGTGGCTGAGCTCAAGAACACTCACTCACAGTGAGAGCAAAAATCAGCTCTGAACCTGGCCACTCTGCTGTGTTGTGTCACTTGCTCAGACCGTGCATGACAAATCCTCAAATGCATTTGGTGACATTTAGAGAGCACTGTGGACTCTGCCAATATGCCAAGCAATCAGAGTGTGCATGACAAATTATGAAACACATACTGTGAAAATTATGGACCCTGTCACGGTGCCAATCTGCTGCTGAAAACCTACTGCTGCTAGAAGTAATGTTGGCACAAATTTGTTGCTAAATTCAGTCGTATTTCTAATTCAGTAATGGATTGATCTTAATGGCGAGTTGCTGTACCTGTTTAGGTTTTGAACAAGTACTGTGGGGGCTAATGACCTCACCTGCTATTACAGGTAATCGGAGGAGTCGGATACTTTCCCACCACTCTTCTCTGCTGACGGCTCTTCCTTACCTCTCTATCTCACAGGGTTTACATACAGGTCCCCAAATCTTGGTCTCCTCAAAGATTTTTCGGTTGTAGACCAGTGTACTGTAAGAGCTACTTCCATATGCACTAAAACATTGGGGGTATTTACATTTGCCCTGCATCTTAACACAGGCAACGCAATCTTCACCCTTTAGATACTTGCCCAAAGAGCCAAGAGCAGCAGGAGATTATGAACTGGGTCGGGGCAGCTCTAACGAGCTCCACTGGAGAAGGGGACAGTTAGAACCTGGACCAAGTTAGTGTTGACACTCAGCAAATCATTGCATAAGATCATTAAATAAAAAGCGCTGGGAGAGCTCGCTACTTCACAAACACGCAAACACAAAATAACAACAAAGAAATTCCAGCAATCCAGTGAAGGGACAAGAATATAGAAGCTAGATAGTTATAAAAATATAGTCAAGGACACAACCCCATAGCCTGATAGAAATCAGAGTCTAATAATTTCTGTCTTTAGAGTGTGCACTTTCTAGAAATCATCTCTACTGACTTATGTGGAAATAACCTGGTAGAAATATTTAAATGTGAAATACAACTAGAGTGATATTAAGTTTATGGTTTGCAAAGCTGAGAGCTATAACTTCTTTTTTCTGTGCATTTTCTTTTAACTTTATAATTGTGGCTTTAATTTGTTTTCCTTACTTTTTGTTGAATTAGTCCACATTTTATTTTTAAGGAACATGGAATTTTGTACAGTGATATCATGATGGTTTCTTTTCTAGATATCATATTTTTGCAGAGCTATCTTCAGTAAAACAGGCTCCAAATCATGTTGAGCATTAGATGGATTAAAATAATAATCATGACATTTACTCTTATCACACTAAATAAAAGTGAATAGTGATCCCCAAAGTAAGCCTATTTATATCAGATTTTTCAGTATATATGTATCCCTTGGTTGTTTTCTTATTTTTTTTTGGATCTAGATCATCAGCTGTATTTAGCTATTGTGTTTGCTTATGGAATCTACATATAATTTTGAATTACATTAATTCAGTGTGGATTATTAAAAAATAATTATAGCCAGGCCAGCCTGGTGGCATAGTGATTAAGTTTGCACACTCCACTTCAGCTGCCCTGGTTTGCAGGTTCGAATCCCGAGTGTGGACCTATGCACCGCTCATGAAGCCATGTGTGGTGGCATCCCACATATAAAAATTAGAGGAAAATGGGCACAGATGTTAGCTCACGGCTAATCTTCCTCAGCAAAAAGAGGAAGATTGGCAACAGATGTTAGCTCAGAGTCAATCTTCCTCACCAAAAAAAAAAAAAAATTATGATCAAAACTCTGTGTTTTGCTCTATTGAATTAAATTTTGTGTGGCGCTTTTCCCAAAGAAATCATGGAGTCTTAGAAAGCATATTAACATTTTTAGCTGGTTTTAGTACCAAAAAACAAAGTGAAAGCTCTGACCTAAAAGAGATTTGGCAAAATCTAATAATTCCTGGATCTGGGGCTGCCACCATATGGATATGACTCATTGTGAATAGTATGAAAGAAAACAACAAAAAAGAGGGATGGAAGGAGAACTCTTTCCAGGACTTTCCCTGCATGGTGCATGCTGAGGCTCTGATTTTTAGCTTCTGTCAATACCAGACGTCTTGAGAATGAAGCCAAGAAATGCCCTCTGACTCAGTGCTCCTCTCCTTCAACAAAAAGAGAAGTTGACGAAGCAGCTACCAGCTAGGCTCTCTCAAACTTTAAGGAAGTTTAAACTGTCTAGACTGTCAGTTAGCAACTCTTCTTTCAAATAATACAGATGAGAAATCCCTCAGATTGAAGAAAGCTGGAGCAAGGATTTAGAAATAAGCACAAATCTTACATCTAGGAAATAGTGATGAAAATAGTGAAATGGTTGTGTTTAGCAATCTGAACATTAATTTTCTTAAATATGAGACCATTTTTTTGGCCAAAAAGAGAGTCCAGGAGGCTGATCAGTGCCAAATGGAAAAATGGCAGCACTCCCTCCATCTATGTCTCTGATTACGAAACAGCAGGAGAGATCATTAGGGGAGCATACACGTTCTGCTTTGGGGCATATGTCAGGTTCAATACTGTGATCAGATTTAAACTCTGCCAAGGATGCCAAGTACTTCTTCCTGTGACTTCTCCAATCAGGAGGTGCTGGGTTTGTGCTGCTGGCAGTTTTGCAGAAAACTGTGGTGGTGAGTGACACAGATGGTGTGGAGAGTCTGACATTGCATATTATTTACCAATCAGAAAAAGACTCGGTTATTTTATGCACAAAATTATAAAGGACCACCTGTACCAGGGTGTGCCGCCTGCTTGTGGGAGACAGCAGGGAGAGAGCATGCGCCCACGTAAGAGAGAAATTTTCACTCTTTGTTATATATTTTTGTGATTTTGATACCACCTTTATTCATATTCAGTTTATGAGAATTTAATAACATTTCACCTCCCATTAGGAATCTGCCTAACACCACTTGTCTAGATAGAATTCAACGTAAGGCTACCCTATTGAATCCCATTTTCTAGACACAGTTCTTGAAATATCAAAATGGTACATTGTAAGGTGATTTCCTTGTCTGACCTCTAAAGCACAGCATTCTAAGGAAGTTCATGTGTATTATTCAGGCATTTCTTGGGTGTGCTCCAGATATTTAGAAAATACTCTGATTATTTGAAGACTTGGTGACATTAAATGGTATTCTCTTGGCATTAAAAGTAAGGAAACTAGCATTTCTTGAACACCTGTGATAGACACTTTATAGATATTGACCTATATAATCCTCTCAATAACTCTCTGATATAGATAGTAATATTATTCTGTACAGATGAAGAATTTGAGACAGATAATTTAAATAAATTTTTAGGTTCACACAGCTAGTATATGGTAGAGAAAAGATTCCAACCCCTTATGTGATTCTAAATCCTGTTCTATTTTCACAAAGGTTGATTGCATGCTTTCTCCCGAAAGGGCTATCTTATTCTGTGTCTTCATTAGACTGCCAGATTGATTTTTTTTTTAATAAAAGTATCTTTATATCTTTGTTGTATCTGTCCATTGTAAAAAATTAACTATAGAGAAATATGTAAAAAGTGAAAATCCCTTTGTAATGTTACTCAGCCTTCCTACCACCAACCCTCTCCCTACCTCCAAGAAATAGCTGTAGTTAAGACTGGAAAATATATATATTCCCAACTTATCTATAAATGTATATACACATTTATATTGATAAATGAGATCATGAAATACATGCTATTTCAAAGCTATACACTAAATAGTATATTGTGGGTATATAGATCTGGATCTAGCTAATCTCCTTCTCCTTTTTCTAACAACTTGTAGGATTCTATAGTATGGATAGGGGGATATTGTATTTTATTTATCCAAGCCCTATTGATGAACATTTGGATTGTTTAAATTTATCTCCTTGTCAACTTATTAGCTGTAATTTTTTGTTTTATTATTTCATGATTGTTATTTGGTTTATAATGTGTATCTTTAACTTCTCACAGACTCCCTTCACGTGATATACACCACTTCGCCTATGGTAAAAGAACCTCATAACAGTGTTCTTCTATTTCTCCCCTCCCAACCTCTGCCCCAGTGTAAGCAATTTTAGTTCTATATGTGTTGTATTCTCCACATTACTTACATTTTGTTTATAGTCAATTACTGTTTAAGATATTTAAACAATAAGAAAAAGTCATATATATTTATCCATATAGTTATCATTTTGTAGTTCATTCCTTTGTGTAGATTCATATTTCTACCTGGGATCATTTTCATTCTGCTAGAAGGATTTTCTCTAACATTTCTTATAGTAATCGTCTGCTGGCAGTGAATTGTTTCAGCTTTTGTACATCTAAAATTATTTGGCCTCTGTCCTTGATAGATATTTTTTCTGATTATAGAATTCTAGGTTGATGGTATTTTTTCTAGTACTTTAAAGTTGTTGCCCTATTTTCTTGCTTACATTATCTCCAGCGAGAAATCTGTTCTCATCCTTATCTTTTTTCCTGTGTATAATGTTTCTTTTTGTCTTGCTGCTTGTGTGATTTTCTCTTTGCTATTGGTTTTGAGCAGCTTGATTATGATGTGCCTTGTTGTACTTTTATTCATGTTTCTTGTGCTTGGGGTTTGTTGAGCTTTTTGGATTTGTGGTTTTATAGTTTTCATCAAATTTGGACAAATTTTGCTTATTATTTCTTCAAATTTTGTCTATCATCTTCTTCTCTCCTTTCTACCACTGGTTACAATTACATGTATATTAAGATGCTTAAAGTTGTCCCACAGGAGACTGATGCACTTTTTTTTTTTTTTTAAATTTTTGTTTATTGCAGTAACGTAGGTTTATGACATTGTAAAAAATTTCAGGTGTACATCATTGTACTTCTATTTTTGCATAGATTACATCATGTTCACCACCCAAATACTAATTACAACCCATCACCACACACATGTGCTGAAGTATCCCTTTCATCCTCCTCCCTCCCCGCTTCCCCTCTGGTAACCACCAATCCAATCTCTGTCCCTAAGTGTTTGTTTATTGTTGTTATTATCTACTACTTAATGAAGGAAATCATACGGTATTTGACCTTCTCCCTCTGACTTATTTCACTTTGCATTATACCCTCAATGTCCATCCATGTTGTCACAAATGGCTGGATTTCATCGTTTCTTATGGCTGAGTAGTATTCCATTGTGTATATATACCACAGCTTCTTTATCCATTCGTCCCTTGATGGGCACTTAGGTTGCTTCCAAGTCTTGGCTATTGTGAATAACGCTGCAATGAACACAGGAGTGCATGTACCTTTACAAATTGGTGTTTTCAAGTTCTTTGGATAAATACACAACAGTGGAATAGCTGGATCATATGGTAGTTCTATCCTTGATTTTTTGAGGAATCGCCATACTGTTTTCCATAGTGGCTGCACCAGTTTGCACTCCCACCAGCAGTGTATGAGAGTTCCCTTCTCTCCACATCCTCTCCAACACATGTTGTTTCCTGTCTTGTTAATTATAGCTATTCTGACGGGCGTGAGGTGATATCTCATTGTAGTTTTGATTTGCATTTCCCTGATAGTTAGTGATTTTGAACATCTTTTCATGTGTCTATTGGCCATCTGTATATCTTCTGTGGAGAAATGTCTGTTCAGGTCTTTTGCCCATTTTTTAATTGGGTTGGTAGTTTTTTTGTTGTTGAGATGCATGAGTTCTTTATATATTTTGGAGATTAAGCCCTTATCAGAAGTATGGTTTGCAAATATCTTCTCCCAATTGTTAGGTTGTCTTTTCATTTTGTTGATGGTTTCCTTTGCTGTGCAGAAGCTTTTTAGTTTGATGTAGTCCCATTTGTTTATTTTTTCTATTGTTTCTCTTGCCCGGTCAGATGTGGTGTTTGAAAAGATGTTGCTAAGACCGATGTCAAAGAGCGTACTGCCTATGTTTTCCTCTAGAAGTTTCACAGTTTCAGGTCTTACATTCAAGTCTTTAATCCATTTGGAGTTAATTTTTGTGTAGGGTGTAAGGTAAGGGTCTACTTTCATTTTTTTGCATATGGCTATCCAGTGATGCACTTTTTAAAAATTCTTTTTCTTCTCTGTGTTTCATTTTGCATATTTCCTATTGTTATGTCTTCAAGATCATTAATATTACAAACTTGCCTATACAGGTTTACCTTGGAGAGACTGCATGTTTGGTTCCAGACCACTGCAATAAAATGAATATCGCAATAAAGCAAGTCACGTGAAATTTTTGGTTTCCCGGTGCATATAGAAGATATGTTCACACTATACTGTATTCTATTAAGTGTGCTACAGCATTATGTCTAAAAAAGCAATGTATATGTCTTAATTAAAAAATACTTTATTACTAAAAAATGCTAACCATCGTCTGAGCCTTCAGTGAGTTGTAATCTTTTTTGCTGCTGGAAGGTCTTGTAAAAAATTCAATATTTGCAAAGTGCAATAAAATGAAGTACAATAAAACAAGGTATGCCTGTATTGTTGCTATTTCTATTCAGTGTTTTTTTTCATATCAGACTTTGTAGTTTTCATCTCTAGAAGTTTAATAGAACTGCTATTTATATCTCTTATGTCTTTACCTAACTTTTAGAATATATGAAATATGATTGTAATAACGTCTAACTTTCCTGTCTTAATTCTTACATGTGTGTCAGTTCTGGCTCAGTTTCAACTAATTGATTATTCTCATTATGAGCTGTGTTACCTTGCTTCCTTATATGCTTGGTAAAATTTGGTTAGATGGCAGACATTGTGCATTTTATGTTGTTGATATATTTTTGTATTCCTGTAATTATTTTTGAGCTCTGGTCTGGCGTGCAGCTAAGTTTCTAGGAAAGAGTTCGATCTTTTCAAGCCTCATTTTTATGGTTTTTAGTCAGTTCCAGAGCAGTAATGGGTCTAAGGCTAATTATTCCCCACCTCCGAGGCAAGACCTTCTAGAATACTCTACTCAATCCTTCACGAATTATGAATTATTCTAATCTAGATAGCAGGAAAAGACACTACTCCTAACCTTGTGTGATAGCTGGTCACTGTTCCTTCTAGTGTTTTGGGTTGTTCTTTCCCCACCCTTGAATCATTTCTTCACATGCATGCAGTGATCAATATTTTGCTGAATACTCAAAAGGGGCTCTCTGCAGATCTCTTGGATTCTTTCTGCTTACAGTGCTCTTCTATCCAGTACTCTGTCCTGCAAACCCTAGCTGCCTTGGTATCCCTAAATACATAGCTTCATTTCTTCAACTCGAATTATCTACCTGAATCTACCTGCCTACCCCCTCCCTTCAATTTATCCTAAAATCTCTCTCCAGGTAGTAAGCAAGGGCAATGGTAGGGTGGAATTTCATTGTTTCTCAGGGGTCACTGTCCTTCATTACTTGATGTCCATTGCCTTGGAAACTGCTGATTCATATATTTTGACTATTTTTTTTCTGGTTGTTTCAGGCAGGAGGCTATATCCCGTTCCCATTTTTCCAACTTGGCAAGAAATGGGATGCATACAATTTTCCTTTAAAATTTAACGTCAGACTAGATCAATCTCCTCTTAAAACCCTCTTTTGGTTCGTTTTGTCCTTGATGCAAACTCTAAATTCCTCATTAATGCCACACAACCTTGTGTAATTTGGATTCTGCCTGCTTTCTGGCCTTATACCCCATTTTTTCCAGGAAATTTGTATATGGAGTAGAGGTGTTTCGTCTTGCTTCTTTCTCTCTCTTTAAAACCAGAAATATAATAGTTTTACATATGTTGTTCTTCACTTTATCTTTTTGTACTTACTAATATATTCTGTAGATATTTATATGTCAGCACATACAAACCTACCTTTTCTTTTTAATGGCTACATTTTATTTTATGGAAGAAAATATAATTGGTTAAATTATAATAAGTTATGATGTACCCTTTTAATCCATACAGAACCATTATGACTTTTTCCTGACCCATGAATATGTATTACTTGAAACTTCTAGTTGTACAAATAGGGGCTTCACAAAGGTTCTATTTCTTCGAATACAGATCATAGTGTCAGCTGATGGGACTAAGGTAGAAAATGTTTTCTGTTTCCAATTTCAAAGTCTTGTGTAAAGATAAAAATCTGACTTTCTGACTTCAAATCTCTATATCAACAACAATTACTTCCTCTTAGAGTCTATCCAAGACTGCCCTTTTGGAAATTCCTCTATAATAGCTATGGATGCCAATGTTTGTCCTACCACCTCTGTTGCCATAGTTACTACATATGGATACACAAGGGTTTAGGGAAAGGAGGATGGGGCTGGTTTGTGAATAGCTAAAGCAACATCTCCATATAAAAGTGGTCCATAGGCTTTATATTTTCTGTTAGATATATTTTCTGTTATATATAAAACACATATGTATGTATCATATATATGTAATTTAAGGTGACAATTTCAATTTTTCAGATTTTCAATTACTTTCTAAAAAATTTGAAACTAATATTCCAGCAACTAAAATTACTTACAATTTTTTTAGATTTGCAATACGTATTTTCTCTTGAGCCATTATTATTGGGGAAAAAAGACATTGTTCACTTGTTCATCTTTGTTTTGTTAGCGGTTGGCAGACTGAACTCATAGTAAGTCTAAAATATTATTTGTTAAAAGAATGAATAAATAAACAAACCTCAGAGTTTTAAAAGGGAAAATTTTCTAACAAAAGTAACAATATGTTAAATGGCTGGCCATCTTCAATAAGCTCATCGTAATTTTAGGTATTTGTATAATGACACCTGTATCAACACAATCAAGTCACCGTTAGAATATGAGCCTTGCTCTATGGATGTAAGCTGTATGAGGACAGGGCTATTTTGTTTTGTTCACCACTATATCTATATCGCTCATAATAGTGAATGACATATAGTAGGTGCTGAATAAGTATTTCAAGACAACAACTTTGAACATACGTTGTGTAAAAAAATATATAAAATGTTTTATTTAACTATATCAGTTAAAAAGCTCAGTCAACATATGTAATTAGGATTTCATGTGGGTATACACACAATAAAATATTTTTGATAAAGAGACTTGGATACAAACTTTGTATTGCTTCTGAATAACACTTGGTTCTTTTGTCATATATTTATAATGGCTATAAATTCTAGAAGCAGGTAAAATTAATCTCAAATATTACAAATCACTAATATATCCTGGGAATATTCACATTGCTGTCTTCTAACGTTTTCTTTTCTTTTCTAAAACCAATATGGTCTTTGGTAGGTTGAATCCACTCAAGTACTAGAAATGGGTGATTATTTACTCCAGATAATGAGCAATGACAGGTCCTGGCCAAAGTGACTTTTTCCCCCAGAAATAGGCCTATAACCCAATCAGGGCAATGAGAAGTAAGAATAACTTTATAGAGAATCCTGGGAGAGAGAAAATTTCCACTTTTTTCAGAGAAGTTACTAGATTTTTTTCTTCCCTGGGATAGAGTAGAATGATGTGAGAATATAAAATATGGTATTGTTATAGCCATTTTGATTCCAATCAGTGGGAGCACCTAGATCTTTTGGGTAGAGACAACTTATAGAGTCTATGGATAAGGCAAAATCATGAAAAGCAATATGGATAGTCAGAGAGAATTTGATCTATGATAACATTGTTGAGCTGTGAGATCATGATAAAAAGTCTGTGCTACCTCTAAAATTTTATTTATGTAAATCAATAAGAATTCAGTTTAAATCCAGTTTATCTGTCTTTGGAACACAAAAAACATTAAAGCGTTAAGGTGAAAAATGCTCTTTCCTATTTTGCCAAATACAGTTTTATAATGTCTTTGTAAAATATAATACACATATGTAAATAAGGAATTTAGGAGGTAATTATTTTGATTTAGTTTTTATTTGACTCTATCCTCTGGTTTTCATTTTCTGGTAGAATGCTTCAAAATTCATTTGTGGAAATCCATAATTATAAATAAAACTTAATATTGAATGATTTGTCATTAGACAATATAAAATTTGAAACCGTAATTTCATTGGCTTATTTTGTGTGCTGATTTTACAGACTACAGTGAGATATGTATTAAATTCAGTTCAAGTGTGAGTAAAAAATGGCAGTTTAAAATAATTTTCCAGTCTATATTTACAAGCTGACTATTTAACCACATGCTCACCAGTAAAGTTTATTGAATTGCTTATCGTAATTTTCAACTCTGCAAGTCACATGCTAACCCTGAAGGTTTATTGAGAGACACCTGAAAGAATTTTATGCCTTCGCTCAAGATTAAAGGATACTTTTATTTATGATTAATAAGATTGAAGATAAAGAACTTTGAAGAGTCAAGAAATCTTGTGGTAATAAGTGAAAAATAAGCATTTGCCCATATTTTGAAATTATTGAAAAAGAGAAGCCATAAAACAGTGAGGACAGTTAACCTATCCAGAGACTCTTCCCAATTCTAAACATGTATTTATAATACTGTAATCGTGGTTCAGAATAATGTCTCAGAAGGGAAAAAAAAAACACCTGGATGAAACTACTCACTATAGATTGCATTTCTTTCTAGAGCAGAAATGTAGTTTATTGATCTATACTGCACCTGTGGCTATACAAACTTCAAATCGGGCAGTTATCTCTTAAATTGACTGATAGTGGTTTGTTGAACATTCGTATTTTAACTTTCCTTTAAAATATTTCCACAGTGTGTTCCCTAAAGTAAATGTAGGTGAGTTTTTCTTGGCTTTGATTTAAATATAAGATTTTTGGATAAGTTGGGAAGATTAAAGTCAGTTTCTTGAGTAAGAGAGTGAGGTAAAATCTCATTCAACAGGGTCCCATTCAGATCGGGGCTGCTCATTACCGCCCTATGGAAGTGGTACCATCCCTGCCTTTAGAATGAGGGACACAAAGTTCAAAGGGTGAGGGGCCAGCCCGGTGGCGCTGATGATTAAGTTTTCACGCTCCGCCTCAGCAGCCCGCGGTTTGCCGGTTTGGATCCTGGGCACGGACTTATGCATCCCTCATCAAGCCATGCTGAGGCGCCTTCCGACATAGAGCAATTAGAAGGATGTACAACTATGACCTACAACCATCTACTGGGGCGTTGAGGAAAAAAAGGAAAAAAGGAAGACGATTGGCAACAGGTGTTAACTCAGGGTCAATCTTCCTCAAAAGAGGAAAAAAAAAAAGCTCAAAGGGTGAAGGGATTGCAGAAAGGGCCTAAAGTTAGTAGTTTGAAAGCCAGCACTTGAACACAGAATTAATATCATATTTTACATTTATAAAATTCTCATACTCCCTCTTAAAAAGAAATAAATATATTAACAAGGATATTTAAAGGGATATTATTTTGAAATTTATTTTTTAAAATTAACATGTAGTAAAACTGACATTTTTGGTGTACAGTTTTATGAAATTTAATCCATGTACAGATTTGTGTAACTATCACTTCAATAAGGATACAGAAAATTTTCATCAAGCTCCAAAACTCTCTTATGCAATCTCTTAGTAGTTAAATCCTTCCCCTTCCCTAATCCCTGCAAACCACCCATCTATTCAGCATCACTATTGTCTGGTCTTCTGAGAATGTCGTATAAATGGAGTCATACAGGCACCGACTTTATTTATTTATGCTCTATCTATACTATTTCCTTCTGTTTGCTTTTGGTTTATTTTCCTCTTCTTTTTCTAGTTTCTTGACGTAGAAGATTAGGTTATTAATTTGAGACATTTCTTCTTTTGTAATATAAGCATTTGATTTTTTGTGTGTGTGTGTGAGGAAGATCAGCCCTGAGCTAACCTCCATGAGAATCCTCCTCTTTTTGCCAAAGAAGACTGGCCCTGAGCTAACATCCGTGCCCATCTTCCTCCACTTTATGTGGGACACTGCCACAGCATGGCGTGACAAGCGGTGCGTCGGTGCACGCCCAGGATGCGAACCCAGGCCGCCAGCAACACAGTGCGAGCACTTAACCCCTATGCCACGGGGCCGGCCCCCACATTTGATATTTTTTAACAGTGTTTTCCTGTAAACACTGTTTTAGCTACATCCTACAAATTTTGATATGTTGCCTTTTCGATATTTTTCAGTTCAAAATATTTTCTAATTTCCCCAGAGGCTTCCTCTTTTACCTAGGGAGTATTTAAAAGTGTATGTGTTTTCTAATTTCTAAGATTTTTCTGTGTCTTTTGTTATTGATTTTAAATTTAATTCCACTATGGCTTAAGAATGTACTTTGTATGATACAAATTCTTTTAAATTTGTAAACGCTAGGTTTAGGGCCCAAGATATGATCTGTTATGGTGAATGTTCCGTGTGCGCTGGAACATAATGCGTATTTTCCATACATCAAGCTAGACCTAGAGGACTTCTCCCAGTTCTCTGTTTGTGCCAATGCCTACTTCTGGGGTTTTTGTTGCCTTGAATCCGTGCTTGAAGATACTGAAAGAAGAAAAAAAAAAGTAAATTCACTACTGGTTTGGTGGTACTTTAATTCTGCTCTACTGTGATTTGCCTGCTATTACTTGCTTTGCAGAGTCCTCAAATGGCTGCTTTCTGCATTCTCTCCAGATTTTATAGCTGCACTCATTAGGAGAGAATGGGTAGGTTGTGCATGCTTCATCTCACCTAGCAAGAGTTAGTGAGCTAAATTTTTATTATCAGTTTTACCACTTCCAAAATCACATATGCCTAATTTTAGGTAAAATCCTTTGTTTGTAGAAAGTGATCTTTTATTTATTTGTTCACAAATATTTATTTAGCACCTTCTATGTACTGGTAGTCTTCTAGGCATTGAGGATATACCAATGAACGGAACACCAAAAAGATCCTTGTCCACACTGAGTTTATATTCTAGTGGGAGAGAGAGACAATATATAACTAAAAATACATATCAGATGGTGGTAGGTGTAATAAAGAAAAATACTGTGGAGGTCGGTGATTTGAAGTGCTGTGGGAAGAGGTTTTTCAATTTTGAAAAGGATTATGAAGAAAGTCATCACTGAGGAGATATTTGAATGAAGAAAGAGATTAGTATTTGATGAGGCACATTGTGATCAACATCTTTGAAAGCTGGGTTTGAAACGGATGAAGTTGAGGAGATTTATATGTATTTTATATAATTATCTCTCCAAGTGAAAGTTGTAGTTATCTCAATCATGGATGCTTTATTTCTTGTATACTTAAATTATTTCTGATATATATAATATATCAGAAATATATAAAATGTGAAGCCTTTATTAAATGTAATTAAATTGTTAATGTTATATGCCAGACAAATCAATTCCAGACTTAAATCAGATAAAAGTAATCTTGATAGTATGTAAAACTAAATTGAGTTGGATAAAAATGATTTTATGCAACGTAGGGTGGGCTCTGCTGGTCTAGTCAACTTCTGTGATTTGACATGGGCAAGGCAATTTTTTTCTCTAATTAAATTCCATAGTTTTCATTTAAGTTTTGAGATTGGTTTTGTCCATATGTATTCCCATGGGGGTAAAAATCATCAAATTAAGTTTGTGGTAGAGTTTTAAATAGCATCTGTTTTTCAAATGCTGAGTCACGCCTCCAATGTCAATACTGAATGTCAGCTCCAAACACGTGAAACAAACTCTTTAAAACACTCCAAACAAATTCCTTCAATATCTTACCTCACCTTTTGTCAGGAGTGATTGGAGCAGTATGAACAATGCTAGGGCAAAGTCAGCTGCCACTGCCTCAGCTGACACGCCATGTCCAGATGTTGCTCTCTGCAGTTGCCGTGTAATTCTAATTGACTCCCTGGGGAATCTCCGTTTGAGCCGATGAGGGCCCAATTCGGCCTTGGAGTTGTGAGTGAGTAACTGATGACAGAGGTCGACTCAGTGTGTTTGTGTATGTGGAAGTGTTGAGAGTAGGGGAGGTTAGACAAAGGCCAACAGTCATTACTTCTAAGGCCCAGTGGAACCTACACCTTGATTATCAGCTTTTACCTTTAGCGCAATTAAACGCATATTTTGAAATGTGAAAGCATCTGAAACTTATTAACCAACAGGCAATAATAATTCTTTCAAAAACAAAATAGGCTAATATATATATATATTTGCATACACACGTTCACAAACATATATATGTATATATTGGAAACATACAAACTATTTTTAAGTATACGCAAGTATATTATCTGAGAATAGTAGCATCTTTTTGGAGGTTCGTAAAATATTGAACATTTTTAGTGCTGTGCCAAATAATGGTGGTTCTTTTGGACACTCTGATGTTCTCTTTTTGTTCTTGAACACAACTGGAAATACATATTCTCGGTTAAGAAATTAGGCTACCTTCAAATTTTTTATCTTACCCTAATTAAATTCTCAGCTAAAGGGAAACATATTCTCAAATTTCTGTAGGAGGATGACAAAAATAATATCTGGGGATTTTTTTTTCCTATGTAAGTCGCCATCACAAGTTTTCAGTTGGATGTGGCCCAACTCTAAAACTTTAGCACTCTTTGATGCATGAATATTGACTTAAAAGAATTATTTTAATTTAAAAATAGCTCAATAGTTTTATAATAGAAAAAGAAAACAGATGAATACTTGGACTTAGGTTGAATAGTACCTTGTATTTTACAAGATCTCTTTTCAGCAATTAAAAAGAACCACTCTTAAATCTAATTTAAATTTTCATAAGGTTTTATCTCGATAATCTGGTGTCACTCTGAAGAGATAGCTTAATGCAAAGAGAAGTGTATGAAGAAATGAAAACAAATCCATAGAAAGGTATGAAGTTGTAAAAATCATAGAGAATTTACCCACAGAAAAAAGACTCGTAGGAAAGGATAAAACAGTAGTTTGCTTTCAAAAGATTGATCTAAATTAAAATGAATGTTCAGAAGATACTGATAAAAATTGCTTATTCTTTTGCTCCGAACCCTCTCAGGGAAACTTTTTCCTGTAATTTTATATACTGGTGTATAGAACATTTGATACTGCAAGAATTTAAATAAGAGAAAGTTATAGACATAATTTTAAGCTGTTTATATGATTATAATTAATTTCCCCTGCAAGTAGTTAACAGAGTTAATTTCTGTATGTACATTCAATGAAAGAAAACATCTCATAAGGATCTTAATATGATTTGATCTCAATAATAATACCAACCTATGTGTTGAGTCTTTCTCTGGGACAGGTAAATATTTCATATTTAATTAAAATATTCACAATAAGATATCAAATATATGAAACGAAATGTAATCATTTATTAAACAAATATTTTTGTCTATAAGACAAACTAATAACTTTCCTCTCAGATTTGTGTGTCGTAACGATTATCTTACATTATCAAAGATAATGCATTCTTCAGCCATATATTTTGTGAGTTGGTGTCTTTTTTTTTTTTCAGTTTTATTTATTATTATTTTTATTTTTTGTGAGGAAGATCAGACCTGAGCTAACATCCATGCTAATCCTCCTCTTTTTGCTGAGGAAGACCAGCTCTGAGCTAACATCTATTGCCAATCCTCCTCCTTTTTTTTTTTTTCCCCAAAGCTCCAGTAGATAGTTGTACGTCATAGTTGCACATCCTTCTAGTTGCTGTATGTGGGACGCGGCCTCAGCATGGCCAGCAAAGTGGTGCGTCAGTGCTCGCCCAGGATCCGAACCTGGGCCGCCAGTAGCGGAGCGCACTCACTTAACCGCTAAGCCACGGGGCCGGCCCCTGGAATCTTCTTAGTTAACATTGAGGATGTATCTATTCTGTTACTTAGATATTTCATCATGAACATTGTTATAACTGGTTTGTTTTAGTCCTTTGTTAGCCATAATTAGAAGAAGTGAAGATAGAAAGTCAGAATGAAAATGAAATTTTGGAGTTTTTGTATGAATAAATAAGAGTAAATAAATATTTGTAATATGTCAGAAAATTAAACAGAATATTTTAGAAAATGTTAACAATAGGATAAAATGTAATATTTGGCATAGTACATTACCCTATGGGGAACTCAAACATAATTCTGTCATATTGAAAAGTATGTGTTCATAAACGTTCAGTTTTTAAGGAATTATAACAATTTAGAAAATGTTGAACTACTTATTACATTTTTCAATGTTAGTAATCCCTGCTTCCATCATTCAGTGTTTTTCCTTGTTTGTCTTAAAATTTTCCTTCATAGTCTGTAAGTTTCCTTCACATGATCTGGTTTAGTGTTTTTCAAACATGGTGAAATTCACTAATCAGTCACAGGGAATTTTTGAAAATTCATAACTATAGAATAGAAAATTTTACAGTGCCTTGCATGCATCATTCTAAGGACAAGCTTCATGGAAAGATTTGCTTCACTTATGTATACTGGGTTTTAATGGAAACTGAATTTCTTATTGTAGGTTTTGGTAAAATATGAGTGAAAAGCCATTTGATTGGACTAAAGGCAACTGAAGAATACTGTGTATATACTCTTTTTGCTATGTCAGTAGTTCATTTACTCTATTTTATCTATAGTTTGGAATATACACAATGAATATGATTAAGTGATCCACTGTCAATGTTGCAATCAAGACTTCACTGGTGGTTGATGAATTGCCCATAAGGATGAAAAATGAAGTGTTAGACTTAATCATTTTACTGTCAGAGATCTATGTATCAGTTGTTGGTAAAAAACATCCTCAAGAGAAGAAGCTGGCTATTACTTAATTACCATTGGAATATTACAGGCACAGATATTCATTTCATAACCATATTTCAAATGAATTATGAAACTAAACAGAAGTCAAAGATGTAATACAGGTTGTAGATACTGCAAAATTAAGATGGGTTTGACCATATATAACAAACTTAACTGAGCTAGGTTCCTGTGACTTTGCAAAAGCAATCACCACACTTAACTGAACTAGGTTACTGCGAATTTGAGAAGAAAATCCCTGAGCACAGAGAGACTCAGAGCATGGATTCATTGGTAAAAGTCTTATACTCAAATTAGATGCAATATTCGATATTACGCTAGAAGAGTGTGACACTAAACTCAAATATTTTTTTGTGAGACGAAAATAAATCGGTGGTTATAGGCTGTTAGAAACAATTATACCAATTTCAGGTACTGAGGTATTTGTGGCAGAATTGTTTAGAGCCAGGATGTGAGAAAGAACTGGAAAAGATATTTTGGTTCCTACTCATTACCACTAAACCCTTAGGTTACACCACTTATCATAAAAAATAAATAAATAAGTAAAAACCTTAATGGTTGTTTCTATAAACTGCTATTCTATATCATTTCTGTTTTTTAATCCTAATTTTCTGTTCTACAAATTTTTAACACTAAGCCCATGTTATTTTTATTTTGACTTTTAACTTTTATAAAATTATTAATGTAGTATAATACAATATTAAAGAATTTTTTTTTAAAAAAAAGAGCTTAGTCCAAATTCTGCCCTGGAATACAACTTCTTTTATTTATCCATATGCATCACTGTTATAATCAAGGATAAGAAAGGACAATTAGATATTTATAGATATGACCATAAACCTACAAATACAGATGTATAAGCAGACATACATTTTAATAATTTAATAAAAGGGCCTCCAACACTTTCGAGTTATTCATGCTATCTTGATTCTTGAAATTTTTTCTTTTTTTTATTGAAGTATAGCTGACATACAATATTCTATTAGTTTCAGGAGTACCTCATAGTGATTGGGTATTTACATATATTACAAAATGATCGCCGGGATAAGTCTAGTAACCACCTGTCACCAGATGAACTTGTTAGAGTATTATTGACTATATTCCCCATGCTGTACATTACATCTCTATGACTTATTAGTTTTATAACTGAAAGTTTGTACCTCTTAATCCCCTTCACCTATTTCACCCACCCCAAACGCCCTCCCCCTCTGGTAACTACCAGTTTGTTTCCTGAATCTATGAGTCTGTTTCTGTTTTGTTTTGTTTTTTAGAATTCACATATAAGTGAAATAGTACAGTATTTGTCTTTCTCTGTCTGGCTTATTTCACTTAGAATAATGCCCACTAGGTCTATCCATGCTGTCGCAAATGGCAAGGTATCATTCTTTTTTATGGCTGAGTAATAGTCCATTATATATAAAAATATGTATACCACATCTTCTTTATCCATTCATCTATGAATGGACACTTAAGTTGCTTTCATATCCATATCTTAGCTGCTATAAATAATGCTCCAATGAACATAAGGGTGCATATATCTCTTTGAATTAGTGTTTTTGTTTTCTTTGGATAAATATCTTGAAATGGGATTGCTGGGTTGTATGGGAAAACTGGACAGCTACACGCGAAAGAATGAAATTGGGGGCCGGCCCCGTGGTGTAGCGGTTAAGTGCGTGCACTCCGCTGCTGGCGGTCCAGGTTCAGATCTTGGGCATGCACCGAGGCACCGCTTGTCAAGCCATGCTGTGGTGGTGTCCCATAAAAAGTGGAGGAAGATGGGCACAGATGTTAGCCCAGGGCCAGTCTTCCTCAGCAAACAGAGGAGGATTGGCATGGATGTTAGCCCAGGGCCAGTCTTCCTCAGCAAAAAGAGGAGGATTGGCATGGATGTTAGCTCAGGGCTGATCTTCCTCGCAAAAAAAAAAAAAAAAAGAATGAAACTGGACCACTATCTTACACCATATACAAAAATAAATTCAAAATGGATTAAAGACTTGAATATAAGACCTGAAACCATAAAACTCCTAAAATATAACATAGGCAGTCATCTCTTTGACATTGGTGTTAACAATATTTTTTGGAAACAGTCTCTCAGGCAAGGGCAACAAAAGAAAAAAAGATACAAATGAGATTACATAAAACTAAAAAGCTTTTGCACAGTGAAAGAAACCATCAATAAAACTAAAAGACAACCTACTGAATGGGAGAAGATATTTACAAATCATACATCCAATGAGGGGTTAATAACCAAATTATATAAAGAACTTACACAACTTAATGTCAAAAAAAGTAAACAATCCAATTGAAAAATGGACAGAGGACTTTAAACATTTTTTTCAAAGAAGGCATACAGATGGCCAACAGGCACTTGAAAAGATGCTCAACATCACTAATCATCAGGGAAATTCAAATCAAAACCACAATGAGATATCACCTCATACCTGTTAAAATGTTATCATCAAAAAGACAAAAGATAACAGTGTTGGAGAGGATGTGGAGAAAAGGGAACCCTTGTGCACTGTTGGTGGGAATGCAAACTGGTGCTGCTACTGTGGAAAATGGTATAGAGGTTCCTCGAAAAATTAAAAATAGTATTACCCCATGATCCAGCAATTCCACTTCTGGGTATTTAACCAAAGAAACTGAACTTCTTCTTTCGACACACATCACACTTTCTTCAACAACCTTTCCTTGCTTTCCTGGCTTTTTACCTTGGGATTAATTCTCTCACAGAAAGCCCTCTCATAGGTCTCATTCTCAGCCTACTTCTGTGTTAGCACTTTTTGACTTCCTTCCTTGATGCTGGCTTAGACTCTCTTTTCACCATCTCAGGCCAACTTTTGAACTCAGCCCATACTCCAGAAACAATGGTTATGCTTGCCTCAATGCTCTCAACTTTGGCTGTCAATTGGGGCACTTTCAAGTCTGTGTGGGCTCCACTCCAGAACTCTTAAATCAGAATCTCTGGGGGTGGATCCTCGGTATAAGAATTCTTTTAAAATTCCCATCTTGTTCTAAAGTACAGCTGGGCACTTTAGATCATTGCCCTAGAGCAGACTATGCTAGCCTCGGCACTATTGACACTTTGTGCTGCATAGTTCTTTGTCATGGGAAGCTGTCTTTCTTGTGCATTATAGTTCATTTAACATCATCCCTCACCTCTACCCAGTAGATGCCAGTAGCAACTCCCCTCACCCAACCATATGACAACAAAAAATATGGCTAGACATTACCAAATATTTTCCTGGGGGAAAAATCACCCTGATTTGAGAATTGCTGCTCTACAGATAGCACACAGTCAGATAAGAGGGTTATTTATGAAACTAGAGTTATAAAGTAGAGCAACGAGGAGGACCAGGGACTCAGGCAGAGGCTGACATCTTTCCGGACATATTGAGCATGGCTCAGATGGAATGGACTCCAGGCAAGAAACCTGACCCTGGCCACTTGTGTGGGGCAACTATTAGGGAAGCTGGCCCAGCTTCATGTTCTTGAAGAAGAGGCATCCGATGTGCATCAAGTCAGCTAACTGGAAAACAGCTGCTGCTGGGTGCTCCACATGTGCCAAGAGAGGTGCATTACAGGGAAACGGTTCACAATGATAGTGGTTTCCTGAACAAGAGATACTTACATGTCTCACTGAGTGGGCCCAGGGTTAAGTCACAACACAGGAAAGCAGAAATGAATTGTGGATCAGTTAGGGACTGTATTAATTAACTATGTAACTGATGACATATAGAGTGGAAACAGGTCAGAGGTGATTTTCCTCTTACAACAAAGAATCTGCAGTAGGCTCTCCAGAACTGGTGCAACGGTTCAAGATTTTTCAAAGACTCGGGGTTTTCTATCTGCCTTCTCTGTCATCCTTACCCTTAGTTGTCACCCTTACGATTGCAAGGTGTCTGCTATACCTCCAGGCATTGAATTAACATCATGGACCGGAAAAAGGAAACTGGGTTAAGGGCCAAGGGCAAAAAAACCAAAGGAATTTCTTTTAGGAAGAAAAAGTGAAAGATTTTATGCCTTCCCCAAAGAAATCCAATTACATCTTACTGACCAGAATTCTGCTAATGGATATCCTAGCTTCAAGGGGAGCTGAGAGAGAGAATATTTTAGCCAGACTCATTGCCACTCTGAAGAATAAAAGTCATTTGTATAAAAAAAAAGGGAGAAGTTTGAGAATGGATATTGGGCAGGCCACCAGCAGCATCTGCTAGAGGGAATCTAGAATCTAATCTGCAAGACAACAATTCAGAAGAATTCAGGGAAATAGCCCAAGTAGTAGACCTGAGAAATAAGGAAAGAAATGACCCTGTAACCAAGCCAGATATCTGTCTCCCTCAGGAGGGTTTTGTATATTTTCTACTGAGTAGTGGGCCAATTTCATGGCACAATCAACTCCAAATCTGTAAATTGACACAATTAAACTACTTTACAGAGCTGGCAATTGGTTAATCTGGCTGGAGTCGGGAATGTCAGGACAGTCTAAGTCTGACTTGTATACAACATTATGTAATTTGCAATATGCTCTCCATTTTCTCAAAGCATGAAAAAGAAATTGGTACAAAGTTAAGATTTCATGGAATTGTGAAATTCCAGGTCTCTTGGGGTTAATTTTATTCTGTAAAATGCAGTCTTATCTGTTTTTAAAGTCTTAGTTTAAAAGCATTAAGCATTTAAAAAATACCACTTCATATATAATTGGCATTGAGATTCATTTTTTTCCACTTGAATTTTATCTTTTGCCAGCAAATCACGTCTTTGCTGCATAGGCCTTAGTAACTGTGTTTCTTTTATGTCTATGCTCATTAGCTACAGGAGGAGAAGGACAGATATTACTTAGTGCCTAATGGGATATCTCCTTTTATAGAGAAGATTTTTATATATCACAGTTGTCCAACCAATGACATACTTATTTACTTATATGCATCTCCTTTTAGTCTTTTAGAGTTATAATATTCAGTATGTCTATTGATGCAGAATTCTTTAAATATTTCAGATTGTAATCCATTTTATAAAAAAAGTACATAAATTACAGTAATAGATTCAGAAGAGGTTTCGATTATATTTTTTTTCACAAAGAATGTTATTTTTGTTTGTACAACATATATTTTGTTGGTGCTCCGTGAAAGGACATTCTTTTCAAAACCCTCATCAAATAGTGCTTGTCATTTTTTCAATAAGATTTTGTGGTTATTAGTTACAATTTCTAAGGATTGGTGTGGCATGAGTGACTAATTTTCACCTTGAAAGAAGTATAATAGAGTTGAATATTTCACTGAGAAAATATAGTGTTTTGTTTTTGTTTTGTTTTGTTTTGTTTTTTTTGGTGAGGAAGATTGGCCCTGAGCTAACATCTGTGCCAATCTCCCTCTATTTTGTATGTGAGATGACATCGCAGCATTGCTCAATGAGCATTGCGCCCGTCCGTGCCTGGGATTCGAAGCTGTGAACCCCAGGCTGCTGAAGCAGAGCACACAAACTTAACCACTATGCCACTGCGCTGCCCCCGTTTTGCTTGTTTTAATCAATTGATACTTGTGAATCCTCTAGGGAGTTAAATAGCTTCTTGTAAGGCTCAGGGGTCCATTTAATAATTCTCAAGCGCGACATTACACAGCAATGTCCAATAGAAATATAATGTGAGCCACATGTGTGATTTTGAATTTTCTAGTGGACGTATTAAAAAAGTAAAAAGAAACAGGTAAAATTGATTTTAATAATATACTTTATTTCAACTAATGTATCCAAAATATTATAATTTCAATATTTACAAGCAATGTAAATGATACTATGATGGTAATTTAACATTATAAGTGTTCAATGTTATAAATGTAATTTAACATTCTTTTGATTCATATTAATTCTTTGAAATCCAGTGTACATTTTACACTTATAGTATATTTGAATTTGGACTTGCTAATAGCCACACATGGCTAGGTGCTACCATAGTATAGAGTACAGCTCTAAAGGTGTAGATTCTATGATTTCAAGGCAGCAGAAAACTATACTACTCGATAAAGGGAAAACCAAAATATAAATTAATTCTTTATTTTCTCAATTAAAATAGCCTCCAAGTTTAGAGGTATTAATAAAAGAGTCACATATCTGCTTTTGATAATCTATTCACTTAATTGCATTATATATTTAAAATTACATGCTCTAAAATAAAATTTTAATTAAAAACATTACTTTCTCATATTTCATGAAACAGTTTTTTTCAGACTTTTTCCATGGGTCTCAATACTCATGTCTTTGTCTTCCCTAGAATCCTCTAACTTCCCCAGAATCCTCTATTTTCTGGAGCATGTCTGCTTCACCATGGGCTGAGCTGTTGGAGACACAGCCTTTTTTTGAATTTGTATCTCATGCCATCACTGTAAATTTTAACACAAGTCACAAAATGTATTCATGTAACTTTAGGACAGTAGTTCTCAATGGGGTGTGTCTGGGATTTTGCCCCCCCCCGGGAACATTTGGTGATGTCTGGAGACATTTTTGGTCATCACATCACAACTGGGGGCAGGGTGTTATTGGCATCTCGTGAGTGGAGGCCAGGAAACTCCTAAACATAATACAATGCACAAGACAGTTTCCCATAACAAAGAATTCATCTGGCCCAAAATGTCAATAGAGGTAAGGCTGAGAAATTGTGGAGTAGCACAATTGGTTGTTGTTTTCATCCAGTAGGCATATGTTTGTGATCTTTCACTATAACCCTCACAGTGGTACTTTTGAAAGTGATCTTTAAAAATTGTTTACAATATGGTCCAACATTTTCAATTCTGAATTTGAACCCACAGGAAAAATTAATAAATCTGTATTAAGCCTTTGACCCTCTTTCTCTCATTTGGGTAATACCAAGGAGTGCAGATGTTGGATTGTATGGCAAGAGTATGTTTAATTTTGTAAGAAGCCACCAAACTATCTTCCAAAGTGGCTGTACTATTTTGCATTGTCACCAGCAGTGAATGAGAGTTCCTCTTGCTCCATATCCTCATCAGCATTTGGTATTCTCAGTGTTTTCGATTTTGGATATTCTAATAGGTATGTAGTGGTATCTCACTGTTGTTTTAATTTGCATTTCCCAGATGACATATGACGTGGAGTATCTTTGAATAGGCTTATTTGCCATCTGTACGTCTTCCTTGGTAAGGTGTCTCCTAAGGCTTTTGTCTCATTTTTTTTTTGTGAGGAAGATTGGCCCTGAGCTAACATCTGCCAATCCTCCTCTTTTTTGCTGAGAAAGACTGGCCCGGGGCTAACATCCATGCCCATCTGCCTCCACTTTATATGGAATGCAGCCACAGCATGGCTTGACAAGCATTGCGTTGGTGCACGCCAGGGATCCGAACCTGGCGAACCCCAGGCAGCCGCAGCGGATCGCGCGCACTTAACCGCTTGTGCCACCGGGCTGGCCCCACTGGCCCATTTTTTAATCTGTTTGTCTTCTTATTGTTGTGTTTTAAGTGTTCTTTGTACATTTGGGTAACAAGAGCTTTACCAGATGTATATTTTGCAAATATTTTCTCCCAGTCTGTGACTTGTCATCTTTATTCTCTTTTACTTTATTTCCTTTACTTTGAAGGGTATGCCCCAGCAAGCCCCAGACTACTGAAGCCCTAAAAATTTCATTGATCTTGTGGGCCCCGAAATTACCTGAGGGTTTATCCCCTACCCTCCGGAGTACCTGTGTCTTATAGAGATCTCCAACATACTTGTCACTTCTTGCTGATGCACTTTAGTTAACATGATATCATCAATATATTATATTTAATATGTGAACATTATAATCATCTGAAGACAGCTGATCCAGGTCCCTTCAGACTATATTATAATAGAGGCTAAGAGGATGAACATAACCATGGGGAAAGACAGTAAATGAATACTCTTGCTTGTCCTACATGAATGTATACTGCCTCTGATCCTGCTTCTTGAGAGGGATAGAACAGGATGCATCCACCAGATCAATAGCCATATACTGTGTATTGGAGACCTTGTTAATCTACTTTAGCAAAGATATTACATTGAGTTGAGCAGCTTCAGTTGGGTTTCCTATTTGGCTGAGTTTATGATAGTCCACTATCATCTTTCTGGATCTCTTTGGCTTTCACAGGGTTCAAATTGGTGAATTAAATGGATGTATATTGAAAACAACCATCTCTGCATTATTCAGAGCTTAATAGATGACAATAATCTCCATCATTTTTGCTAGGATGCAGCATTGTCTTTGATCTACTCTCTTGGCCAGAGGTGGGGAGGGCAATGATGGAGGCTTTCACTCGGCTTTTCTTACTGTGATGATTCTTACTATAGGGGTCAAAGGTCCAATGTTGGGAATTCTAACAACCCCCAAGTATGCCCACCCCAATTTTACATTTGGGAACTGGGGACGTGAACACTGGGTTTGTGGATCTAGTAGAGCCACTGTGAGCTGGATCTGGACCAGAACTCTCTAATGTATTATCTGGATCCTATATGTTCCTACTCTAACAAAGGGTCCAGTGATGATGCTTCAAATACTACAAATCCCCAAATATCAATGTCAAAGAAAATCTGTGACCAATTATCCTCAAAATGACAGGTACTCCCTTTTCCCCAGTGTGAAGTTATCTGAGTAAATGGCTTAGGACCCTTTGGAGAAGGACTGTAAGAATCACTGCCAGGTATCAAAGTCTGCTCTATGGCAGACATGGTGAAATGTCATCCAAATCCCCTTCAATAAGGGGATTGTTGTCCCCACTGCTGAGTGGCTCTTCAGGAATAGCCTTAGCTGCAGAAAGCCACTTTGCCAAAAGTCATGCCCCTTCCCAGGGTGGTCCACTTCCAGTGACTCACTAATGAGAGAGTTTAAAGACTCCCACTATGTTAGCACAACTCAGGACAACTCTGAAGGGCTATTCTAGCTCCAGAACTCCCTGCAGAGTTGATCAAATCTGTCTTTCGGGCCATCGTCACACTGGACTTCTACTTCTGACACTCTTGCTTCTTCCCTCTCATTTCCACAAGTTTAGATCCTTAAGTTTAGATCCCTAAATATTCTGCACATTAAATTCCATCTTAATGTCTGTTTTCTAGGGAAGCCAATCTGCAATGATTCAAATTCTATGTCCAACGGTCTTTGAAATGTATAAGTATATCCCTTTCTGCAATATGATTACTTGCCCTCTGGAGTAAGTCTGGGGAAATAATTACTGTATATACTTATTGGGGTGGTACAGGGTCCTTCCTCCCGGGGACAAAGCCTCTGTTTCATTCAGTGGGTCTTGGTCTGAAACTGCTCAGATCTGGATGCTGGGAGAGGATTATGAATTTTTAATGGCATGGCTTCCCTTAGCCTTCTGACCTATACTTGAATTCTTGTGTTTGTACAAATTGAACAAACATTTATTGGGCATCCTAGGTTTCTTTAGTCCTGTTAAGCATCTCCATAGCAATCTGTGGGTCATGCCCTCCTGGCTGCCACTGCAGCCTTATCGTTCATTAAGATCACTGCACACACCTGGCTTCTGCAACTAGGCTTGCCACTTCGCCTCTATTATTCTGAGGACCTATCAATCCTATTGAGCCTAGTTTTGTAAAAGCATCGTGTACTGTTGGTTTTGACTTACAAAGGAGCACCGCAACTGAGCTTCTTGGCGACACTGGTGCCCATCTCTCAGGAGCATTCCTTATTATTTTGGTAAACAATGTCCTTTGGTGCCAACCAGGGGAAATAATCATCTGGCTGCATAAGATGAGAATCTCTTTCTATCCTGCCAGAGAGTTCCTCTGGCTTTCCCACCTAGCCTTTAATTGGTCATTCATCACTCTCAGTATTTTATTGTCTTTTTCCTGTGCCTTGATTACCCTCAGCAACAGTTCTCCAAGTTCATTGTTCTTATAATTACTATTGTTTCCAGCACTTCTTTAATACCCGTGGCATTGCAGCCATCAGTCCTTTCCTTCCACTGGTATCAATTCCCAGTTCACCATGGTGGAAATTTTAATCATTCTACTAGTATTGCATGCCAGATGGTCTCAGTGCTCCACCTGACTGAAGAGGTCCTCATAACAGCCGGAAGGTGGGTGATCTGACACCAAAATCCTACTGCAGTGTGTGCTTCCTAGTACTATTTTTGGGACTAGCTGTTACAGGTCACGTTCTCCAGGAGACAGACTCAGAGACTCCAAGATTGGTATGCAGGCAGTTTATCAGGGAGTTTCTTTGAGAACAACATCTGTGAGGGGTTAGATGTTAAAAATCTAGCCTTTCCTTCTTTTTTTTTTTTTTCCAACCTCTGTCTGTACTTTTGGCATTTTCTCTCTCAAGAGCTGGAAAGGGTTGTTTTTTAAAAGACGGACTCAATAACAGAAATACTTCATGAAATTTTTATAGAGGAGTTAATACTTAGGTCAGAATAACAGAGGTCTAGACCCTGTCTCAGTTTGGTGGTTTATTTTATCATTGCTATACTGGTACACGTGTCTTAACAGAGTCACATCAATCTGGTCGGGTGTCAGGACTGTTTGAATGTACAGCGTTAGGACTCAATCTCCCATAGTTTCTGGTAGTGAGGCTGCAGGCTGGTGGGGAATAAAAGAGATGATGCATTTAACAAGGATCAGAGGACGAGGCTGTACTAGGAAATCTTCAGTGGGGCCTGAAGACCAGGCAATCCTGGGAATTAAAGTTACCCTATAGCAATGGCTTCTAAATTTCTTTTTCTGACCTTTCCACTGGCCCTTAATACATTTTGGACACTTTTTCTTCCATTTTGTCTGCCGACCATTTTTTTCTGTGCTCCCAGGAGGTCTCACTACTTATCTCCATGCAGGTAAAAAAGCAATCTCGGTCATCTGCACTTCAGTTGGAAAATTATGTGGTAGCTCTCTCTCCTCCAACCATGCACCCCTAACCACCCTGCCCCCTTGTGCGCCATTCATTTCCTTCTCCTAGTCTCGCTGACTCGGTTTCAGACAAGTCACTCTGGCTCTGATCTGGCTTTCTCTTAAAAGGCAAATGCTGCTATGGCCCCTCCATGAAACATATTCAGGAGATGTTCTATCTGCAGGCCGTGTCCAGGCATTTTGGACTCTGTCCTTGCTGGGCTCACAGCAGTCCTTCGTGCTCTTAACAGAGCAACGGGATCAGCCTCCCAGTCCTGGCATGAGTAATTATGCAACCTCTGTTCTATTCCCACAAATGTGTGCAGTTTGCCAGTCGAGGACAAACTTTTCCAATTCCATTAAACGTTATCAAAGATGAAGTTAAGGCAGATTTTTGGGTGGTCAGGTACATTTAGTTGTGCCACGGACTTGGAATTATATGTGTAGTATTAATTAATATTTAGCTCAGCATTAATATTTGTGCTAATTCAGGTCAATGTTAATATATGGGATAATAGGAATAATAATAACACTGTGAGATGCCATGAAATAGTTATATTACTGTTGTATTAGTATATTAGTACTGCATTATAAACACTACTGCAAGCATGAGTTAGATAAGAATTTCATTTTAAAGTGTGTACCAGGAAAATGAATTTGCAAGAGTGTGAGAGTATACATGGATGTGGAAAGTAAATAGAAAACAGAAAAAAGCAAAGCAATATTTTAACACTCTGTTGATCTTATTACTTTAAAGAATGTTGCTGAGATTCACACCTGTGAGATGAGGAGAACCAGATGACAAGCCACCGTGGACCTAAAGCTGTTGCCTGATGAGATGTGGGAATCTTGCATCAAGGCTAGGGTGGGACAACGCAGTAGAGACAATAGGCACACACATCGGGAAAAAAAGGAGGCGTGTGAGCAACACACAGCATCTCTGTACATCAGGCTGGCTTGTGCAATCCCCCCATGACTGTGTATAAAAGACCCACGAAAATGAAATACCTCGAGGGTATTATGATGACATGACAACAGGCTGCCTTTTGCCTTAGCAGAGCAGGCCACTTTGGGCAGTGTATAGGGACAATAAATCGTATATATACACATTTGTGTGTGTGTTTTTGTGCAAGAGAAAGAGATTGAAATAAGAGAGAAGCAAGGGTAAAATTTTGTGATGAATAAACCTATTAAAATGTACATAGAGCACCTTTTGAAATTCCTCTTTAACAATCTTCTCTTTCATTTGTAAGGCTATATTGCTGGTGGACCACCAAATTCTCATTTTTTATTAAAAACTAAAAAATTTCAAATTTAAAAAAATTGGTTATAATTTTGATAGATCATTTCAGTGTGTGGCTTTCAATCTGAGTTCCACCTAGCTGTAGCGTTCCTACAGTGTTCTTCAGGGAGTGATTGTCCTGTCACAAATATCTCATTTGATTTTTAAGGAACCCATAATGTAAGTGCTAGTATCATCCTCGCTGATAGGACACGAAAGCCGAGAGACCCTCAGTTGGCAAGAAGGAGAGCCAGAATTCAAACCCAATCTTCTTTCCTCAAATACTGTTTTCTCTTTTCTGTACAATCATTGATCCTGAGATGACAATGATAACTGATGTCTGTATAGTAATTTAGAGTTTCCAAAGCTATTTCATTACATTATCATATGCATTTAAAAAAATTCTGTGACCTTGTAACTGTTTCTATTCCCGATCATATTTTTTATAGATACAGAAATTGTGTTTCAGATAAATCACCAGACATGCTGAAGAGAAACAAAAAGCAAATGCCGAATCTAGGTCTTCTTTCTCTGGAAGCCAAGCTCCTTCCACCATGTCATACTGTTGATCTTGATGTGAAGCCTTAATTGTTAGAAAGAGTAGTGAAATAATTCTGAAATGTGCAAATGTGGGTTTTTTTTAAAGATGAAGTCCATGTGGAAACAGAAGCTTAGTTTCCTATTAAAATCTAGAAGTGATAAAACTTTAATTTTGAAGGCTTTAAGCACAGAAACAAAGCTGGCTAACCAAATTTTGTGTGGCAATCTATAAAATAACTTGGCATCCATCTGTATATCTCAAGAGACTGATGTTCTTATATTTGTCTTAGTTAGATTTTATGTTATTGCATGAGTCACACTGTGTCATTTGTTATTTCTATATTTTTAAATTCATGTTTTACATTTTATTACACTTCTGTCCCCAGAAAACATCACTAGGTTTTATCATTCAAAGTAGTAGTAGTAAAATAAGGATAGGTCTCTCTCTCTCTTTCTGTTTCTCTCTTTCTCTCTCTCTTCAATACAAGTGAAAACAGGCCACACTGGGGCACATGACAAGCAGCACTTTGCAAAATACTTCAAATCAAAATCATTCTCTACATAATAGGAGAGGGTCATTTTATAAAAATGAAGTTTTCAATAGAGGAGCAACAGAAAATCCGTTTCTTTTGGTTAACCTCTGATAACAAACACTAAGCATCAAAGAAATGAATATTTTTAGTTATTTGGTTGGTATTTTCTATGACGGAACATAAAGTAAAATATCACTTGATAAATTTAATTTGATAAATTCCTCAGAACACTGTTCTAGGGATGTTACTACATGAGCTTTGGAAAAAAAGTTGGAATAATGAAGTTAAAGAGGTTTATTTACAGTATTATTTCTTGGAAACCTTAGAGAGTTCTAAAATTATTTAGTCAGAACTCAGCTTCTGAGCCCCATTTTTCCCCAGGACTTCTATTAACATCTTCTCAAGCAAAACCCTATAAAAGAGTTGATCAGCGCTATGTTAGAAGTATAGATAGACCTTACCTATAAAAAAATATGAAATGTGATCAAGGATAATTGAATTTATTTTATTCATTTTGTAGATTCTCTAATAGTTCTCAAATTTGTGATACAGCATGTTTTTAGCCCCAAAATGATGAAAATTACATTTTCTGTATATATGAAAAAAATCTTGATTATTTAGATCCACAGTGACCATACATCAATAGCTAATAATCAAGTGGGACATTTTGAAATTCAGGAAGTAACATATCTCCTCTTGTTATATCCCAGTGTCTCAGAGAAAAAGGCACTCACCCAACTCTCTATTGCTGTTTTTCCTGGGTCTTTCAATTGTCCCAGAGACCTTGCACTCTCTCCCTGTCTAATACCATCAGTCTCTCTCTTTTCCACTCAACTTTCTCCGCAAACTCAGCATGACCTAAAGCACTTGTGTTATTCCTCAAGTCAGTATCAGCCCTTAATTTCCACATTACTTTCAAAACCACCACCTTTTTTCCAATATCATGGGCTTCAAACTTATGTTTATTTAAACACATTCCTTTCATCATCCTGCTACTTCAAAGTTTAAAGAATCCTTTGGAACTTGATTGACTATCTATCATTGCCATGTACCATACTAGGTGCTCAAAGTCAAAAGTTGAATAATACAAATTCCTAGCTGGGAAAAAGACAAGTAAATAAATCAGTACAATGTAATGTTACAAAGAAGGGTATACTCAATATGATGGAGGAATGAGAGAAGGGAGTGTTGGTCACTGTGTGACAAAAGGGCAGGGCTGGGGGTACAAAGGAAATCCTCCAGAGATAGAGGTCATATCAGCAAGTCTTAAGTGGTGTGTTGGTATTTACCAAGATTGAGAGTGGAGAGTGGAGGCAATCCGGGGGAGAGAGCATTGAAAATAAAGACACAAGAGAAAGAAAGAACAATCTGTTGGATGGGAAAAAAGCTTGGTTTGGAGTTCTCAGTGTCATCCCTACGGATTTGGACTTTTTCTGTAGGTATACAATATAGGTTCTTAAGTGGGAATAAAGTAATGATTGGGTTTTAGAAAGATCACAGACAAAGCTATGTAGAAGATGGATTGGAGGAAGGTAAGTCAGGAGTCAGGGATACCAGTTAGGGTAGAATGTCAGATTAAAAGCGAATGATAATGAGGTCTTGAACTGAAGTTGTAATGCTGGGACAGGAGAGGAAAAAGGTAGAAGTGGCTAAGGTGATAACATGACTGGTTATCAAAAGAATTTGTGGGCAATGATCATTTTCATGGGCATGACCAGTCCAACGTCCCAATTTCTCAACAGCCTTTAACTGACAACAAATTTTATTTTGCTCCACTCATTCACTGACTCTCAGGGTCACAACCTGAATCTTTTATGCCATGAAACTGCTGCATCTTTGAAATATTAAAATCCCACTTTTTACTCTCCCACCAAAGCTTCTATTCTGCCGGTGATTATGCTCAACCACTCCTGCGACCCTTGTTTTTTGACTTCATTGGAATCTCCTAGCCATTGACCCCTTTCCTCTCTTTACCTTCTCTCTGAGTTATCTTTTATCTCTATTTTTTTTTCTACACTTCTGAACATTCTTATTCTGTGTTCTTTAATCTCGTCTTTCAGAAAAAAACCCAAATCAAGTGTCTATCTTCTCTGCACTTGCCCTGGTCAGATAAACACTGCTGGGGAAAAGAAATCACACAATGAGGCAACTGAAAATGTATTGTCATTAATGTCAATAGGCTCTCATCATAGTACACAATATTACACTGATTTTGTATTCAGCCCTTTCTTTCTTGCTCTTCACAAATCATTTTGGAAATTTTCTGCAAACTTCTGACTCATTTTTTCTCTTCAGCATCATTTAGTACAATCGAGGCAGCCAAAGTCACATTGCTGGGATAGGGGAGTGGTTCTCAGTGAAGCCAATTAGAGGAAGGATGGGGATGTGTTGTGGACTGGAAACATCCTTCTAAAAGGAGTCTATTCCACAAGGAGTCTACATTCTAGAAAAATTTCCAATCACAATAGCTGAAGAAACTTTAGCTTAAAAAATTTACTGGAATATTGTACTTCACAAGAATTGCAGCTAATTGAAGAAGGAATCATTTATCATATCACACTCATTATCTGCCTAATTAATCAATGAAGTAACATAGAGAAGAGAAAAAACCCTCAACTAGTTGATTTCATCAAAAATAAATGCATGCACTTCTCCTATGCCCATAGACATAAGTCCACTCTCACCTCCGACTCATGAGTCAGAATATCGTAGCTGTTTTGCTCACCCAAGGTATCCCAATGTCTTACGAAATGATAATTTAAAAAGTAGGAGAGTTGTCCCTGATGTTTAAAAGAATGATGATATCTAAGAATATTATAATTAATTGGTAATCTCATATGCAATATAGTACCCCAAATAACATTTCAACATGTAAAAATGTGATTTTCTTATCATTGTTATTAATTTAGAAAGTAGTTCATCTAGATACTTTCACTGAACATGAAGTTTATTTTTCCAGTAATACGTTATTTAAGTAAAAATATCTGCTCCAATAAAGTATTTTATACAGATAAATTGCACAATGAAAAATATTAACTATGATATATATAAAATCTCAATTGAAAGTATGAAATCATAAAATGAAGTCATATTTTAGGCCAAATCCCACTGATTCTTCAATTTACTAAGAAGTAAGCAGCTTAAATACTTGCTTGAATAGAGAAAATTTACATCTAATTTATATTAAAAAATAAATCTACTTTAAAAAATAATTTCTTATATGAATAGTGAATATACATGCCAAATTTTAATAACATAAATGAGAGCTATCTACTTGTGTTTCCTGTCTCAAAGTTCTGTTTAATCAATTGTTTGATATAGATTGAGCTTCCTATCAGATCAAAGACTCCCAACATAAAAAAATTTTTTATATATGTCAAGCTACAAGTTTGTTTTTATCATTTTAATTATAAAATATGTAAAAGTTATTTTTGGAGAGATTAAAACTTTCTTGATTGAAACCAAGACAGGCTTAAAATAATGTTTTTAGACTTGAAAGAAAAAATTGTCAAACCCCGCTGAGTTTTTTACTGCATTAAAATGAGCACAATTTAAGTCAACACAAGAGGAGGAAATGAGATGAGAGAAGTGCACACGGAAGAAGAAAGAGGAGGAGAAGAAGTAATGACAGTTACTTTTTGTAAAGGAAAGCATGGAGAGAGTGAAATAAACAGGGGATAAGAGAGGGAGAAAACATGAAAAGATGAGAGAAAAGGGAAAGGGAGGCGAGTCAAAGGAAAGGAAGAGGTGGGTGGAAAGGATAGGTCCAGGAGCACTAACTGGGCACTTTACACGAATAGCTGAATCTCTCTCCCCACAGTTGCGTGAGGTCGACAATATTACTATCACAGAGGGTGAGAACTCTCTCCAAGTCACAGAGCTACTAAGTGGTGGAGGTGGAAATAGAACTCCACTATGTATCTCTCTAGGTCCTGCTCTGAACTCGACACACATCTGACTCTTTTAGAGAAGTGAGAAAAAGGAGCAAAAACAAAAGAAAGAGAAGAAAGAAGAGTTAGAAGAGAAGGACTGAAAAGATAGAGAGGAAGAAAACTGAATAGGATCATGGACATTTTCTGGAGTACCCATCAGAAGATTCAAGATTTTGGTAACAGACTTTCTACAGTTTAGTTAGGTGACAGTAAGGATAATTTTGAAGCATTTTAGCTGACACCAACATAGATTTTAGAAGATGGGATCTTTAAAGATATTTTAATTTCTGCTAATTCTACTCCCTAATCACCCCTCCCCTTCCCAACACACATACATTACAAAAGTCTTTTCAAGGCATTCACTTGAGAATCTAGGAATTGGAAAGGGTTTACAGAAAATACCATTTATTGAACAAAGTAGAGTGGTCTGTATATTATGTACATAAATTTATAAAATTCTCCTATAAATTATGTGAGGTTAAACATCATTATACTGATTTTGGAGACAAAGAACCTGAGAGATTAAACTCACAATGAACTGTAGCAGGGACAGAATTTAAAGCTGAGGCAGTCTGATGCCAAAAGTATGGCTTTTTTCCCCATTCTTTCTTTCCAGAATATTACCTCTGTTGTTTTTCTGGTCTTGTCCCAAATAAGTAGGAATAACAAAAACTGCTGTAATTATTTCAAATTTCTTATTTCTATGAAGTCATAATCATAGATGATGATATTATACTGCATTCTTGGAGCCAATGAGTAACTTGCATAACTTAAAAAGAGACAGAGTTGACTTTCTTCACTGTTTTTCCCACCACCAAGAACATATCTTGTCTGGATCTGCTAAGGCAAAGCCAACAATAAGAGAAGGTGCAGACTCAGCCCTTACTTTCAGTGATGGTACACGGAAGAGCGAGCAGGATGTGACTTGGGCTATCTTCACTCCTGACTGTGGTTTAAAAAAAAAAGTTTGGGAGAATTTTTATTCTAATTCTAAGTCTTAATTTGTATGCACCATGTGCAAGCACCTGCTTTTAGGACTTCGTGCACCTTCTCTCTTCTTACCTTTAGCACTTCTCTTGGATAGCTCTCCTGGGAGGAAGTAGGGCTTCTCTGGGAGAGGCTGAGAGCAAGACAACAGTGCTTTTCTTAAACTTGCAGAAGTCCATGTCGTGTGATGGAAAACTGGATTTGTATATGGAAAGGATTGTTTTCCTACTGCCATAACTCCTATTTCTTAAATCACGGAATGGAGCATTTCTTAAAGAATAATTACATCACTCCCCAATTAATCCAATCAGTGTGGAAACACTAAACAAGGATCACAGCCTTGGCACTTGCTAATAGTTTCCCTATGATAAAGTTTTCTCTGTTGAATGAAGACAGCTTATGGAATTGTAGTTAATGCTGTTCTCTTATCAGTCCATAGAAACCGACGAGTCAAAATAGCTCAAAATTTATAGTCATGATCTAAGATCTAGTACAATCCCACTCTTTTCTAGTGTGATCTCTCAACTTCAGTTTCCTCATAGTTAAAATGGGAAAAATAAAACCTATCCCCCAAATCAGATTATACATGCTTCAGTGCTGTGAAACTTGAAACATTATACAAATGAAATCTAATATCGTTACTTCCATAACTTATCTGCTATTATTCCCCCCAAATGTTAAAGGCTGCTATGGGCTGCTATTCTCCCAAATATTAAAGGATGCTGCAACCTGAACTCTGAGGGCAACTGCAAGCCTATTCCTAAACTCCTACTTTGCTAAAAATTGAAATTTAGTACAATGAGGGCAAGGATATTTTGTGAGGGCATAGAAGCGAGAACTTAGATTTTTTTTAATTTATCTTTTTCTTGTCGTGTTCTTTGGTGATTAATTACAGCCGTATGTAAAAATTCAGATGCTCCTCAAAATCAAATAATTTGGATTTACAATTGATTTGATTATGCCACTGTCTCTTAAAAAGTTGTGTGCACCGTTTAAAAATAGCCCCACTCTCTCTCAAGCTTAATTGATTTAAATGTTGCATTTTGCAGAGCGTATGATACCAGGAAGGTGAAATTACAATGTTGCGACAGAAGAGAGCCATGCTAAGAAGCAATATGAATAATGCCTCCTTGAGATACTGATGGATAGATGGTGGGGGATCTGAGGATCAGTCATAGTTATTAATCATGTGTGGTAATATGACTGACTGTTATTACTTCATACACTAGTTGGCTAGGAATGCAGCCAGTTCAATAAAATCATTTTAACTTCCTTTTCATGGTGGTCATTTTTCTTGTGTCTCCTTTCCTCCTTTGGTGTTCTTCAATTAAGGGAAAAAAGGCCTTCCTTTCATTTCACTGTAAGTGACCCATGATTGGGGTTCACTGGGGAAAAAAATACAGCCATGCTATTCAGAGCACGTCTTTTCCTGTGGGTGAGAGGGCTCTGCAAGCTGGCTGTAAGCCATGAAAAGAATTGGGTAAATTGATCCCTCTCCTCCCGACTCTCCACCTGTATTCCATAGTCTTACTGCTAAGAAGGGATAAAGAAATACAAATTTGTCTTTTTTCTGTGCAGTAAGTACATTCAGATATTTCTGTACATATTTGATGTAGAGAAATTCCTCTGGAAATGAAAAAAGAGAACTTCTAAATGTGGAGCAGACATATGGTTTGCTATTTGAAGTATCCCCATTTGAATTTTGCAGGAAATGTAACACAGCTAATAAAATGCAGCCTTAAGTGTTGAATGTTCTGGACTAAAGATATTTTAAAGACAACTTATGGCCTTGAAGATTCCCAGGAATTGTAGACTGCAGGGGATATTATTTGCTTTAGCTCAATGTTACCTTTCAGAATTATTAAAAACAATTCAGATGAAAACGACTGTTTAGCTGAAGCGGCGAAATATTAATGAAACCATTTCATCCATTGATGAACTGTCGCTGTGTGGGGCTGGGTATTTTTGGCTGATGTTAAGCTAAAGCATATTTAAGGCCAGAGTTTGGTTGCACAGTGTGTTTGTAGAGCTATACTTTAGATATTAGAATTTTGTTACACAAATACAAAACTTTTGAAAGCACTTCTTACAAAAACTGCAGTGGGAAAAAAGGAATGTGAAGGTAATACCTTAATACATTTGATCATAAATAGTCGTTTTGGTAACTGATTTAAGTTCCAATGCTCTTTTCCTCCCCATTTACTATTGCTGTGAATCCGGAATTTGAGCTATCTTAAAGTAGCTGTCAAATAGTGTTGTCCATCTTCATCTGCAGGTAAAGAATAATCTTTTTGCTCGTAAAATTTTCCAGGCACTGACAGCGAGAAATTAACTAAAACAGTATTTTATTCCCTGCTGTAACAGTGAGTACACAGCATTAAATATATTATTAATCCAACAAAACATTTTCATACTAAGCCATTTGGATCCATCAGTAGCCCCATTGTAATTGATGGATTACTGTGTTACCATTTAATTTAGTTTTGTTTTAAAGGCATAACACTCAGTATCATTTTAGTTAATTGTATAACCAAATAAGGAGAGAAAATGCTTCAGGAAAATGAGCAACGACGAAGAGGATTCTTGTTGTTAAGAAAATTATTATGAATTGTTTTCTTAAAGGCTCTGCACATGCAACTGCTTACCTTTTCAACATTTACTTTCAATGTAATTGAGGAAAAGAAATGAGGGAGAAGAAAAATTCAATTAGTTGTAATTTGGGTGTTCTACCTCTCCCTTAAATATTGATGATAATATGTCAGGTCTGCTTTTGGCTTTAGTTTTCCTCTCAGAGCAATTTTCAAACACAAAACCAACTCTGCTCAGAGGGAGAATTACTGGAAATCAATTGCAATTTCATTTGTTAAAATTGCACCCCCAGCCATTTCTGCTCAATTATATCACACTCAAATCACTTGTTAAATATCTTTGTGTCAAGGAGTCAATATATGGAAGTGAATGCTATGTATATATTTGTGTGATTTTAGAAAATGACAGAAAATTTTTCCTTTGATGAAAATTGCTTGAATTTAAAACTCATACTAAATTGCTCAAAGATAACCAATTTGGGTCTTTTAAAAAACACCCTTTAATTTTAGAACATTTTAGATTTACAGAATTATTGCGAAGATAGTACAGAGCATTCCTGTATACACCGGATCCACTTTTCTCTATTATTAACATCTTACATTAGTATGGCATATTTGTCACGATCGCTGAATGAATACTGTCATATTACATTCCATACTTTATTTGGATTTCCTCAGTTCCGTAATGTCCCTTTTCTGTTGCAGGATCCCATCCAGAATACCACATAACATTCAGAAGTCATGTCTTCTTTGATTCCTGTTGGCTACAACAGTTTCTCAGACTTGTTTTTGATAATGTTGATAGTTTCAAGGAGTACCGGTCAGGTATCGCGTGGAATGGCCCTCACTTGGGATTTGTCTGATGTTTTTGTCACGACCAGAATGGGTTTATGGATTTTGGGGGGGAAGACCACAGAAGTCAAGTACCATTCTCATCACATCATATCAGGGGTATATACTGTCAACATGACATCACACTTAATGTTGACCTAGATCACCTGGATGAGGTGGTTTTGTCAAGCTTCTCCACCATAAAGTTACTCTTTTCTTGATTCTTTCTCATACTGTGCTCTTTGGGAGAAAGTTACTATGAACAGCCCGTACTTACAGAGTGGGAACTTGTGGTCTCTCTTCTCAACAGTGGAGTATCTACATAAATAATTTGGAATTCTTCTGCACTGGAGACTTATCCCTTCTTCCTATTTACATTTTTATTTAGTAATTTATTTATAACACTATAGACTCATAGATATTTATTTTATACCTTGGGATATAATCCAATATTACTCCCTTACGTTTATTTATTTATTTATTTAGCTGAAATTGTTTCAGCTTTGGCCATTGGGAGCTCTTTCACTTGGCACCTATATCTGTTTCACATATCCCGTTATTGTATGGGGTTTGTTTGTCTGTTTTTGTTTCACACTTCCTTACTTTGTGGAACTGCTAGATGCTTCAGATTCTTCTTGTACATTTCCAGCCCAGTGCTAGAATCAAACATTTCTGCAAGGGGTCCTGGTTTTCGTATTGGAGAATGGTATTAGAAACTAAGTTTTGGGTGCTAAGTGTGCTCAATGGGTCTTTTTCTTTTCTTTTCTTTTCTTTTCTTTTCTTTTCTTTTCTTTTCTTTTTTTGTGAGGAGATCAGCCCTTGTGCTAACATGTGCCAATACTCCTCTTTTTTTTTTTTTTTTTGCTGAGGAAGACTGGTCCTGGGCTAACATCCTTGTCCATCTTCCTCCACTTTATATGGGCCGCTGCCACAGCATGGCTTGCCAAGCAGTGCGTTGGTGCGTGCCCGGGATCCGAACCGGCGAACCCTGGGCCTCCACAGTGGAGCGCGCACACTTAACCACGTGCGCCACCGGGCCGCCCCAATGGGTCTTTTTCTTTAACTTTTTTTTCCTCCATGCACATCTTTGGCAAGATAACTTGGGAAGTTTTTTGTATTTAATAAGGAAAATTGAAAATACCAATGCATTTAGAAATATGTGTAGATATTTTAGAACATGAACAAAATTAAGATGACTTCATAAAGTTGCCTAAACATAGTTTACCAGTTTCTGAGATTTCCCTCTGACCTTTGAAAGATAAGTAATTTGTGCTGAGTTGGATTCACAAGGTAGATGTTTCAGAGCTGGGAACTATTGTAAACTTTGTCTGAGATCTGGAAGCACTCACGAAAGTGGATCAAAACATAGGCATAATCCTTCTACTGAGGTTTAGATAAGCTATTTCTCTAAAGAATGTCTCATTTCTACAGTCAAACATCTCATGATCAATGAATTACTCTGAGATTAAGCAACTGTCCTGCCACAGACAGAAAAATTTTGACTTAATATTGACTACCATTAGTTTCTTGAAAATGCTTTCTTTTCCAACTGTGAAGTGACAATTATCCAAAATGAATTTGTGCACAATAAAAATAAAATGTGTGATCTTTCCTATATGTAGTAGATTTGTGCTGATTTTGACTCTGTTTTATTATTCAGTAAGTGTTTAATGGGCACTCACTGGGCCAGTCTCTATGATCTTCAACAGCTTTTATAAACTTTAGTATTTATTTGTGATGTAGTCGATGGACAGGAAGAGTACAGTGAGTGATCATGGAAGGCAGAGCAGGAAAGATCTGTCACATGGGCTTCCGTAGGAATTGGCTATTACTGAGTTAACTAAACTTACATATATGTTGAGCAAAGCTCTATAAGATCTAAAAGAGCAAGATTTATGGCTTTCTAGTTTATATGGCAGCTATATTAGCTATTACGTAGAGTTGATCCTTAAGGAAAATAAACTAAAAAACTTTAGCACCACACTGGGATTAACGGCCAGGATGATTGACTAATACATTGAATAAGGCCATATTTTTACTATGTTTATTCTACTACTAATAGTACTCAACAATTACTATTAATAGTACTATTAATAATTCAATAATATTAAATACAATGTAGTAGGCATTAAGCTACGGTTTTGTAGAGCATATAGATTTAATACCGAAAATAAGTTCCCATGTTTGATATCTGCTGCATGGTAAGGAAATGGAGATGGTGAGAGGATAGTTAACTCACTGAATGTCACACAGAGAACAAGGAACAAGGTTGGTTTTTAATACAAGAACTTCTAATTTATGTTCCTAATTGCTGAACTATACCACCTCATTGAAAATAATTCGATTTGGGGATATAAATCCATTTACAGCTGGAGTGAAAATCTGCCTGATTACATGATGAAAAGCCTAATCTGTCTATATTAAGGTATATAGTATATTGCTATTATAGAGCTACGTGTGTATACATGTATATGTGTGCACACACCCACATAAATATATAGTGAAAGGGAGAGAGAGAGTAAATTTAAATTTAATTTTCTATTAAATTAGTAATTTGACACATAGCACTTGGAGATTTTACTAATTGCAGTATGGATTTCATAGTGTAAATTTCACTATGGTTATTACGATTTTCCCTTATCACTGCTAAGAGCTCAGAGAGGTAAAAGAAAAAAAAATAAAGGCAGACTAATGTAGATGAGAAATTACTTATGTTGCAGAAACATTGTTCATTTGCTTCTGGCATAAGTTGAGGGAAGAGACCATATATTTATGTCACAACATAATGGCATGCTGTAGGCTATTTCTGTGTGCATTCTCGTTCCAGACTAATTTGTCAATTGTTGGTAAATTCAGCATCTTCCACATCCGGATAAATATAGATTTCTCTCTCGGTTGACGGTAAATACACTGCAGCTGCTGTATGGCAGGCGGCAGATAGATGGAGGCGTTAAGGTGAGTTTCTTGCTGAGTGCGGTGCAGTGAAACCGGGCACTCTGGAGAAGGTGTATTGGAACATATTAGAAAACGAGGCCAGAGTCTGGGGTCGTCTCCCCATCATCATCATGATTCTTGCCTTGGCCAGTGTGGTTTCTTGAGTTGTGGGAAGGCAATTAGGACCAGAATGACTCAGCCCAGAACATGGGGCTGAGGAAATCAGGTCCTGGTTTCAATAACTATGTTGTTTAATTAGCTTTGCTTTGATCTATCTGTCTCAAATCTTTTTGGAACAAGGTGGAAATAAATAAATATCTAAATAATTAAGTACACAAGACAAACTTTGATGCATAGTCCTCTTTGATCTCTGCTGTATAGCCAGTCATCTCAAAAATGTTACAAAGGGGGATCGGGGAAGAAATAGGTGAATATTAAAAAAAAGAAAAGAAAAAAAAAGTGCTAACCTTTGAATAACGCAGTTCTAGATGTTACATTCAAATAAAAAGTGTAGCACTATAAAAGAAACTAATTTGGAGAGGTTTCAAGAATGCTAAAAACAAAATTTTAAAAAGTAACGAATGTGGCGGTATAGTGTCTGAAAGGGTGACATGAGGACAGCAGCATCAGCAAGACTTCAGAAACTCTGAGGATGGGGCCCGGCAATCTGTGTTTCAACAAGTTCTCTGGATAAATCTACATGAGAATCACTGGTAAAGTTACATTCACTAAAGTTCCCGAAAGGAGAGGAAGACTCCGGATTCACCTGTCACTTGAAAGGAACAACTAAAAAGAAGAACTTTGGAGTGAACTGCTGACCCCAAACTGAGTTATTTATAGATGATATTATCACTCAGTTGGATTTTTTTGTTAAACAAATTCTTTGTCCATCATATTGGATATATTGGGGAAAAATAACCTTCCAGCTACTCAGAAGTGATTTCAGGACATTTTCCCTGATAGATTTCGTCAGTCTCAGATTTGCAAAAGCTGTTATGATGGGTTAGATAGATAAGTCAAGTACCTAACAATTGAGCTTTGTAACTCAACACCCCTGAGGTGAAGGGCTCAGGAATCTAGAGCGTATGGGCAGTGTTTGGAGGGATAATTCTAACAGAATTTAATTCAATAATTACTTATTAAAAGGTGATTGTGACTATGGCAAAGAAGTTAGTGATGTGGAAAATGTATGTATAAACCATGACTCCTATTCTTAAATTGCTTACCGTTTTTATTTACCTAGGGAAAATCTTAGAAAACACATATTTTACTAGTAGGTATTTGCATACATATAAATTATACAAGCTCTCATATTGTGCTAGCATTCTTTAAAATCAGAGCTTCAAATTATTTTAGATACTCAGCCCAAGTAAATCCACATAGTCATGACTGGTCTCTGATGAGTCCTCTCATGAATACAATTTTATGATTTTCTCTTGGAATTTATTAACTGTTGAGACACAGAATTTAGTGGTATAACTCTTTAGGCATCTTAGTCTCCAACAACAAAACAGAAGGTCTTGAATTCTCAACCTCATTACTTCAAATACAAGTTTTTTGAAATGACATTTAAAAGCATCAAAGAGGGGTCCATTCCTTATATAGGAATGAAAAAATTGAATTTAGCATGAAGGAATAAAGCATTCCACCTCCTTACATCAAAAACAAGAGCTATTTGGGAGACCTAGAAGTGGAAAGAAAATGCCAAAATTGCTAAAGTAGTAATGAACATCTTTTCACAAGGGGGAAGTAAAGCAGATCTCAACAACGCACACATAAGTAGAAGAGACTTGTGAGGGTAAAGACAACGCAGCTTAAGCAGAAAATTAGGTCTAAGGGAATAAATTGGAATTCAAATGTAGTTAAACATAAGCGGAAAATGAAAATAGCTAATTTTTATTAGATATGAATGAAAAGGTGAAAATCAAAGGTGATTTCTAAAATAGAAAATCTCCTAATGAATTGATTAAAACTCTGGTAATGATTAGGAATAATTAATTGAAACTGGGCTAGCTCAAATTTGGACTCAATAAACTAAGCTGGAAATGAAACACTTTTCATAAAATATATATTCAAGTGGTCAGGCTTATTTGTGTTTGAGTGACTCCATGGAAAACTTTCAAGTCAAAACGAGGTCCATTACTGGGGAACCAGGAAGCCTGACAAAGTGCCTTGATGGAGAGAAGAAAATAGAGCTTCTACTTAAAGGTAGCAACAACAAATTTCTACAAATGAAAGATCTGTAGTATTAATCACAGATCTGTGATTGGTATTAATTATTTACATGTTTCATTTTACAATATGGGAAAATGAAATGCAAAAATATTTGTAAGGGAATAATGTGTTGCTGCTAATCAATTTTCTTTAAATTATTCAATAAATAAACTATAGGATTAAAAAAACAAAACTTCTGACAAATTGATTGTAAAATTCATATGAAAGAGTTAACATGTAAGAGGAGCCAGCATGTATAACTGGTTATGACAACATAGTGGAATAAGATAACTTTAAAATTCTTTCAGTACAAATATGTAGAAATTCTGGATAAAATATAGCCAAAACTTCAATTTAATACCTGTTAATCTTGGAAAGATAAAAAGAAAGCAATATCTAGGTGCAAAAAACAAAGAGAAGAATCAGCAAATTGAAAACCAGCGTATAGATGAAGGAATTGATGCTTCAGTAGCTTGGTGGTGAGCAGCGAAAGATGGGAAAGGGAAAGTATTGTATTGACAACCAACTGGCTTTGGTTTTAATGCCTAGATGGGGACAAGAGACAAGGGATTGGAGCAATGCAGGAGGGAAATCAACCTCCCCTGCATAAACCAGAACCCCAGACGGACTGCACATTGTGTGAAACGTGAGTTAGAAAAAATAAAATATCTGAAGGTACAGAACGATCACAAGGAAGTTTTGAGGGAAAGAAAACATTTCTCCAAACTATGATTTTAACATAAGTGATCCCAAGTAGTTGACATGTGTGAGCAGCTGAAAGAAACAAAGGCAAACCCGCTTTGGAAGACGTGGTCTCACCCCAGGTTAAACATAAACCTCAGTTAAATCCCCACTGAAGATGAGTCCAAAATCACAGAGAACATGGGGAATCAATCCACTGTGATTAAGCGTCAATAGGAGAATTGAAACGTTGAAAAGGTCACAAATATAACTATAAAATAAGTATATTTATTTAAATAAATAAACCCCTATTTAAATAAAGGGGTAGTGATCTTTAAACTAAAATTCAAACATAAGGAATTAAAAATACAAAAGATGACAAGTCAATGTGAAAAAAGCCAGGCAAGTTTTTAAACAGATGTTATATGACTTGTAATATGCGTGAATTACATATAAACGGATGGAGGAGGGAGCTAGCATCTGAACGAAAAAGCAACTTCTTACACCACGGACTAAATTATTGCTGCCATAGCAATGAGTAATGGAAGTGTTTCAGTTCCTTCTTTTTCTTTCCCTACAATTGACAGATATTTTGGTAGAAAAAAACGTTCAAATGTTTGAAATTATGATTAGATTCTCAAGCTAACTCAGTTTCAGGTAGATTTGACAATAACTTATAATGTCAAAATATTGTATGTTCAAAAACCACATTTCTCTACTTTTTTTAGTTCAATGCAGTGTAAGTTAAATAAGAATGTATAATAATCAAGATATCCTTTTGCATGTAATATCTGTCAAATATGGGAAAAATGGGCAGATTTACAAAAGATTCCAATATCATTTCTAGAAATAAAAAATATAGTCAATAAAATTAAACAACTCCATAGAGGTCTTCTATAGCAGATTAGACACAGGTGAAGATATACCTAATGAACTGAAAGATAGAGCTTAAAGAATTTCCCAGAAGGCAGTGAAAAGAGATCAGCAGATGGTTAATGTGGCAGAGAAGTTAAGAAATGTGGAAAATGGAATAAGAAGATCCAAAATATGTCAAATAGGTGCTACAGAAAGAGAGAATAGAAATATACTATACAAATATACAATATCTATTGCCAAAATGGAAAAATATAAACATGTAGACTTGTTGTTACACCATAATTTATGTAAAGTGATATAGTATGCATACGAGATTGTGTATGTGTAGATTACCTTCAAAAGCAGTACACAAGATATGCAAGACTGGAGAGGAGGCCTGTGAATCAAGCGAAGGAGAGAAATTTTCACTTATATATGTATTATAATTTCATTTTTATTTACCTACACAAATTATTTTTTCCTACAAAATAGTTTTCCAGTGTTAAAAATTCATAGATGAAAAAACAAGAACTAAAGCAAAATGAGGATAAGAATATCAGATAAAGCCAGTGATAAAGTTACATAAAATATGCATGTATTGTTTTTTCTAGTGATGAACAATTTGGTTCTAAGCCTTTTTATTTTATTCACTACAAAGAGGAAAACACAAACTTTTATGATTCATAATTTTCAAAGACAAAGGCAGACTAATACTTCTGAAGAAGAATAGCTATGCTATGTGTTGAAATGATAAAGAAATGTTTCCTGAAGATCTGCAAGACTCTGGAAAATGCAATTATTAAATTTATCCATGTCTCTCCATAAGGTAGAACCCAGGAAATTGTCTTGCCAGTGCCAACACTGGGGATCTTAATACCCAATCATCATGTTTTTGTGTTACTCATTAATTGAACTTGTATTGAACACCCACTATATCCCAGGCACTGAGGATACACGGCCAGAACGGTTCATTTTATCACAAGCTAAAGGAAAAAGCAGACATGAAAGTAACCAATTACAGTGCAACATGATCATTTATATGACAGAGAGATTCACGAGGCACAACATGCTTACAGAGAAGATTGTAGCAGCATAATTTGAGCAAAATTTTTTTTTTTTGTGAGTAAGACCGGCCCTGAGCTGACATCTAGTGCCAATCCTCCTCTTTTTTTTCCCCCTTTTTCTTCCCAAAGCCCCACTAGATAATTGTATGTCATAGTTGCACATCCTTCTAGTTGCTGTATGTGGGATGCCGCCTCAGCATGGCAGGACAAGCGGTGCGTCTGTGCATGCCCGGGATCCAAACCCGGGCCGCCAGTAGCGGAGCTCGAGCACTTAACTGCTAAGCCATGGGGCCGGCCCCTTTAATTTTTATTTATTTATTTATTTTGGCAAGGAAGATTGGCTATAAGCTCACATCTGTGCCCATCTTCCTCTATTTTGTATGTGGGACACCACCACAGCATGGTTTGATCAGCAGTGCATCAGTCCACGCCTGGGAATTGAACCTGCAAACCCCGGGCTGCCGAAATGGAGCGTGCATGCAAACTTAACCACTACGCCACCAGGCTGGCCCCTTGAGCAAAATTTTTTGAAAAAAGGCAAAATTTCACAGGGAGATAGAAATAATCTAGTCAGACAAGTAAGACAGTGGCTGGGGGAGTTCTAAGAATAGGAAATATCTTTTCTGTTCTCTGTAGTTCTTACTTTACTTACTTCTGTATTAGTTCGCTTATAGATTACTTTATTTACATCATTTATAAATATTTATTGATTACTTTCTTGTTTCTAGCACCATTTTAGGCACTTGTAATGCAATAGTGATGAGATATCCGGATATTTTTCTAAAACACAACTCTCATCCAGTCATTTCCATATTTACAAATGTATAATGGCTCTTTCTGGTCAATGGAAGTAGTCTGTAAACTCAGAAACTTGTACCTCTTAGCTACAGGAAGACTTTTCAGGGTATATGAGCTCATAAATGGTTTTAATGACAGACATTTCCAGACCTTCAGTTTCCACGTGTATTTCCTCCTAAACTAGATCTTCCTGAGAACCATCTTGTTGTCTACAGGTCCTCCTTTCTCAACACTCCTTTCATAATTATGCTGGTCCATTTTTCTCATCCATCCTGGATAAAATTTTGCACATTCCCCAGGTACAAAAATCTCCAGGGTTATAAACAGAGGGACATTTCAAGAATGCGTAGCTTCTGAGAGTGATTTCTCTATAAACAAAGCCAAAAGGGCTTCATTAAGAAATTTGGAAGGGGTTTTTGTATTTCAACACAGTAATTTATTTTTGTCAAGGCTCCATTTTGTAATCCGTCTGTCTGTCTGATCATTTATGTCTATCTACCTACACACCTCCCTATCTGCCTAAATACTTACTTACTTATTCTAGAGGCAAAATTCAAAAGTAAGTATGTATATGTGAATTGAAAATGAAGCCAGACTTGATCCAAGAGAAATTCTGATATACATGAGAGGTTTTAATGAGAGGACTTTAGTCATTTAGCTAACATGAGGGATATGTTTTTAATTAAATGAGCTACTCTGGAGCTCAAAGATTTGCAAATATAACTACAGCATGTATATAATACACCAGAAATGTATCCTTTGAAACTATTTAAAGTTATGATAAAATAGTTCAGATGTTAATTTGGAAATATAAAACAGGTATATAGTTTTTCAACAACATAATATATATATTTTTATAGTACATATAGTGTATAGTAGACACATATGTATTACAAGTGACAAATAGTTTCTAATAACTTATTTGGGTGCACATGAATGAAAATGTATGGTTACCACTGGTATGAAATTAAACTTCATCCCCTCGGCAGGATAAGCAAGTTTTATAATCTAGTCAAATCCCTCTTTCTCAACATGCTGCTCTCGCCTCTTTTCTCTTCTTCCACTACACCCTATGCTCTTAGCTGCATGGAATAATCTGCTCTCACAGAATAAATTGTGTTTTTATACTCCTTAATCTCACAGTCATTATTTTCACTGCCTTGAAAGCATTTCTTTTTGTCTCACTACTGTGCCTCTCCAAAGCCTCCCCTGAAACTCCATTGGTTACTTCTCTTCTGTTCTCTTTAAGTCAGTGGGAGGGCTTCCATTATGCTAGGTATGACGAGGCAATGATTTGGTCATAGCTGTGTCTCTTTTCCTCAGTGCAGCTCCATGAAGGCAGAGAATGTGTGTATATATATGGCACTGTAACTAGCTCCATCATGCCAAAACGATTGTAAACAGAATAATGAACAAGCTGCAATTTCTCACTTCTGCAATTTCACCTCCTTTCAAGATAGTCATTATTGACAGTTTGAGGAACACCTTTGCATAGTTTTTCATGCACAAACACACACACACATATGCTAACAATTATCACTTTATCTCTTCCTCTCTATACCCTTGTTTGTTCACTGTTTCCATTTTTTTTTAATTTACTACTTCTAGACTACAGAATATTAGTGGTAATATAGAGGATTTTGTTTCTGATTTGAATGAGACTCTCTCTAGTGATTCACCCTTTTAGAATAATCTCTATAGTTATTTTGAATTTATACTTTTTGCATTAAGAATATTTTCTATTCTCAGTTTGCCAACACAAATGCCAGAAATATTTACATATCATAAAGATTTTTTGTCACCTATTCCTATGATTTTTTTCCCTTTCGATTAACAATATAATGAACAACAACAAAAAATAATTTCTTAATGTTAAACCATCTTTGCATTTATGGAATAAACTAATAAAGTTTATCTCGTATTATTATCAGTGCATATTGAGATTATTTGCTATTATTTTATCTAATCGATAATATTTTTCTCTATGTTTATAAGTGAGCAATGACGGTATCTTAATTTTGTTTTATATTCTTAGTATCTAGCTGAAGACATGTCAATAAATATTCCCTGAATTAATGGATAAGTAGATGTTAGCGTAAGATATTTTTATCTGTACACAACTTTAATATGTGATTCACAGCATTTATTTAGTATTCTCTCATCTGTGTCTGTCTTCTTTTATTCATTTGTTCATCCACTAATTTATCTATTCAGCAAATATTTGCTAGCAGCCTATGATGTGCCAAGCCCTCTGCTAGGAGCTTGTTATACACTGGTGTTAAAAACAGACACGGTCTTGGTCCTTGTGGAATCAGTCTAGCATCTACACCACCATAAAGATCTCAATGACCTAAAGAAGTCTATTTTTTTTTTTTTTTGTGAGGAAGATCAGCCCTGGGCTAACATCTGTGCCCATCTTCCTCTACTTTATATGGGATGCCTCCACTGCGTGGCCTATCAAGGGTGCTTAGGTGCGCGCCCGGGACCGAACCCGTGAACCCCGGGCCGCCAAAGCAGAGCGCTCGCCCTTACCTGCTGTGCCACTGGGCCAGCCCCAAGAAGATTAGTTTTTTTTATTGTAAGCTCCTAGGAGACAGAGCCTGTTTATTGTGGTAGAAAGTAGTAAATCAAGCATGATACCAAATATACACATGAAAGTGTTTTACTAGAACGTCAAATTAGCATATAGCAATTTCAATGTTATCCTCTTGCTATATTCAACATTTTATCTTTATTAGAGGACAATGTCCAATTTGAGGCTCCTTAAGGAGTTTAATGAACTTTGTGTAGGATTCTTTGGAGAGCCACATAAGTGAAAGAGCTGGAGAATTATACTTATGAGGAGAAATTAAAGAAATCGAAATGATCCTGTCTTTAAAATGAAAGACTGAGACCAGTTTCAATATAATCCTTCAGGACTCATTCAAAAAATTGATCAGCTCTTCCAAATCTCTACTGAGGGTGGAATTCTACCAAACAAATATTCAGTTCAGCAAAATATTTCCTTTATTGCAACCAGATTATAGAAATTTACTGATGGTGAGAATGGTTTAACTTTGAATATACTATCAAAAGAACATGTAAAAGAAGGAAAAATGAGATAAGAACTAAACTGTCCTGGATGGTCTAATTGTCTCAGTAAGTTGACACCTAATATAGACCCAAGGTGGTTCAAGGTTTTTCCAAGGTCAACAATAATATATAAAAATGTTAACAATAATCTAACACTTATTGAGCACCTACAGTTCTAAGTTCTAAGTCTATATGTCTTCCATGTGTTTTCTCATTTAATAATGTTAGGCACTATTATTAGTAGGGTGACCATATGTCCGGGATTCCCTTGAATGATCCAGGTTTATGCCTGTTTTACTAAAGTAAAATTATTATTAGCATTCTCTACAATTCTCAAAAGCGTCCTGTTTGGAAAATAAATCACATGGTTACCCTAGTTCATATCTATTTTTCAGCATAGAATCTTAACTGCATAGAGGTTAAATAATTTGCCAGGGTCACACAGGTAATAATTGGAAAGCTGTGAATTTATGATTAAATGGCTGCATATTCACGACCTGTATTGAGGACTCTGAAAATAAGAACAAGACGTAATACGTGACCTCTTGCAAACTATTAGTTATATCACACTATAGCTATGCACAGGTATGACATATGCAATTCTAGACATCAGTAGCGAGGAAGCCATACAACTCAGAAGTGAGACAAAGCAATCTTTAAACAACATTTAAAATTCTGTGTGTAATGCATTAGCATCTGTACTATAGGAAGATTACAATTCTCTGAGTCCTCAGAAGATGCACTGTTTCAGTAAATCATAGAAGTAAGCAATTGTGGATGGTGGTTGAAATTGAATTTAAAAAAGACTTTTGACTTTAAAAAGAAATATAAGAAAGATGACCTTGAAATATGGGGAAATGGAGTATGCAGCCAAAAGGGCAGCATCAGGAGGAAAATGTCGAGAAAGTAACCAGTGGAACTGGAGGAGATGAGAAAACTCAAAAGACAAAATGTAGCTTTACTATGGGCCTTCAAGTAACATCCCTTCCCCATTTTTAAAATAGGGGAACAGAAAGTCTACATTTAAGATGCAAAGGAACTTCAAGGAAAAGTGTGTTTCTTTAATCATCTAAAGGCCACTCGCTGACCAGGCTTGTATTCCCCCACCCCCAAACCAATGCACTCCCAAAATTAACAATGGATAGGAACAAAGGGATGTTTCCAGGAATGCATTTGTGGGCATGTTCACTGGATGGTTCACTGTTTAGTGTTTCTGGATCCTGACTTCTGAAACTGGCAAAGCGTGAGTTGTTATTTCCAGAAACCATATCTTTTCAGGATGGACCTTCAATTGAAACCAGAAACCTAACATTTGTACCTTGTTTGCCCCTTTGTTCTCTTACTCACTGAATACTGAATGAACAGCTATTATATTCCAGGCATCAAACTTTATGCTGAATTTATGAAATGAAGATACCAAGTCTCCTTCTTCAAGGAGCTCATAGCCAAATGAGGGAAACATATATGTGAACCCACAAGACGATTTTGAAAACAAAGTAAGTGAAAATATGAAAAAAAAAAAAGCTTTGAGAAAATTTAAAATAAATTTAAACATAAGACATTTTATTTGTCTATCAGAAATATATTGAAATAAAAAAAAAGAAACACTAAGTTGTTGATTCATTTGAAATTAAATTCATTAGTGGACACAGTTGCTCGCTGCCTACTTTATGCATGTTCTTCACTTGGATTCCAGTCAAAACTCTTTCCTGTGTTTCCTCTTCTCTTTGTGGTGGCTCTTCGGTCTTTGCTGCTTCCTCCTTTTCTCATGCCTCTTGTTCCTTAACATTAGAGTACTCCTGAGTTCCTTCTGGCTCACTCGTGCCTTTCTATTTATACCCACTCCTTAGCTAAAATTCCTGAAATGTTCTCTCTCTTGCTCAGAGCAAGAACAGATCCAGGGTTTTGAAGATTGAAGCTTATAAAATATGGCACTTTCTTCAAAAAAATAACATAAATTTATCTTGAGAAGTTAATATAAATGAAAAAAATTAAAACAAAATCATAAAATTAAAAAAAAATTGACAATAATCCAAATATCACCAAAGCAGTAAAACCATGTTTTTATTAACTGCTTTAAAATTTTTTTCTGTATTTTTGGCTGCATATTTTTTGTTTCTTCATATGACAACGATTTTGTACCACCATTTTTTATAGAGCACCTAAAAAGATAATTTAATCTTTCCACTTGTGTGGTTGAATATTGTTTTTTATTGTTAGTTTAATTTTTTTTCTTTCGGCTTCACAACTATTTATTGGTAATTACATGTAAATTTTTAAGATTGTTTTCAAGTTTGAGAAAACTTCTACTAAGTTTCCTTCATAGCTGTAAGACCAACTTTCATAGATTAACTTTTGGCTGCATATATTCCTCACCTCCTGGTGCCATAGGACACTTTCACATTATGATAGTCTCTTCTTTCAAAGCATGGTGGGCCAACTGAGTCACCCAACTGAGGGGGAAGGAATATTCCTGAATACCATCCTTGTATGCAGAAGTGATTGGAGCATACATAAATATACCCACTAAACCCAAACTTATTGTATCCCCAACTCAACTTCCAGGGCTTTGATAGGAGCCAGTGAAAGAGAGGGAGATTTGATTATTTTTATGATAAAAGCCAAAGTCCTTACAACGGCCTTCAAAGACCTAGATCACACTCCTCTGCTCCCCAGAATCTCTCTGATCTCCTGTGCCCTCTTCCCGGTCTCTCCTTGCTCTCTGCTTCTACCACACAGGCTTTCTTGCTGTCTCCCAAACATCACAAGGCTTTTGTTTCCTTTAGCTGGAATCCTCTTCCCCAGGTATTCTCTTGGCAGTCTTCCTCCTTTAAGTCTTGGTTTTCCCAGGAGACTACCCTAACCACTCTATTTAATACTAGTCTCTTCCTCTCCTCATCTTCCATACTCTGCTCTAATTATTTTTTATTCCATGGCTTCCATCATCTTCTAATACAACACATAATTGCTTATTTATTATATTTATTGACTGACTCTCTTTCCTTGGAAGGGAACTTATATGAGGGCAGGGATCTTGGTTTTTGTTTACTGATATATTTTAAGAACCTAGAACAATGCCTGGCACAAAGTAAGCTTGCAATAAATACTGGAATGAATGATAATGTCTACTGAGTATAGAAAATATACTTTTGTTTTAACTTTGAAAACTGGGCATATGTGTACTTTTAAAATGTACATATTTGAATTTAAGTAAGTAGTCATTTTTTTTTAATCTTGTAAACATTTCTAAGGTAACTTATTAGATTTTTCTATAATCTTTGGTTGGGGAAAAGAAGACTATTTTTGCTAATAAATTTCAAAATTTATTTTCTATTGCATTATGTATTCTGTATTTCTTATAGCTAAATATAAGTTTGCAGAAAATTAGAATTTTTATTTACCCCTGGAACATATGTAATATGTTATTCATTAATGTAGAAATAACTCAACTCACAAAGTTCAGTGGTAACATTCCCTCTCCAGGAGGATCATGAAATAAGGGAAATGAATATCATTACTCCGACTTGAGAGATACTGTAAACCTCATTATCACCAGCCTCATTCTTGTCCACAGCAAGATTTACGTATTCAGTCCACTGATTTGACTTCTAGAACCTTTGATCTAATTTCTTACTAAATAGTAAAATACTATAATGTTTGTTTCCATTTACTACCCAAATTCTTTAATATGTATATACTCCAAAACTGCTGCTTTGGACAATCTATCTGCTTATAAATCTCACTCTATGGGGTTAAACTCCCGCTTCTCTATTGAAATGAATTTCTCAAATGTCACCCACCACCTTCAAATTTAATTACCTTTTTTCAGTGCTGCTTGACCTGTCTATGGCATGTGGTGTCATTAAATCTCCATTCCTTGAACTATTTTTTCCTTGCCTTCCATGACTCCACATTTTCCGATTCTCCTACCTCTCCAGCCACTGCTTATCCTCCTCTCTTCATTTTTTTTCCTTTCCCCATTCTTTAAATGTGGCTGTCACTCAAGCCTCCCACGTTTGTCCTGTGATCATCTCTTTTCACCCCTTGCATGCAGTCGTATATTTTCAAGGCTACAAATATCACTCTGACTAGGTGAGTCTCTAACTTACAATCTCAGTTGTGGTCTTTTTGCTATTTTCTTCTTATTTATTTCCACTTTCCACATAACAACCTTAGTTAACTATTCTGCTGTTCCTTCCAACATGAGGTTTGTGCTCTCAAGGACCTGTTTCCAAGGTATAAAACAAATATCAATAAATTCCTAACTTTGTATAAGTGTTAACTATAATTGTGAGAAGTACAAGAAAGGAGACAGACAGCAGAATCTATCCTAGGCAGCTGAGGCAGTGAAGGTTTCCCTCAGGTGTAACATAACAGAAATAATAACAGTTCATTCATTCGTTCAGCAAAGACTGAGGGCTAACAAACTCAAGGCACAAAACTACTAAGATGTAATTCCTTGCCATGAGATATTATCATCTAGTGTAGGATATAGGGATTTAAACAAACAAATACAACATGGAATACCACAACTGTGATCTGTACAAGTTGTAATATAACCTTAAGGAGGAAGATATCAATTCTACTTGAGAGGTGTTCCGTAGGGCTGATTCATCTCAATAAGAAATTAAATGAACTATCTATCAGATACATGAAATAATTGAGAATGCAAAGAGAAAGAATTGTTAGAATATTTGGAAAATTCTCCTTTAAAAATATTCTGCTTATAAAAAGGTACCATTGCACTGATAAAGAAATACAAATGGAAATTTTGGAAGCCAGAGCATATAGCTATATGAGAATTCTATCATCATTCTCCTCTTTAACGATTATGTATCTGCAATTGAGACATGACACATTAGGTGTATAGGTCAATTCTTAGCATAACTTGACAACTGCAGCTAGTCAAAATATGCAAACTGTTAGACTGTCTAGTCAGCCAGACGTTCGTCGATGGTCTAGCAGTGTCACTGAACAGGCTAAACTGTACTAAACATCTCACTTTTGTCTGCCTCTCTCAACAGACTGTGAGCTTCTTGAAGGATATTTCTGTGTGATATTCACCTCTGTGATTCTTAGCCCAAGAGATTGCCCAGTGTATTTGTGTTGAAAAACTAAAATTAGGTGAGAAGTGGTATGAAGGAACCAAAATGATTCTTCTCCAGTACAGCCGTGGCATGACTATACATATGTTATTTTTTAACTTTCTAGCTTTACATTTATTTTAATTGCTTTACTTTTTATCTTCAATCTTTAACATTTTATGCTACATGAGTGAAACAAATTCTCTTTCTACAGATTGAGATCATCTGAATAGACATTAATATTATTGTAGCTATTACTTTTAGGTCTGATTTAATTCAATGCTATATGGGATTCAACACTTGAAAAGATTTAAAAATTGACCTACACACATTTGTATGGAACAGGATCTAGATATATTTTTCTAAATGGGGCATTACATGTTATACTGTGATTTGTAAGATAGGCACCTTAAATTTTCAAGCTACTGTAGGCTGCTAATGAATCAAGAAAAAATTGTGATTAGATGCTTGAAATTTCTAGCAAAAGACATGCTTTGACTCATATCATTGTAGAGAAAATCGTTTCATAGTAGTAAATGACACTATATAGAAATTTAGTATAATTTAATTTGTGAAGGCATGAATATTTTTGTTAGGGAAAAAAATGGGCATTTAGCATTCTATAGTTTCTCCTGCTTCTCATTATGGTGCTTCCAAAGCCTTTTGAGAGTTAGCTATCTCTTTGTGACACCATTCAAATATTTCATACATATCACCATCAAAAATCCCTGGTGTTCTTTCTGCTCTAGATTTATAGTGTTGTCCATTAGAACTTTCCCAACCATGGAGACGCACTGACAATATGGTAGCCACTAGCCACATGTAGCTACTGAGTATTTGAAATATGACTAGTGCAACAGAGGAATTGAATTTATAATTTTATTTAATTTTAATTAGTTTAAATTTTAATTTAAATAGCCACACATGGCTGGTTGGTACCATATTGAACAGTGCAGCAGCATAGGTTGTTGATCTTTCAGATTATTGACTTTTGCCCCTGGACAAATTTAAGTTAATTTTTTAAAAATATTAATGTATATAAATAAGGAAAAATAAAATACAACCAAGCATAAGGCTCTCGACATGTATAATGAGAAAGACATGTATAATGTCTTAAGACATGTATAATGTATAATGAGAAAATCTCCGCTTTCTAATTTCCAAAATACCCCTAGAACAAATAATCTCTAAATTGCAGTAAAGTATCTCTGAGCAACACGTTACCCCTCACATCCTTAATGAGAGTTGCCACATACTCTTTGTTATTGGAACACAATAAAGTCATGCTGAGATGCAGGGAATGGGCAGTCAATTCAGTTTATTACATCATAAAGTCTACAACTCAGGAAAAGTACAAATTACTGTGTGTTATGGCCCTTCAAGTCGTTCACAATTAGTTCAAACAAAGAAGGTTAAATTCATCACTGAACACAATTTCTATATAGAAAATGTAAAATATAGACCTTTCTTTGAGGACAAAAAGAGGAACAATCACCTTCTGCTCCTCATTCTGTTACTGAGTTATCTAATTCTAGTTCCTGTCCTACTGACGGCAGCTCTTTGTTTCATAATAGATTATGAAAAATAATTTTAGAAGTTGTAGTCACAAAATTCCTCCCCACTGCCTATCAGAATGGTTCCTCATGGTAGACATGATGAGTTTCCTCCTCTTGCGGGAGTTGTTGGGGACACTGTTTGCACGTGAGAAGAACCATAGCACCATGTGAAGGCAGTGGGTCAAGGACTAAAACTTGGCTGGGCACCCAATGTAGCCATAGCTAGCCTAGTTACTGGGCTAAGGCAGGACTGGGGAAACAGGAGTAGCTGCAGGAAGTTTATGACGGCAAGCATCCGTAGATTCTGAGAGACAGATAAGGAATAACACAGAATGTAGACAAGGAGCTGGTTTGTGGCGAGGGTTAATGTGAAGTAATGGAGATGGCAAAGGGTTGGGAATAGCAGAGGGATAAGATCTGCCCAAACACGCTGGCAAGTGGTTAGTGTTTGGGAAGTCTGTCATTAAGAAATAGGTGTCAGAGTGACGTCAGCATCATGGAGGAGTGAGCTTTCCTGTGAACTCTTCCCCCGACAAGATACAACAAAAGGAACAGTCATGGACCAACAATGGAATCCCAGACAGTGAAAAGCTACAGCGGAAAGATCCACACTGCCGCACATCTGAGAGCTGAACGTGCTGGGCCCCCGGAGGAAGTGGGGAGAGGTAAGGAGAACTCCTCTCCCTCCTCATTGGATCAGCGATCCGGGTCTGCGTGGCTCCCAGAGAGGGGGGAGGGGCGGCCCTCGGCGGGGAAACCATAGCTCTTCGGACTCTCTCAGCCAGTGGGAAACTCCCGCACAGAGGACTCAGAAGAGCCACAGGGCTACCATCAACATCTGAGTACCCCAGAAAGCGGATAAAGAGGGGCAAGTGAGAAGCCTCCCATGTGAGAGATCCAGAGGGCAAAAGAGAGATCTCCCCCCTCCCGGCAAACCAGACCCTGCAGCTCAACCGACCAGACCAGACCTATCGATCCGCCTCAACCGACCAGACCAGACCTAGCGATCCACGGCAGACCAGACCAAGAGATCCGCGACAGACCAGACCAAGTGATCCATGGCAGACCCGATCAAACGACGGGATCCGTGGATCGCAGCGGGAAAAAAACAAAAAACAAAAAACAAAACTGCGGATCACAGCAGAAAAATCGGGACAGAGCGCAGGGGGCTTAGACTACACAGCCCTTTACCACCAGACAGTGGTGGCAGGTGGAAATTGCAACCAGAGATTTCCAGGATGAGGAAAAACAAAGCCAACACAGGAACCACAATGCAAAAATATATGAAATCACCAGACCAGAAACAAAATGACAAGCACCCAGAAATCAACCCCGAAAACACAGAAATCCATAATCTAAATGACAGAGATTTCAAAATAGCTATCATAAAAACACTCAACGAAATACGAGACAACACAGACAAACAATTCAATGAGATTAGGAGTTTCTTCACAAAAGAGATTGAAATCATAAAGAAAAACCAATCAGTGCTGATGGAGATGAAGAACACAATGGAGGAGATAAAGGAGAATCTGGAATCTTTAAAGAACAGAGCTGACAATATGGAGGAAAGAATTAGCATTTTAGAGGATAGGAATACAGATATACGCCAGATGGAAGAGGAGAGAGAACTAAGACTAAAAAGAAATGAAGAAAGACTCCGAGAAATATCTGACTCTATTAGAAAATGTAACATAAGAATTATAGGTATTCCTGAGGGAGAAGAGAGGGAAAGAGGAACAGAGAGCCTATTCAAGGAAATAATAGCTGAGAATTTCCCAAATCTGGAGAAGGAGCAGGAAATACCAGTAAGCGAAGCCAACAGGACACCTATATATATTAACAGACAAAGGCCTTCACCACGACACCTTGTGGTAAGGCTAGCCAGGATGAATGACAAAGAAACAATATTAAGGGCAGCTAGACAAAAATAAAAAATAACGTACAAAGGAACTCCCATCAGGCTCTCAGTGGATTTCTGAACAGAAACTTTATAGGCTAGAAGAGACTGGAATGATATATTCAAAATCCTGAAAGACAAAAACTTTCAGCCAAGAATACTCTATCCAGCAAAAATATCCTTCAAATATGATGGAGAAATAGTAACTCTCCCAGATAAACAAAAGCTAAGAGAGTTCATGGCCACGAGACCCCCACTACAAGAAATATTCAAGAAGGCCCTCAGGCCTGAAAAAAAGAAGAGAAAGGGAACAAAGCTTGGAACAAGGAGAAAAGTAGGTAGACAAACTCAGAAAAATAGTAGATCTTTACCGGAATAGGTTAGCAACCACTTAAATACTAAACTCAAAGAGCAAAGGAAGAAACTCACCAAAAATAAATTTAACCTCATCACTATAAACACACAGCGACAACACAAGATAGAATAAGGTATAACAAGAACAACTTAGAAGGGGAAGAGGAAAGCGATTGAATTGACTTAGTATAAGGAAATAGGAGGCCATCAGATAATGGACTATCTCATACACAAGATTTTTTGCCCAAACCTCAAGGTAACCACTAAACAAATAATCAAAACAAAACCACATATGATAAACAAAGAGAAAACTAGAAGAGTCATAAGACAGAACAACCAAACTGAATTGGCAGTCCAAAACAAATGGGACAAGAAACAAAGGAAATGCAAAAGAACCAGAAAATAAGTGACAAAACAGCAACATTAAGCCCTCATATATCAATAATTACCCTAAATGTAAATGGATTGAACTCTCCAATCAAAAGATACAGAGTGGCAGGATGGATTAAAAAGCAAGACCCAACAATATGCTGCCTTCAGGAAACACATCTTAGCACTAAAGACAAGCACAGGCTCAGAGTGAAAGGATGGAAGACAATACTCCAAGCTAATGGCAAACAAAAGAAAGCAGGTGTTGCCATACTCATATCAGACAAAGTAGATTTCAAGATAAAACAGGTTAAGAAAGACAAAGAAGGGAAATATATAATGATAAAAGGGACACTACATCAAGAAGACATATCACTTATAAATATATACGCACCCAACATAGGAGCACCAATGTACATAAAGCAACTACTAACAAACCTAAAAGGAGAAATCAACAACAACACAATAATAGTAGGGGATCTTAACACCCCACTTACAGCAATGGATAGATCATCCAGACAAAAAGTCAATAAAGAAATAGTAGACTTAAATGAAAAACTGGACGAGATGGACCTAGTAGACATATACAGAGCACTCCATCCAAAAACAGCTGACTACACATTCTTCTCAAGCACGCATGGAACATTCTCTAGGATAGACCATATGTTGGGAAACAAAGCAAGCCTCAATAAATTTAAGAAGATTGAAATCATAACAAGCATCTTTTCAGACCATAAGGCTATGAAACTGGAAATGAACCAGGAAAAAAAAACTGGGAAAGTGACAAAAATGTGGAGATTAAACAACATGCTACTGAACAACCAATGGATCATTGATGAAATTAAAGGAGAAATCAAAAACTATCTGGAAACAAACAAAAATGATAATATGCCATATCAAACCATATGGGATGCAGCAAAAGCGGTCCTGAGAGGGAAACTCATAGCGATACAAGCCCACCTTAACAAACAAGAAAAAGCCCAAATAGGCAACCTTAAATTACACCTAACAAAACTAGAAAAAGAAGAACAAACAAAGCCCAAAGCCAGCAGAAGGAGAGAAATAATAAAAATCAGAGCAGAAATAAATGAAATTGAGACCAAAAAAACAGTAGAAAGGATTAATGAAACAAAGAGTTGGTTCTTCGAGAAGATAAACAAAATCGACAAACCCTTAGCCAGGCTTACTAAGAAAAAAAGAGAAAAGGCTCAAGTAAATAAAATTAGAAATGAAAGAGGAGAAATTACAACGGATACCAAGGAAATACAGAGGATTATAAGAGAATACTATGAGAAATTATATGCCAACAAATTGGACAATCTAGAAGAAATGGATAAATTCTTAGACTTATACAACCTCCCAAAATTGAACCAAGAAGAAATGGAGAATCTGAATAGACCAATAACAAGTAAAGAGATTGAAATAGTAATCAAAAACCTCCCAAAAAATACAAGTCCAGGACCAGATGGCTTCTCCAGTGAATTTTACCAAACATTCAAAGAAGATTTAATACCCATCCTTCTCAAACTATTCCAAAAAATAGAGGAAGATGGAACACTTCCTAAATCATTCTACGAGGCCAACATCACCCTGATACCAAAACCAGACAAAGACAGTACAAAGAAAGAAAATTACAGGCCAATATCACTGATGAACATTGATGCAAAAATCCTCAACAAAATATTGGCAAACCGAATACAACAATACATTAAAAAGATCATACACCATGATCAAGTGGGATTTATACCAGGGACGCAGGGATGGTTCAACATCCGCAAATCAATCAACGTGATACATCACATCAACAAAACAAAGAATAAAAACCACATGATCATCTCAATAGACGCAGAGAAGGCATTTGACAAGATACAACATCCATTTATGATAAAAACTCTCAATAAAATGGGAATAGAAGGAAAGTACCTCAACATAATAAAGGCCATATATGACAAACCCACAGCCAACATCATACTCAACGGGGAAAGACTGAAAGCCATTCCTCTGAGAACAGGAACGAGGCAGGGCTGCCCACTCTCACCACTCCTGTTCAACATAGTACTGGAGGTTTTGGCCAGAGCAATTAGGCAAGAAAAAGGAATAAAAGGAATCCAAATAGGTAACGAAGAAGTGAAACTCTCACTATTCACAGATGACATGACTGTATATATAGAAAACCCGAAAGAATCTGTTGGAAAACTATTAGAAACAATCAACAACTACAGCAAAGTTGCAGGGTATAAAATCAATCTACAAAAATCAGTTGCATTTCTGTATGCTAATAATGAACTAACAAAGAGTTCAAAAAGATAATACCATTTACAATTGCATCAAAGAGAGTAAAATACCTAGGAATAAATCTCACCAAGGAAGTGAAGGACCTATACAATGAGAACTACAAGACATTATTGAAAGAAATCCATGATGACATAAAGAAATGGAAAGATATCCCATGCACGTGGATTGGAAGAATAAACATAGTTAAAATGTCTATATTACCTAAAGCAGTCTACAGATTCAATGCAATCCCAATCAGAATCCCAATGACATTCTTCACAGAAATAGAAAAAAGAATACTAAAATTTATATGGGGCAACAAAAGACCCTGAATAGCTAAAGAAATCCTAAGAAAAAAGAACAAAGCAGGAGGCATCACAATCCCTGACTTCAAAACATACTACAAAGCAATAGTAATCAAAACAGCATGGTACTGGTACAAAAACAGACACACAGATCAATGGAACAGAATTGAAAGCCCAGAAATAAAACCACACATATACGGACAGCCAATTTTCGGCAAAGGTGCTAAGAACATGCAATGGAGAAAGGAGAGTCTCTTCAATAAATGGTGTTGGGAAAACTGGACAGCCACATGCAAAAGAATGAAAGTGGACCATGTGCTATCGCCATTCACAAAAATTAACTCAAAATGGATCAAAGACCTGAAGGTGAGACCTGAAACTATAAAACTCATAGAAGAAAATATAGGCAACACACTATTTGACATTGGTTTTAAAGGAATCTTTTCGGATGACATGCCTACCCAGACTAGGGAAACTAAAGAAAAAATAAACAAGTGGGACTTTATCAGATTAAAGAGCTTTTATAAGACTAATGAAACCAGAATCCAGATGAACAGACAACCAACCAGCTGGGAGAGAATATTTGCAAAACATACATCTGACAAGGGGTTGATCTCCATAATATATAAAGAACTCACACAATTGAACAACAAAAAAACAAACAACCCGATCAAAAAATGGGCAGAGGAAATGAAGAGACACTTCTCCAAGGAAGATATACAGATGGCCAATAGGCAGATGAAAAGATGCTCAACATCACTAATCATCAGGGAAATGCAAATCAAAACAACACTAAGATACCACCTCACGCCCGTTAGAATGGCTATAATCACCAAGACAAAAAACAACAAATGTTGGAGAGGATGTGGAGAAACAGGAACCCTCATACACAGTTGGTGGGAATGCAAATTGGTGCAGCCTCTATGGAAAACGGTATGGAGATTCCTCAAAGAATTAAAAATAGAGATGCCCTATGATCCAGCCATCCCACTACTGGGAATCTATCCAATGAACCTGAAATCAACAATCCAAAGAGGCTTATGCACCCCTATGTTCATTGCAGCATTATTCACCATAGCCAAGAAGTAGAAGCAACCTAAGTGTCCCTCTACTGACGATTGGATTAGGAAAATGTGGTATATATATACAATGGAATACTACTCAGCCATAAAAAAAGACAAAATCGTCCCATTTGCAACAACATGGATGGGCCTGGAGCGTATTATGTTAAGTGAAATAAGCCAGAAAGAGAAAGACAAACACTGTATGATCTCACTCTCATGTGGAATATAAACCAACACATGGACAGAGAAAACTGGACTGTGGTTACCAGGGGCAGTGGGGGTGGGGGGTGGGCACAAGGGCTGAAGGGAGTCATATATATGGTGATGGACAAACAAAAATGTACAACCCAAAATTTCACAATGTTAGAAACCATTAAAACATCAATTAAAAAAAAAAAAATGATGGACTTGGACCAGGAAAAAAAAAAAGAAAATTGAGGTTAACCTCATAAAGAACTAAATAAAACTGCAAAGCATACAAAAAAAAAAAAAGAAATAGGTGTCAGTGCAAGAGATGGTAGGACTATTGTGCTAAAGGACTGAAGAACTAAAATGGTCACCCAGAATTCAGTGGAACCAGGCAGAAGCCTTCTTACCAGACTAGGGTGCAGGATTAGGACTGGACTAGCAGGAGTACAACTGATGTGTTGCTAAAACTGGTTGTACTGATTTAGAGTTTCACACCATCTTCTTCTAAAATAAGACTTGGTTTTAAAGATGTGGCCTGGGTGAATTTGTAGGTAAGGATTAATTAGCCTCAGCTGGGTTGAGAAGAAGGCCTCAGAGGCTGGGAAATATGCAGGGCCTGGCATGACTGCTCAGCTGTGTACCCTTCACCCAGCTTCTCCAAATGTTAACATCTGATATAACCATAGGACAGCTATCAAAACCAGGAAATTAATACTGATACAATATTGTTAACTAATCTACAGATCATATTCAGATTTCTCCAGTTGTTCCAAAAATTTCCTATTTCAGGTTCCAGATCTAATTTACGTCACATATTTAGTTGTTGTCACCTTAGTCTCCTCTGATCTGTGACATTTCTTTCTTCTTTGTCTTTATGACATTTTCACATTTAAAGAGTACAAGAAATATATCTTTTTTGAATGTCCCTCAATTTTTACTTGTCTGAGATTTCCTCATGAGGAAAATCATGCCATGCATTTCTTGGCAATAACATGGCAATACGTGATGTTTACTCTTTCTAACTTTTCATATCTCAGTGGTTCATAATATCATTATGTCTTGCTACTGGTAATGTTAACCTTGACCACTTGGTTAAGGTGGTGTCTGCCAGGTTTCTCTACTGTAAAGCTGTTTTTCCCATTGTAATTAAGAAGTGTTGTGTGAAGAGATGCTTTGAAATTATGAAATATTTTTTTCTCATTTTGTTTTCATTTATTTATTACTATTATTTTTTTGGTGAGGAAGATGGTTGCTGAGCTAACATCTATTGCCAATCTCCCTCCTTTTACTTGAGGAAGATTGTCACTGAGCTAGCATCTGTGCCAGTCTTCCTCTATTTCGTATGTGGGACGCCACCACAGCATGGCTTAATGAGTGGTGTGTATGTCCACACCCAGGATCTGAACCCATGAACCCTGGGCCACCAAAGCAGAGCATGCGAACTTAACTACTATGCCATTGGGCTGGCCCCCTCATTTTGCTTTTACTCACTAATTTTAGATGTATTGATTACTCTAAATCATAAATTTAAAATTTCACTATTGATGATGTGTGTTTACCAAATAATGATTTTCTGTTTACATCACTTTTTTCTACTTTCGTAAATCAGAATTCTATTGTAAGGAAGTATTGTCCCTTTATCTATCTATCTATCTATCTATCTATCTATCTATCTATCTATCTACCTACCTATCATCTATCTGTCTACTTGCTTCAATTGGATTCAAGGATATTTACATTATTCAAGGATTATAATCCATTACAATCAGTATTTATTTTCAGTATTTTTCCTGCTCAAATTGCCCCAGATTTGGCTTCAATGTGGCTCCTATGTCCTTTTGCCATACTTCCATAATTTTCTGAGCACTTCTTTATTCTCTAGCACTGTCGGATGTCAAAAAATAAATTTTAAAATGTACTTTTTCAACTTGTATAATAAAATCACTGTACATTAGAAATATAATATACATGAGCTGTGTTTACATTAATCAAAAATATCTAGCTAAGGAAAAAATTAATTGATTTTTTCCCGTTTCTTCCACATGTTTAGACATGGTCTACATAGAATGTTTTGGATTAATGTCACTTACTAATTGGAATTGATAATTGTAAAAAAAAATTCTATTGTATCAGAAAATATATTTAATATGTTTTTATGTCCATTTTGTCAATTCTCAAACCATTATACTTTAAAAATAGTAGTAAAACAAAGGCCAGTACATGTGGACTCAGATAATACTTATAAAAAGAGGGTCCTCAACAAGACCTGTAAATTTATGTCAGAAGTAGTGTATAGAGATGTTGCTGCTTACCAGAAGACTGACTACAGATACATCCTTTGTTTACCGACTCTCCATATATCATTTTTTCTATGAGTTATTGATGAGCTTATAACTCAGGAGTGGTAGAGCAAAACAAAGTTAGAAAATCATGATGAAAGGTCATCAATAACTTTGTGAGTGCAGTCACAGCCTGCCAATTGAATATATTGCTTATGCAACAACTGTTTCAATGGATATTGTGTCATCATATGGGGATTGGCAGAGATATATTTCACTTGATTTGAAGGAATCTGTTTCAAACAATTGTTTCTGACCTCCTAGAAGACTGGCAATTCTACTTCAAAACCTTATTACCAACTTCCCATAGAATAATTCAGTCCCCCAGTTTTGAATCCTTTTTTTCTATCACACCATTGAGTTCTCTAGAATATATTTGAACTTTATAGTGTATGTATTTGTGTTGTGTGTGTGTGTAGGAGTTGGAAACCAATAGAAGGTTATCAGCTTTTATTTTGCACAGCAAGGGCTATTTTGGCAACAATTACTGTTTCCTATCACTATTATTCTAAAAAAAAAAAAAAGACATTTTAACACTAAAAGGTGAGAAGAACATCATCTCGGAATCCTGCCTTCTCCTTTAAATTCAATACATTCAGCTTTGTGACAACCAACTATATTGCACTTATTTTTTCCATTTCACCATAGACTGCTGAACAGAAGACATGAATGAAATATTTCTGATAAGAATCACAACACTAGCAAATAAGCAATATATAATAGCAGTGAGTATGCTACTAATACACTATTAACCCTTCAGAGAGTTGCTAGATGGCTCATTTTGCGGGAAGTATATCTCCTCACACACGTCTACATTTCTTGTGGATACATTTATTTTTTACAAAATATAGGAGAGCTCTGAGATAAAATACGACTGTGATTCTAATTCTCATCCAAAAGAAAGAATGATCTGGAGCTCAGGGTAGTCGTACAAGCTTATTAGCTGCTCCCAGAGGATGAGTGCAGTTTTAAATTCTCCATAAAATATTCTCAACCCATATTAAGAGATCTAAGGATCTGCCTTCCACTAGTTCTGCTTTACCAACTTTCTATATCCTGGTCGTTCCTCTTGCTTTTCCATAAGTTCAAATCTAGCTTTTGTTTTAGTGTCTGGTTTTTGGATTGATTTTCCTTTTATTTTTTTATTTTTATTTATTTATTTGTTTTTAATTTTTTTGTGAGGAAGATCAGCCCTGAGCTAACATCCATGCTAATCTTCCTCATTTTTTTTTTTTTCTGAGGAAGACTGGCTCTGAGCTAACATCTATTGCCAATCCTCCTCCTTTTTTTTTTCTCCCCAAAGCCCCAGTAGATAGTTGTATGTCATAGTTGCACATCCTTCTAGCTGCTGTACGTGGGACGCAGCCTCAGCATGGCCGGAGAAGCGGTGCGTCGGTTCGCGCCCGGGATCCAAACCCGGGCCGCCAGTAGCGGAGCGCACGCACTTAACTGCTAAGCCACGGGGCCGGCCCTGATTTTTCTTTTAGATTGGCTTGTTTTTGAACTTGACTTTTACCAAACTTTGTCTTTCAGTAAAACCTGGCTCCAAGTTTTAAAACCCTTGGGCTAGTTTCACCCTCCACTTTCTTGTCTAATCCAGCTCTTGGGAATAAGAGCCAAAGAACGTCTAGTTCTCTGAAAACGTGCTTCAAGCCTGGAAGTCTCTGCCATTGGCTGCATTTTCTTGCTGCATGACTGGACTATACACGGGTTCTGTTCTCAATGCTTCTTCCAGGCCTTGACGAGGTAGTATTTCTGAGTAGAACTCTCTGGGGGTGGAGTCTCAATTTCAAGTTGAGGAATATATAAACTTGTGGATTTCTAGAAGCTTTAAGGACTAAGTTTTAATTTGGCATGCCTTGCTTTTCTACTCGATCCAACAATGAATATTAATAAATGTCCTCTGTTGGAATTCCACATGGTCCACGGTCACGGGCATTCTGTAGAGAGGTGCTGTTGACCATCACTGGCTCTACATCCTCTCCTCTGGGTTTAATCTCTTCTGGCTGAATGCTCACGAGTTGACTCTTTTGGAAAGCCTACAACTTTTAGCCAGCTTGGGACTTCTAAGACCACTATTGTTGGGCCCACCAACAATTCACTAGCTGCTTACTACCCATTATGCCGAAGATAATAGACAAATCTCTTACCTATGGAGGAGTGTTAGCACTGAAGCAAAGGAGCTGTTTCTCACCATAGATCTAATTTCTGGCAGGCAGCCAAAATTACATGCGGTCTCCTTCTCTCCGGGTCCTATTCACAAGGGGCCTGACAATAGAGCTTCACTCTGGGAGATACTTCACTCAAAACATAGCCACCTAGCGATGCCTGCAACTGACATTGGTTGTTGGCATTGGTTGGAAATAGGCAACTACATGCCGTGTTACCTTTGAGCAAGGCAGCCTCAGGGCACTTTCAGGTCCAAGTGACAGAAAATCCAACGCAGCTTGGATTAAGAAATAAAAGGAAATTTAGGATTCATAAAATTGAGAAAGGCCAGGGTAGCTCTAATTTCAGGCACAGCTGGAATCAGGATTCAAATGATGTGATCAGAACTTAGTTTTTCTTGGTTATGAGTTGTGTAGTGTCAGCAGTATTGGTTTATTGTGGGTCCAGCCTGCTATTTATTTTCCCACACTATTTCCAAAACCATGTTCCAGTGGCTTGGATTTGATTACATACTTGGCCCAAGAACAGAAGACATTGTAATGTGATGGACTGACTAGCCAGGCTTGATTCATATTCTCTACCTTTGGAGCTAGGAGTAAAACCTCACCTAAAGACATGGATTAAAAGTGGGAAGCATGTCAGTTTCCAGAGAAAATTTTAGTTGTTAATTCAAGGAGTAGGATGAATGGATACTGGTGGCATAAACAACAGATATCCAGAAAGAATAATCAGATAGGCTGATAAATGAGCGTGATTGGACATTAGCTATGAAATGGGATATGCCATAAAGAACTGAGGTTCAATGTCCGTAAATTTGTTCCCTCCCAACTCCCCTCAGAAAAAAAGACTGTTGTTAAAGTATTATTACTCTCCTGACTTTTTGTTGTTTCTAGATACGTAGAATTTCTAGCGAAAAATTAAATTTGATGTTCTACATTCTCAGTTTGCATCAGTACAAAATGATTAGTATAGAAGTACACACAGTTTTATGACTTGAAGTAAAGCAATAAGTGAGAAGTAACTCTGTCCTTGGCAAATTCAAAATAGATAAAACAATTTTGTTTTGAAATCATTAAAACTGGTTTTTCTAAAGTTCATGCACAGATATGCTCACTCCCTTCCTTTTTAAATCTTCTTCCAAGGAATCCATGACCTTGCCAGTTATCTGTTCTATATATTCATTTTAAAGCTATTATTTGTGAGGCACAAGGCTAGATACTATTTAAGATACAGTATATAAAATATGATCTTTGCCCTCCAGATGTTTATAAATTAATTAAATTTTCAGTGCCGTCAAAGGATCAACCAAGAAGAAAGTCAACAGGTGCGTGCAAGTGTCCTTTGTCACTCTTTAGGGCTTCTTCATATGAGCTAATTGGAAGCCTATAAAGGACCGGTATAAAATTAAATGATTTCAGTGTTCCATTTAGAATTTCTAGACCATGTGAGCAACCATCTACATAACCTCAACCAAAGAAAATTTGCACAGTCTGTGGGAAGACACAAGGAGCTTAGGCATGAAATAGAATAAAATTGTAGGGGCATGAATAATTAGCCTTCCACATCACAAATGCTTTCAACATAGGATATGCCTTTAGTCTCCACAGTAGAGAGGTTAATGATTAAATTATGTTCTTCCATTTCAAGCTTACTTTACTCTATTTCATAATTTCCGTAATGAGCATGTTGTGCTTGTCAGAAGTTGACTTCATCACTAAAACTTTCACGTTCATATCATTCACTTTCATCCCCCAAATCTTAAACTTCTAGTCACTCCCTGTAATTACTTCTCCCAGTCACACCTGTCATTAATCATCTCAGAAAAGCCCATGCAAAGTCATAACATTTGAAGGGCAGAAAAAAGAAGTGAAGAAGCCGATGGCATTGCCTTTGTTAGCTTATTTGACTTGAACTGGGAAAATATTGAGCTTTTCCCCAAAGAACCATTATTGACCCAGCTGAGACCTCAAATAACAGGGCAATAGTCTGAGCTAGAAGAATTCTATTTTTGTGCAGATTTAGACATATTTTAGTATCAGATTTTTAAAAATCTCCTGATTGAAGCAGTAGAAAAAATAAAATAAATAAATCCTTAAATTTACTCTGCCAAATACTTCCTGTCGGTTAAAGGTTTAAAATATCTCAAAATACTAAATATTATTCTCCAGTCATTGGCCGCTTTTGGTGAGTGTAACAGAATTTGAGATATATTTATAAAACAAAATCAGCAAACATTTTAATCTCAGGTCCTGAGCAAATACTATTTATGGTGATTTCCACCCCAAATACCTGTAACGCCAACTGACAAAAGAACCTATTAAACACAGAAACCTACTAGCAATGAACTTGGCAGTAGTTGTCAGGCTGAGTGGTACTTGGTGTAGGTTTTCTGCTTCTGTGGAGTGAAGGGATTGGAGAAGGAGTACAGTGAGAAGCTATCAATTGATTTTCAGACATTTACCGAATCTCCACCACCACTTCCCAGAATAATACAGAGCACTCAGTGGATGTCCAGGCTTTCAAAGCTAGACTGGGCTTTTAACTGGATGTTAATTTGATGGCAAAGTTTATATTGAAAGTTTTGAAATCAGTTAAGATATGGAAATTCATTTTTTAACATTTGAACATTGATTAACTCTTTAAAGTCTTTAGTACGTAATTTTTTCACTAATTTCCATAATATTATCTTAACCCTATTTATGTAAATATTAATTGTCACAACATGACATCAAATATCACTAGTTAAATGTGAAGGTTAGGGAATCTAAATCATTTTGGATAACAATGTCCAAAACAATTAGGGCTGATAGAATTTGTTTCAACAAAGACTGAGCCAGGCGGACAAGTAGGAGTAGTTAGACTAAGCAAAAACATGTATTTACTGTTCTCTATGACATTTCCCATTAAATCATGGAACACTGTGATGAAGAGTCCTTGATAAGTGAATTCCTGTCCCTTGGACAAGTGAAGCAAATTTTTCCAAGAGTTCTTAGACCTAAATCCTGACCGTAGTTAAGTGTTAGTAAATATTTTAGCTAGAAATAAGACCATATTATTTTGGAGACATGAGGGACTCAAGAAATTCTTGTTGAACTAAATCCCTTTTCAGTAAAGATGCATCTGTCCTACTCCAACTTTGTGTTTGGCAACAATTTCATATCTCCTCTTACCCTACGTCATGTGATAAAAATATGCCTTTCTAAACTTTATGTGATTAAACTTAAAATTTGTTTGATGTTGTCTTTTGACACTTTTCATCAAATGCTTAATTCATGTGCTTTCTGATATTGTTAGGATTCTGTGAAAATAATTCAATATAAAAAAACATAAAAGTACACATATGATATATTTGCTGTAGTAATCGTATAAAACTCACATCAAGATTCTGAAACTTAGCATGAGCCTAGGTGCTATGGTCCTCGGCTGTCAGCCTCCTGTGCTTAGATCAGTATTCATCTGGCGCATATTAATGATATGTATACTGTTGTATGAAGGCATATTGGTTTCACAAATGAATCATTTCTTTCCCAGCCTCCTTCACTGCATTAAATGCAACCACAGTGTACCCAGTTGCTTAAGCCTGAAATGTGAGAGTCAACCTTGACTCTATTTTTCCTCACTTCCCCACATCTGGCATATCAACCAGCCCCAGCTGTTCATTTATTCAGGGTCCCCAGAGGAAAGAATTCATGTCAAAAGGTTCAAATTAAAAGACTTCAATAAAGGAAATACTTACAGTGATGTGATAAGAATTATGGAACAAACAAGGAATGGTGAGACACGCAGAAACTAACAACAGTAGGAAGCTATTAATGCCCCAGGGGCTGAAGGGATAAAGGGAGAAAGGAATCTTATCAGAGTCAGGATATTCATGTGAGAAGGTGGAGTGGAGCCCAGGTGGGAGGAACCATAGTCATAGAGAAATGCAGGTACTCTCAGAGATTTAAGACTGAAGTAGGGAGTGTGTGGGGGAAGAAACACCTCCACATCTTCCAATGTCCTGCCAGCAACTCCACTTGGCCAAATCTACCTGGAAGACACCTGGAAAGGGAGCACAGATGGTTCAGTCAGGATGATCAGCCTCCCAAATGCAAGGTGGATCAGAGAAGGATAAAAAGAGGATATAGGATAAATTGTGATTACGCAGCATGTTATATTTTAAAAACATATCCAGAATTGGTCCTCTTCTTTTCATTTCACTGAAACTACCCTAGTCTAAGTCACTATCACTTCTCACCTGGCCCACTTCAATAGTGTCCCAGCTACTCATTCCATAACCACGTGTGCCTATCTCCAAACATCAGAGCAATCTTTTAAACTAATGAATTATAAACTTCTGCTTAAAACTCTTTAATAGCTCTCCATCTCATTTAGAATAAAACCTAAATTCCTTACCACGTGGTGGGCACAAGGCATAGGGTTGAAAGAGATCAAAATGACAGAGCATTCAGAATTTTTTTCTGAGGCTGTCTACAGTGCTGATGTAGCTACACTACATTTCCTTTCTAAGCCTATTACTATCAGTCATAGCCACAATTCTTGACTAGGCTACTTATTTATACACTGGATTAAAAGTAATGAAGATCAGATCTTCCCTATTCCTGATGAGGGGATGAAAAATACCTTTGATCATTTAAATGCTTCATTAAAAAGGTTTGTGATGGCAGTTCACCTTTTCTGTTTCTCTTCATCTATTTTTCCCTACATCCATTCTTTCCAAATACCATGGAGCCCAGTGACAAGGTAGTAGATACGTTTTTCCAAGTTTTTCATAAAATTACAAAATATGAGATTTGAAACACAATTGACAAAGCCATTGTCCCAAGTATTCATGTACAAGGAAAAAAAATGAGGCTCAGAAATATAAATAGATTTGTTTCATATCAATAGAGCTAGATAATGGTAGATTCTGTTTTAGAATCCAGTTTCTTCAACTCCCAAGTCAGTTTTCCAATAATTACATTGGTTTTTTTCACAGTTTACAGCATACCTCTTGTATCTAATACCATTTAGAACATATAATGTGATGCTTTTTCAACACTTGATGTTTCTTTGAATTCTTCTGTGCTTGCTCAAAAAGCAATACAACAAATAAAATACTTCTCCTATGTTGCTTTTTTAAAACACATCTCAGATTAAAATAAATTGTTTGGTCACCAGAAATACAGTGCTGACAATCACTGGCTGCTGTTTGGAAAAGTCGGGGATGAGAATCAGTACATTGCTATTATGTTTGTCAGTGCTGTGGCAGCTAATAACACACCTCTAGGATTCAGAATCATCGCAGCCATGTGCACTGAAGCTTCCCATGGCAATCAGCTTGTAAGAGTCTAGTGTTGCTACAATGAGTTTTTATCAAGGTCAGTGCAAATTTGTCTTTAAGTTCATTGTTGTTTGTCAGGGTGGATGCATACGTGTTGACAATAGTGAACAGGTTGGTTTGGAAGCAGTAGAAACTGCCAGTGTTTTCTTACAGAAAGTCAAATACCTAACAGGCATCAACTTATCTCAAAATGACCCCCTAAAAGAACAACTTTATAATTCAGTTTTGTTTTGAATGAAGACATCCTCAGGATTTATTTCAACTCTCTTCTGTACAATCAGAACAATGGAGTTATTTTTAGAATATAATCAAATACTGACTTCTAATAATATCTCAAACTAGAATTGTTTGCCTTTTGTCAATGTTTTACTTTTTCATTTTTCAGAGGTAACTCTTCTTTTCCATTCTATATCATGTCACACCTTGAGGTGCCATGCAATGCTTTTGATTCTTATCCGCAACTTTTCATGGGACAAGCACTTACTGAGTATCTGTTATGCAGCAGTCACTGTGTTAAGAAATATGAATATAAAGATAAATAAGCCATAGTTTATGTACTTATGAAACTAACGTAACAGAGAATTAAGATAATATTAGGAAAGATGAGTGGCATTCATTTACTCATTTATTCAGCCATAATCTATTAAACAATACATGCTAAGCACTGCGAGTTTCTAGGGAAACAAAGATGAATAGATTACAGTGTCTGTCCTGAATCACCTCACCATCTATTGGGACAACAGACATACACAAAGATCAATATAATGTATTATGATTACATGTAAGTATAGAGATATTCAAATGGTGTTATGGGTGAACAAAGAAGGAAGAACAATTTCAGACTTGGAGGATCAGGGAAAGCTTTCCGGACAAGTTGTTATCTATGTGGTAGAATACAAGTTACAAAGATACCAAAGTCAGAAATAATATGGTGCACATGGGGACCTACTAGCAAGTGTGGCTGATATAATGTAAAATTCAACATAGAGGGTGGCGTGAGATAAGATCAGAGATTTAAGCAGGGCTAGATTTTGAAGGACTTTGAATGTGATATCAGAGAGATTGACATTTGTTGTTTGGTCAAAAAAGAATAATAAAAGGGTTTTGAACAGATGAGCAGCATAACTATATTCACATTTTGATACATCATTTTGCCAGTATATTAGGCATTGAATTTGCTGGGCACAAGATACAAAGTAGAAAGCTGAATTACATGGCTGATGCATTAGGGCAGGCCTTTGATGACCATAAACTGAATAAGGAGAGTGGTAGAAGGGATGAATAAAAGGTTAAGAAATCATGAAGCAATAATGTCTATAGGGCAAGAGATTGTGATTGATTGCATTGAATGAGGAGAATAAGGAAGCAAAAAGAACCAGTTTTATACCTAGCTCTGTAGGGAAAAAATTTCAAGCAAAGCAATAGATTTATGGAAAAAGATGACGAGTTTGATTTTAGACATAGACTGTAACTTCCAGGAGGGCAGGATGAAGTCTATTTTATTAGTAACCACATACCTGGTGACTAGCACAATTCATGGTACATTGTGGGCGTTTAATATGTATAGTAAATAAATATATAACAAAGAACGATATGAAAGTGCATCTGCAATATTTATTTGAGATATTTACCAGTGCATGCATATACAAATCTGAAACTTAGAAAGAAAGAAGAAATTTGATATATGAATGTGAAACTTAGAGTGAAGTCTGGGCTAGACATTCACTGGAAGCTGTTACAAAGCATATAGGTGGTAATCGAAACCAAGAGAATGGATGGTATTAGAAAGAGTGAATCATGATAAATTCAACGGGCTAAAGGGGAAGAAATCTCTTGGGTACACCAACATTTAAGGGATGAGCAAGTAACCCATAAAAGAAAAAAGAGAAAGAAGAAGTAGCCAGAGAGTTATACGGAGAGCCAGAAGAGTCTGGTATCATAAATATGAAGGAGTAAGTATTTCAGGAGAGTTTGATAGTATCAAATACAATAGAGAGAGTCTGGGACATGATTTAAAGTATATTTTGGATTTGGTAATTAGGAAAAATCAAATTCAGTGGAATTGAGGATAAAGCCAGATTGAATAAAAAGTGTTGAACAGTAAATAGGAGGTCAGGGAGTAAAGTCAGCTAGTTTACATTACTCTTTTGGAAAGAAAAAAGCTTGGAGATGAGGTAGGTGATAATTTTGTATCAAAGGAAGTGATTTTTTAAAATGATAGTCTTGAGGATGTAAATAGGATGAAAAAAGTTGCATTAGAAGGAGATTAAGAAAGAGGGGAAGAGGAAAAGAGAAAACACAGAAAGAAATATGATTCTCATAAAAGATGAAGGCACTGCAGAAAGCTGAAGATGAAATTTATTTGTGAAAAATGTTAGAGGGAAATCTCATCCTCTAAAACTAGAAGAAAGATGAGGATGAGTGAAGTCGTAAATAAATGTGTGAATAGTGGAATGGAGATTGCGTGTGGTGGAATACTGAAATAAAAGGCAAATTTGCCTTTTGAGAGTTCTGGCATCAGGGACTGCATAAAGAATTTGAGGAGAAATGAGGACATTTGTTATTGGAGAACATCTGAAAGAGAGATAAGTGAGGATAAATGAAGGAATTGATAGATAGTACCATGAAACTCAACCGTGGTTGAAGGGCAGACATTTGGAGTGATCACTCTATGTGAATTTTCTCTGATAGTACTCAGCCACTCTGGGCTTCTCACCAGTGGAAGTGAACAGTAATGTTAGTCAATCAGATAATTTTCCTGGATGAATGCATTTCAGGATAAAAAGAAAAGAAATTTAGAATGTGGTAGAAAATTAATTTAATATTCATAGGATTTAGGCTAAATCAGAAAAGAACAGATGTTTTAAGGAAAGAAAATTGATATATCAAGGAATTAGAGACTTCTTATAATTAAAATAATAATAATAATAATAATATAATAATATAAAAATAATAAAAATAAAAAAAAGTAAAAGAGGAGAAGTGGAGTGATTCGTGAGATAAGGGTCATATATCTGATAAGGGGTTAATATCCAAAATATACAAAGAACTCATAAAACTCAACAACAAGAAAATAAACAACCCAATTAAAAATGGGCAAAGGATCTGAACAGACATTTTTCCAAAGAAGATATACCTATAGCCAATAGGCACATGAAAAGATGTTCAACATCAATAATTATTAGGGAAGTGCAAATCAAAACTACAATGAGATATCACCTCATGCCCGTCAGAATGGCTATTACTAAAAAGACAAGAAATAATGAGTGTTGTAGAGGATGTGGAGAAAAGGGAACCCTCACACACTGCTGGTGGGAATTTAAACTGCTGCTGAATTATGGAAAACAGTATGGAGATTCCTCAAAAAATTAAGAATAGAACTACCATATGACCCAGCTATTCCACTTCTGGGTATTTATCCAAAGAACACAAAAACACTAATTTAAAAAGATATTTGCACCCCTGTGTTCATTGCAGCATTATTCACAATAGTCAAGACTTGGAAACAACCTAAGTGTCCATCAATGGTTGAATCGATAAAGAATATATACACAATGGAATACTACTCAGCAATAAAAAAAGATAAACTCTTGCCATTTGTGACAACAGGGACAGACCTTGAGGATATTATGCTAAGAGAAATACGGCAGATGGAGAAAGTCAAGTAGGATTTCACTCATAAGTGGAAGATAAAAACAAAACAACAACAACAAACACATAGATATAGAGATTAGACTGGTGGTTACCAGAGGGGAAGGGGGGAGGGGGAGACTGAAGAGTAAAAGGGTACATGTGTATGGTAAGGGTTGGTAATTATTCTTTGGGTGGTGAACATGATATAGTCTACCAGGAAATCAAAATATAATGATGTACACCTGAAATTTATATAACGTTATAAACCAATGTTGCCTCAATAAAAAAACAAATTAAAAAAAATAAACTACAGAAAGTTTTGGTCAGTGTGTAGTTGAGTTTAGGATTTCAGAAGCAACCATTATAGGTAAAAAAATTGTGACAAGATAAGGCTGTGAGAGTGGATGACTCAAATATGGGTGAGGAGGTCACCAAACTGTGGGGCTAAAGTTTTGGATAAAATTATTCACATGGATTTTGAAGCCACTTGAATGACAATTGGACTTAGGATGGAGAAGAAGACCATGATATAGGTATCAAAGTCTTTGATTAATATTGTGATATGAATAGGTCTTCAGGAAATGACAGAGATAAGTATAGATAGAGCAGAAAAGCAGGAGTTTTTTACATAGATAATCGGAAGCAGTCCTGGAGATCTAGATTGTTCACACACCTCTCCACCCAAACATAGAGTGTGGGATAATGTGCAGGCTACCTTTGAAAGCATTATGTGAAGCTATATGATGTGGGAAAGAGCTAGAGTTCAGTTAAAATCTAGTGTATGGACCACTTGAAAATAGATTAAGGATACAATTATTTTGTTCAATGGACTATAGGGGAAATATTTGAAGGGTAACAGCAAGAGTTTTGGTGAAACAAAAGGAAGTACAGAAAATAATAAAAATGAGAATGTGGTATTGTGAGATAGTAGATGAGGAAACAAGTAGTGAAGCTAAAGAAAGGAGGAACTGCCTTTTCAGTTATTGTTTAAAGTAACAGTGGCAGTTATTCAAGAGGCTGCTATTCCTACAGAAGGAACAGCATGTATAAGGGCAGAAGAGAGAAGGCACTATAGTGGGAATAGTGAGATAGTTGTTGTGACAGACTTTCAAGGGTGTTGTGTGTAGTACAAGGTAAGTGGATGTGTGTGTACAGACTTGTGGATGTGTGTACACCAGTTGGTATGAAGATGATGTTAAAGTGATTTGGGGGGAAATTGGAAAATAATTGGGGAATGTTATGAAGCATCTAGGCTGCCATTCCTAGGCATTCCTATGTAATCTATAGGCAATAGGGAGGCTTATGATAATACATTCAAAACTGTGTTTAAGAATGATAACTTTGGGAGCATTTTGAGCATGAAACATACAGGGGAGTGAATAAAGTGAAGAGGGTTTGTCAGGAGTTAATAGAATACATCAAGTGAGAGAGGAATGACCCTGAAAGGAAAGATGAGGCTTAAGACACCCAGCTGTGTGATTGATACAATTATCAGGGAGGCTGAAGATGACTCCAATATTTTTCACTTTGGAACATGAGTTAATGGTGATTACTTTAAATGAGATTAAGTTTGATGCGCCTATAGCATATCAGGGAGTTGGACAAAGAAGTCTGGAGCTAAACAAAGGGATTAATTTGGGGGAATATGAAAATCATCTGAATACAAATGCAGTAGTAGAAATGATGGCTAAAGAGAGGATTGCCAAGGTGAAAGTACGGAATAAAAGAAAACAGGACCATGGACAGAGCCCTGTGCAGCATTATCATTTCAGAAAAGTTAAATGTCTGAGGAAGATTAGATGAAAGAGAGGGGAGGAACAGTCAGAGAGATAAATAAACATGAGACAGCATTTTCATAGGAATGTACTGAGACAATGGCAAGAACTGTGAAGGATCTGATATTTTTACCTTATTCACAATCAAACAAGTTAGGCTTCCACTATTTTCCGGATGCTAACAAAGGATACAATACTACTGGGTCAGAGACGAAAGACTTTATTATTCACATCAAAAGCACTAGCTAGATTGTCTGCATGGTCTTGTCGGTTCTTTGATCTTTAGTTCCCACGTGGATAATACAAGAGGGCCTAGATGGATGTCTGTACACATAGTGGGCTGCATTACAGGAGAGGGACACCAAGTCTGGGGAACTTGCCACTTTATAGCAGCCTGTAAACTAGTCTGTTTTTTTGTCCCAGGGAGAGACATTACCTCATCCTTTGAGGTTGCTGGCTGCAAACAGAAACCTGAGGAAAGGCTCTGTAAAGGGTGGCCAGGATCTCGCATTGTCTGCAAACCCAGTAAGATGTATAAGAGGGCCATGGAAGACTATCTCTCAACAGAAAGTTTCAGAAAGAGGCCTACAAGACCTGCATACTCTTTCACCTCTTCTCTCGTAATTTTATTTTGAAGTATTACGCTTCTACTACACTTTCTTTCTGTTCCTCAAACATGCTACCTCCCTTCTGCCTTGAGACCTGTGCATTAGATGCTCCCTTTGTTTATCATAGTCCTCACTCTGCTTCATATCTTCACCTGGCTTGCCTCTCTTGCTGTTTAGGTCTCAGTTCGTATATTATCTCCTTAGAGAACAGTGTGAGGCATCTAGTGGTGGCTCCACACCTTATTGACTGGATGAATAGATAAATAAAACAATGAATAGCTCAGAGAGGAACATGGTCATAAACTCTACCCAGGAATCGAGTAGACAGGGACTGGGACAAGATTTACCAAGCATGAGGACAATGCAGATTCAGATTATGGACAACCCTGATGACAACAACATGTAACTTCAAGTTCATCCTGTGGACAAGGTGAATCATTGACAGCTTTTGAACATGGGAGTGACACAACAAAATAATCTTGAAGATCTCCACCTTTAAAGTGAGCAGAGGGGAATAACAGACTCCATCCCAGCACCGAGGATCATGTATGTCAAAGCATGTAATTAATTATTAAAAAAAAAATCATCTTTTTATATTATCATCCAGCTTTTGTGTTAGACTGCTATCATTATATGGATAAATTTTATTAATTCCTGATATTCTGTGTATTAGTGTATTGCAAGTATCTGACTACCAATTACTGCAATTTTCATAGGATATATTTTGTGGAATCTGACAACTCATTCTAAAAGTAAAATTCACTTGTTAATACCTCTTATTATATTATAATGTTATTGCTACTTTTTAATTAACTCATTAAAAAAAATAAAGATAAGTCTTTTTTTTTTTTGCTGAGGAAGATTTCCCCTGAGCTAACATCTGTTGCCAATCTTCCTGCATCTTGCATGTGGGCCACCGTCACAGCATGACCGCCGACGAGTGGTGTATGTCCGTGCCCAGGAATTGAACCCAGCCTGCTGAAGTGGAGTGAGCCGAACTTAACCACTAGGCCACCCGGGTTGGCCCAAAGACAAACCTTAAAATGTGTTCGTGAAGCACAAAAAAGTTAATTGCCATATTCTTAAACTTCAGAGAAAAAGAGGACTTTCTTGGTTTATCTCAATATAGGATTTTAAAGAACTGACAGTACGTAGTAGAGGAAGATAATATGACCATGAAATTTTTAACAAGAAAGGTACAGTATACTAGATGTCAGTTGCTTTCTAAAAGGAAGTCTAAGTTTTTCTAAAAATTGTGTGAGTATTGCCAGCTAGGGCACTTATTTATTGAGGTAGTTTGATGTTTTCAAAAAAAACCAATGGACATGAAAGGATCATTGATGACATGACACATACAACTACTTTTAGCCTCTAAAGAAAAGAGCAGCTGTGTAGAACTTCCAGTGTCACAAGTTCAGGCTGGATTTGACAAAGGAAACTCTCTGGAGAAACACAATTTTTAAAGTATTGACCTTCTAAGAAGAAAATATTTGAGGGACAAGTGGAGGACTATAAAATATTAGGGTTTGGCACTTCCACAGGTGAGACTATATCTGTAGAGAAAAGTGAAGAGATTCAATACAAGACTTGAATTTCCCATACTGTAGTTGTTTAAGTTTTCTTAAACGTTTTTACATTTAAAACAAAAAGACTATAATAATTAGAGATAGAGGTTTTATATGCCTGATCCTATCCAATAAATACCAGTGCTTCAGTCATGTGACCACCACAATGTTGTGCAGAGCACCTCCCTCCACACACACACAACCAAAGCCTCTGTGTGGGTCAGGGCTACTCTCCCTTGAGAACTGCTGGACCAGATGGACCAAATTTACTCCCCTTCTGTAATTCCAAGGAAAAAGCAGAGTAACAGAATGAGAATTAGTCTCAGGTAGACGATGAGGAGGAAGAAGAATTATTGAGGCTGAGTTTTGTCTGTGTACCGAGAAACAAATATCATTATACCAAAAGACATAGTGTCAGACTTGCAGAATTAAAATTAAATTGATAAGCAAAAATTATGGCATCTTCCAAAAAATTTTAAACCTTAAAGAAGTTTGTTTTTTCTTAAAGCTAAAGAGTGATATTGTGGCTCATCTGATGAAAGAGTTGAAGGATTAAGCACATTTTGTGGTGTCGTATTTGATTAAGTCTATAATTGAGCAAGAAAATATTTTAGACAAATAAACTGATAGTAAAGTTGAGGAGCAATGTCTGGAAATACATTAGAAGTCTAACCTAGGGGCTGGCCCGGTGGCGCAAGCGGTTAAGTGTGCACACTCTGCTTCGGCCTCCTGGGGTTCGCAGGTTCGGATCCCAGGCATGCACCATCACACGGCCTGTCAAGCCATGCTGTGGCAGCGTCCCATATAAAAAGTAGAGGAAGATGGGCACAGATGTTAGCCCAGGGCCAATCTTCCTTAAGAAAAAAGGGGAGGATTGGCATTGGATGTTAGCTCAGGGCTGGTCCTCCTCACAAAAAAAAAAAAAAAAAGTCTAACCTAATGCTGGCGTGGCAGGGTTAGACTAATGTCTATATTGCAAAGGGCTTTAAAATAGAGTTTACCTGCTCCTAGAAACTGTAAGAATCGAAAGTTTCTAGTGATATAGCATTTATACAGAAAGTAAAGTGTTAAATGTAGGTAATCATTCATGTAATTTAAACCAAAATGTAGGTTTGCCTCGATTACCTAGGTTTTTCAGCTGACATTCTTTAGGCTTGAATTATTCATATTAATTGCAGCAATTCTACATGTCTCTTTTCATTCATAGACAGTTTTGGATTCAGAGAAATTGTTTGGTCTGCTTCTTGATATTGACATTTGGGACGCTCCCCCAAAACTTCAAAATTCTTGAGCAAATGGTGTAAGAGAGTTGCATCTCAATTGCATTCAGGGGGGAGCAAAAGGATTAGGAGAGACTAGGGAAAATTGCTTAGCTGGTCCTTTTGATTATTGATGAGAAAGCAGAATAATCCAGAAAGGGACTATCTACCTCCCACAGCAATGTATTCTCTGATTAACTCGATGAAGCTGATATTGGAGTGTACTTGGATTCAATAGATTGCACCAGAAAAATCTGCAAAAGGATTATTTTATTAGCAGAGGGAGACACAGAGAGAAAATTGATGTATAGTACACAGTAGCCAGGAGTACATGACAAATCCTCGAGCGGTGTAGCCTCAATGAAAATATTAAAGTCAAAGGTATGTACATCCAAGATGAAAGGTGGAATTCTAAAGTTGTTAAGACAAGTGCTTTACAAAAAGATGGGTAAATATAAAACAGAGAAGTATAAGGTGGGGAAAACTGGAACCTGACAGCATGTACTTTGCAACAAGGAATTTGATGACATGTATTTGGAAATAAGTTAAGAACTATAAGGAGTGTAAGTAGATTCTTAGATATTGCTTAGTGTAGGTCGCCAGGACCTTAACAAAAGGAGATGAGGAAATATTTTTACAGATTGGCAAAGGCTGTGGCGAGGCATGTTCTTTGATCCTGGCAGGATTTTAATTGCTTTGCCATTGATTGGCATGCAACTATGTTCAAATAGAGGAAGAGAACATATTTTGAGAACTATTTCAAAGATTGCTTTCTGATACACTTCATTGAACAGCCTAGGTGGTTAGAGGCTATTTTGGACGATAGCCTAGAAATGGCTCTGAGTAGGATAAATAAGGCTGAAATAGAAGAAAGTTGCTATCTCACACTATAATCACAATAACCTTCATTTTAAACTACTCTTGAGAGGTCAGGAAAGAAACAAGTACATTACAAAGAAAAGCATACAAAATCTTAATTGGAAGAATGCCTGAAATGCTTGCATAAATTTTGATTGTACTCTTTATAGAAATAAATAGCAACAGTAGAGCTATATTCTCCTTTGGGGTTCAAAGTGCCTGTCGTGTGTGTGTGCACGCACGCGCACGCACATACGCAAAAGTCTGAGCAAATAAAATGAACGAAGAGTTTCTACGGGTTGCTCTTTCTGGACTCCCTTACTAAAAGATGAGCTAAAGCATGGTATGACAAGACGTGACAAGAGCATTGCTAGACCATTGTGAGTTCTTGACAAAGTGTCGTGTGTACTGGTATTTTCCCTGAGGATTCATGACCCTGTCCATTGGTTTGGAACAGGTGAATGTTTAGAAACCAAGATCCTCCACAAAATTTCTGTTTTCTCCCCATGATTTTCTCCAAGGCTAAAGGCACATTGAGAAAGCTAATCAATTGGAGCCCACACTGAGTGACCTAATTCAGGATTTGTTTTCCAAAGTGTGTACTCTTGAGCTTTATGAAGATTTTGCTTACCAATATTTACTTCCACTTTTCATTCAAATATATCTGTGATGGGTCCTATTTTTTGACATCCAGGCTCGTGGGTTAATTTTTCAAAGTTATTCCTATCGCCGTCCAGGAGAAGCGTATAAGTCCTCCACAAACTAGGCTGATTATTTTTTCCCACGATCCATCAGGGAGAAGGAGGAGTCTGACAAAAGCTTGTGACAATTCTAGCATCTGGATGAAAGCACACAAACAATTTTGATACTAAATTTTCTTTAATACCAAGAATAAACTACTGGTTAAAATGTTTTATTCACACATTTCAATCCTGTCTGCATGACAATTCACATTAAGATGAAGATTGAAAGCGTCAGTCATCTATCTGTATATTTCTTATATGTGAAGCCAAACATTCAGCTACATAGAGAAAATTGGACAATGAGTAACTTTTCAAGTTCATCCTGGATGTTTCCTTTGGAAACTTTAGTGGTTTTATAGGCTTCCTGCTCCTTATAAAGAACACCCTCTCTGGCTACCTCTTCTAATCAGGGCATTTCTCTAAATGTCCCCAAACTCTCTGGCTTCCCTGGTTTATGTGATGTCGCCTTCCACTAGAATTCTCTATAGGCTTGTCAGATTGTTCCCCTGTGGATCATTAGCCTGGCTTCTCATGTTGTTTCTCCTCAAGATTCTACTTCTTGGATTGCTCCTTATGCTCCCTGAATTACAGCCATTGGGCCAATAGCACCTCTATTACCATCTGCCTTCAGCACCAACATCTCAACCTAACCAAGAGCTTGAAGGACTTGCTTCTCTGGGAAGAGGCATTTGATATTCTACTGACAGAGCTGTTTTGGGGGCAGTGTGATTGGAAAAGGACAGTCGTTTCTCTCCACGCGAGAACTATTCCTGCACTGTAAAGAGAGCTCTCCCTACAGCAGAACGAACAAGAATCAAGGTGCCAGCCTCAGAATGTTGGTGGAGGGATAATGACCCTGGAAAGGGGAGTAGCTCAATGTAATCAGCCTCCCCTACCCCACCAACACGAGGGCAAAATGATGGAATTGCCCCCCTCCCATGACCACTACCAACATACACATGGTTCAACTTCTCCTTTTGTGAATTTCTTTTCACTGTGCCTTGGTATTTCTCTGTTTCAAAAAATGGTCCTGAAAAGAATTTGGGTAAGGAATATATCATTGCAATCAGTGACTGAGTGTGAACATACCACTATTTCATTAAGTGTTTCTTCTAAGCCAGCCTACTTTGTCCTATTTCAGAGTGGTTTTAGTTCAGTCTCACCGTAAAATAAATGTACATTCTGAGTGAAAGGAAATGATAACCTTACTCTCCAACCTTCTGACATTCAGGATGTAGAAGGTGGCTTATAAGAAAGAGGGTTAAATACACATATCTGGTATAAACATCAGTAACCAAGCAGCTCACACATTTCCTCTATGCAGCTCTCCCTGCACTATTGCCTTGGGAGACTTGCAAATTAGCCATAAATAGGGAGGGACATTTTTTTCCCCTTCTGCCCACATGAGTGGAAGCAGTGTCCCCAAACCGAAAGCAACATGCCCACCTGGGCATTGGTTTCAATCCCCTCCTGCCTACTTTGGCACCTTTCTCTATCAAATATCACCTCCCTTTCCTGGATTCTCGTTTTCCTCTTTTTTGTCAGTAATTACAAACACAATTATATTAAATCTAAAAAGAATTGTTTTTTAATTGTAAATCCGACTTTTCTAATTTTCTTCCTTGTCTTCTTTTTTTTCCTTTGCTGCTTCTACCACAATTTCTTTCATAAGATCTTTTTCTACAGCCAAACCTGATTAGTTAGCATTCCCTTATCATGATCTTGTTAATTTTTTTCCCCTCCAAAGTATTGCATTCCTTTTCATGTTTTTAATCACTGTTTATATTCTTATGGATCTCAGTCTGTGCTACAAACCCACAGATTTGTCTTAAGAACATTTCTTATATGGAGGTTCCGTAAACACTTCAAAATCACAATGTCCAAGTCTGGACACATCATATTTCCCCTCAAATCTACTCTTCCTCTTGTATACTCTATTTTAACTTTCCAGAGATTCTAAGCCAGAAACATGGCAATCATTCTGGACACCTACTTTCTTTCACTGTCCCCACCAAACTAACTCATTCACCAGGACTGAGGATTCAACATCTAAATCCCTCTCTTAACCAACCTTGTTCTCAACTTCTATCCCTGCAGTCTTAGTATAATGCAGTCCCCTGAATGGTCTTCAGCCTCCAGGATAGCTTCTTTTGTCTAATTCATCTTCCATATTGCAGCAAAAATGTAAATTTAATCATATAATGTTCCTTCTTAAAACTGCTAAATTTCTCCTCAGAGATTTCAGGGCAAAGATAAACATCTTAAGTGAGAGTTTTAAGTCCTTTTTTCTTCTAATGTCTGTCTACCTGCTTTATCTTCTGCCCCTCTCCTGACACCTCATTTACTTAGAATAATAAGTCCTTTACTTTTCCGAATTCACCTCTCTTCTGCTCGGAATGTTCTATGCCATTTCTCCCCATGCAATACAAAACACACACACATACACACACATATATACATATATACACAAAGATACTTATAGTTTATCTTACTAACTCTTATTTGTTTTTAAAATGACATCTCCAGGAATTCATTCTTATCCTCACCGTCTGATTGAGGCTCAACCACTGTGTTACTTCTTAATTTGTTATCATGATGTTCTATAATCAAGGACCTACTTATCTATATTCCAGTCAGACTGTGAGTTTCTTGAGGGCAGAGGCTATGTCGTAATTAACTTCACACCCTCACGACTGGGCAGAGAGTCTGGTGCATGGCAGGCATCATCGTTCAAATAAAATTTGTCAAGGTGGGTTTTCCTATAGCACTCCTCATTCCTGGGGTGAGGTGTTTAGTCCCATTCTGGGGCCCTGGCCCACATTTAGCAAGACTAACAGGAAAGGGCCTTTGCAAAAATGTGAAGGTGGTGCTGTTATTACAATAGTGAAAACAGATGCCTTGTTATGATCTGATGAGGGACTTAAAGGCCAAAGGAAACAACTCTTTTGGATTCTCTCTTGGTTCAGTGTTTATGTTTGACCATTTGGGGGTAAAATTTCATTCTGACAACTGTATCTGTCTGTCCTTTCTACAGTTAGCAGTATTGACAAGAGGATACAAAATGATGACTAAAAGAATCAACATGACAGGAACCATGAGAGTTACCAGAATGTGGTTCAAGTGAGACTCTACGTTTTGGTAAATCTGATTCCAGAGAGAGTTTACAAAGAAAAGGATAAGAGCCTGTATTGGTGTAGTGGAAGTTTGTCAATCTTTGTTTTTTACTTTAAAAATAAAATGGCAGATCTTGTGTTTTACCACTAAAAAGAGATACCAGAAACTGATATTAACACGCAGATGTATAATTTTAACTAGAGAAACTACTTGTAGGAAGTGTAAGATAAACTTATTTTTAAATCGTATCTTGGCTGTATGTTTAAATAACATACTCAGATAGTTTTTCTTTAGCCTCCAGATACTTTTCAGGTGAAGCATCTCTAAATTTAAAGCAGTGGGTATAATTATTAATCTGATAAAAGTGCAATAAATAGACCCGTTTTCTCTGTATTTCTAGACACTTTTGACACTCTGTATTGTATTTATTGTACTGTTTTCAGATTAATAATTGAACTCGTTGCTATAAATTTAGAGGCACTTCACCTGAAAACATGTTGAGCATTATTTGAATATGTTACTTACATATTGTTTAAAAATAAGTTTATTCTGTTTCTCAACTTTGTGGATACCCTGAATTATACAGACGTTAGAGAGTACACATCTTTAAGGATGTGAGAAAGTTCATAGTACATATATGTTAAGTGAAAAAAATCAGGATCCAAACACACAATTTTATATATGTTACAATATCAAATTTATGACTATATTTGGAAGAAAATATGATATGTTAACAGCAGTTATCTCTACTGGTGTGGTTTCCCGAATTTACAAAGTTTTTAAAAGGAGTATTTCTTATCCTTTATAATTGGGAAAATTACTTTTTAAATTTTTGTCATTCTTCTGAAGATTTTCACAGAAATACAGAATAAATCCTTGGGAACATTTTAGCAGGTTTGAGAGGACAACTTGGTTGTTTTGGTGTCGGGTGATTTTCGGCACTTCTCTGGTTAGCATCTGAATTAATGATATTTGACTTAATCCTGCTTTTGAATGGTTACTTTTGATCATAGTCAAGAGCATCTATTTCACAGTGACAATCCCAAAACCTGTTTGATAATGTTTACTGACAATTACAGGCTTAGCTAAGAAGTAACAACAGGGAGTAAAGCAGTCTTTGAATAAAGTTGGCCTCAAAATGAGCAACAGTAGGGGACTGATTGGCTCAGTTTTATTTAACATTTTTAAGCCTGATCTTTGACATTTTCATTAGTGAGCAGAAATAGCACACTGATGCAATTCTCAGGTGGCTCGCAGAGGAAAATGTTAAACAGACCAGAAACAACTAAATAATTCAGAAGATCCCACTATGTTTAAAATTGGAGAGATGCATGGAGAAATTTTAGAACGTGGCATAATAGAAAGCTAGGCAATATTCCCCCCCCTCTTCTTTAGGAGACAATAATGTATTTGTGGAAATCAACCATTCTGTTGCCAAAATTTTGGAGATTTACTGGAATTACGGCTGTGTGTTATAGACAAGGAACTGAAAATTTAGTGACATATTGGGGCAATTTTATTCTTGTTTTCTCAACTTATTAACAGCAAGGTTTATGGAAGTAGTGAGAAATTCTTCCAACACCCTTCCCATCAACTACGAAAAAACAAACTAAAAAGGAAAACAAGAATTAACCAGATAGATCATGTCTAAGCCATTATATATGCTAATACGTATTACTATATGAAGAGTGGAAACAGAAGGGACTTTTTTCACTGAGCGTTCATTAGTTTACATCCTTGCTACTTTGGCTGCTCATTACCTATCAGTTAGATTCTCAAATAAGAATGAGCACATCACCAGGGTTATGTGACAGTATTCAGGGAGTTGTAACGTAAGGTCACGGAGTGAGATGAGACATTTCCTAAAATATCAGTTGTTAAGAAATTAACAAAATCTTAATATTAATGGCAGTATTAATGTTATCGAGGAATGATCTCTCAATGTTGTTGGAGCCAATGTTTAAATGAGAAGTCGAGAACCATCTCTCCATGTCATTGAGGCCATAGTCCAACCTCCGTAGCCTCTATAGGAAAATAAATTTGAAGTTTAAATAATAGAGTTATTACTGAGCATTAAGAATTGAATCTGTTCATAAATGAGAGTTGCCTGTACAGATCTCATGTCTTCCTTCAATTATTCATCAATTTAGCAATCTCTATTGAGCCAAATTATTTTCAAGTTATTGTAGAAACTCAGTTTGGTGACCTCTCATTACTCTTGGAACCTGGAGGTCTTAAAGGCAGTGTATCATATCATTCTTTTAATATCTTGTCCTCTAGCTCTGTATTGGGCATAGAGTGTGTTTGTTAAATGACTAAGGCATGGCAACAAAGTGAGAGATTTTGGAATCCGACTTTCTAGATTCAAATCCTGGCCTGAAAACTTACACTTCTTGGTAGAGCAAGTTACTCAATGTCTCTGAGCTTTAACTCCTTATCTTTAAATGGAGGATTTAAATGAAGGATAAATGTAAAAAAGGATTACAGTTAATCTCTGCAACATGTCTTACTATGATAAAGACACCAAAATACTAGCTATTGTTTTTCAAGAAGTTTGCTCTTTTTTAAGGATAGCATGAAAAACATCTCTACAATCCATGTAATTTCAATCACTACCTGTAATTTGTATTAATCTCATATTGTGTGTGTGTGCATATATGTGGAGGAAGAAAAATTAAATGTGTATGTGGAAAAAAGGACAGTCATGTTACAATGACAAGAAAACAGATTTAAAGGTTAAAGGTCAAAAGTCCCTGAAGGCATCAGTCTTCCACACTGCAAGACTGAAAAGGCAAACAGGTTAGAGGGGTTCATCAACTGAGAAATTGAAACACAGTATAAATCTGGTGAAATGCTCTCTCTAAATTCCAGAAACACCCTAGCTAAAACATTCTATTCAATACACAGTATAAATCTGGTGAAATGCTCTCTCTAAATTCCAGAAACACCCTAGCTAAAACATTCTATTCAATATCAGAGAAATTATGCATGATTGTGCACTGTTATTATAGATTAGGAATGTATTCTGGTAGACTGTTAAACAAGCAGAAAAAGATAATACTGGTAATACAGTGTGGAGTAATCATTTCAAACAAATCAGATATTTTCTTGTATTAATGTTTATAAATTAAGATAATGCTGTTGCCTGACTGAAATTTTTTTCAATTTATTTGAAAACTCAATAATGTGTACTCAGCATTTCAGACCAAAGGGATAATTGGTTTTAGGGGCAATCCTATCAACTTTTAATTAATTCTTTGGAAGTCTTGAAACAGAAGAGAGAGCATAAAGTAATGCTGTAAATGGGTTATATGACCCTCACTTCATTCAAAGCCATGTTTCTAAAGGAAATCTATATATGCAATACTTCTAAACTTTAACTAAAAATAGTTTTAATGACCAAAAATTCTCAAAGTTGAAATAGAAAAAGAAATATGCCTATTCCTTGTCATTGAACTGCTTTTAAGAAGAAAATCTCAAAAATCAAAATGAATTAATCAAACTCCTATTCCCAAAAGGACTCATGAAGGGGGGAAAAATGATGATTTCAAATTCTCTTGAGAATGAATAATGAAGAAAGATTTAACTTAAGCTAATAATTGTACATAATGCATTCATCTTCTTCACAGAAATAGCTTTTCTCTCAAAAAATAGTGCTGATATATTCACACAACTATGCCCACCTGAGTTAACCCCACTTTTTTAGACAACAGAAAAATAGTGAAAACCAATTTATGTCATCTCAACTTGAAATACTGAATTTGGGAGAGGGTATTGACTTGAACTACATAAACTGAGAGGACAACTGTATGTTCAATATATGCATTGAGTTGAAGATTGAAGAAAGTCACACACACACACACACACACACACTCACAAGATCTTTGGAGTCATCTTCTTTTCTATCAGATTTTAGTGAAGAATTTTGACACATAAAGAGGATTTCTTTTATATGAAAGACTGTACATACTGGTTTCTTCAACATCTGGCTGTGGTTTGGAGTGTGGTATCTGTTCCAGCTGTATTGTTTTTCTTTTTTTTTTTTTTTTTATTGATGTTTTAATGGTTTCTAACATTGTGAAATTTTGGGTTGTACATTTTTGTTTGTCCATCACCCCATATATGACTCCCTTCACCCCTTGTGCCCACCCCCCACCCCCACTTCCCGGGTAACCACAGTCCAGTTTTCTCTGTCCATGTGTTGGTTTATATTCCACATATGAGTGAGATCATACAGTGTTTGTCTTTCTCTTTCTGGCTTATTTCACTTAACATAATACGCTCCAGGCCCATCCGTGTTGTTGCAAATGGGACGATTTTGTCTTTTTTTATGCCTGAGTAGTATTCCATTGTATATATATACCACATTTTCTTAATCCAATCGTCAGTCGAGGGACACTTAGGTTGCTTCCACTTCTTGGCTATGGTGAATAATCCAGCTGTATTGTTTTTAACACCCTCACTATCTTCAATCCTCTTGGCCTTCTTAACAAGGGATGGGGTTGAGAAGGAAGAACATCCTACCCCAAGGAAGCTGGGTTCAGGCAGGCTCAACCCAGATCATGTATGGAGTTAAAGGGCTTTGCCCTATGTGTGTGTGTTACCGAAGAGAAGAGTTATGTAGCTGTAATAAGCTGTATTGCTTATATTTACTCATGTTAAAGAACTGCACTCTGCTTTGCTCCAAAAAAAGATTTAGTGGCTAAAACATATGACTGACTTGGTCAGATTAGCAGTTGCTACCTTTAGAAAGTGAGGAAAAGATACAGAACATGGAGTGATTTAATTGTGCTACAGAAGTTAGGAGAGGTTAGAAGACCAGGGTGTCTTCCTGGAGAGTTATATAACAGAGGGAATTTAAATGTCTGGGAGCATCATGAAGTCATCAGACACCTGGTGTGGGGCTAGGGCACTATTCTAGGATCATCTGCTTTCACAGTTTGCCATGAATCAGTCATGTCTGTCCACATCTAGTTCTGCTCCAGAATTCCTATTACTAAAAAAAATGCTTTAACTTAGTCCTTTTTCCAGAGAAATATGCAAACATATTGGCCAATAATGTAAAGCAAATAGTTTAGGACGACAATGTTCAATGTGAACACTGCTTCACCTTTTGTTTCACTTTTAATTCCAAATATTTAATTCTATGGTACTGAGGAGTAATTTCAGAACAAACCACTTGATCTACCATGAAAGCATTAGCTTTCCTTCTGCGTTATCTGAAGCTATAGACAAATAGACGAACCAGATATGTTAAGTTGGGGACTGAAGTAGGTCTAGAAAGAGGAGGTGGTAAGTGGAATGTCTGAGGCTAAGAATAAAATAAAGCCAAGTTCGCAATTTAAGAAGATTTGATTGGACATTAAAATACTGTATCAGAGGTAAACTATGTTAAAATTTTCATCAGCATATTAAAGGGGAACACTGCACTGCTCACTTGAATTTTTTGTTTTGTTTACATAAGTCAGATGCTAAATCACAATGGTGTCCTATAGTGCAAACCATACAAAGGTAATACCATTCTAGGCGTATAATGAAGTTGAGAAGTTAGATTTCTTCCTTGCCTCAGTCTCACTAACACTATTGTCTCCATAAAGTTTTGTTTAATTTTCTTCTTTAGTTTTTGTTAACTTCAATTCCAAAGTCAGTTAAAACTATCTCTTTTGCTTCTACTGAGCCATGAAAAAATATTCTTTCTCAGAGCTCTTTTTCTAAATAAAAATACCAACAAAACTACTCTATAGGCAATTTCCAGGCTGGTTTTCAGCTTCTTGCTGAGCCTCTGAGTAAAAAAGATCTCCATTGTTCTTTTTCCTAAGCAAAGAGATGAGATTAACTTCCCTGAAAACTCTTTTTTTTTTTTCTGGTCTTGTAACTTGAAGTGTTTTTTGTTGTTTTGTTTGTGTTCCAATGTCTTTTTACTTATGTCTGTTTTCTTAGGGTTTGGAGCTATTACTCTAGACTTTGTTTTTCCTCGGCTTTGTTGAGGTGTAACTGACAGATCAAGATGTACAACTTGATGTTTTGATATATGGATACATTGTGAAATGGTCACCACGATCAAGCTAATTAACAAATCCATCACCTCACATAGTTACCATTTTCTTTTTCTTTTTTTTTGTGAGGAAGATTAGCCCTGAGCTAACGTCTGATGCCAATCCTCCTCTTTTTGCTGAGGAAGATTGGCCCTGAGCTAACATCCATGCCCATCTTCCTCTACTTTGTATGGGACGCCGCCACAGCATGGCTTGACAAGCAGTGCGTCAGTGCGCGCCCAGGATCTGAACCTGCAAACCCTGGGCCGCTGCTGTGGCGCGCGCACACTAACCATTACGCCACCAGGCTGGCTCCACTTTTTCTTTTTTTTAATAGATGTTCTCTTTTGATCACACACAACTCTAGGTAAGGTGGACAGAGGAAGAAAAACTAGCAAATGTGACTGAGAATAAGTGGACTGAGAGAAAGCAGCAACACCAGGGAACACATCAGAAGTCACACAAGGTGGGAGTTTCGCTGCCAGGAGGATGCAGGTAGTCTAGGAGGATGAGTGCCTTTGAGGCAGCAGATCTGGTAGAATTCTAGGATTGGAAAGGAGTTTGCAGGGGGCTGGATGAAAGGAGATGGAAACACCGTGTTTAGAACACCACTTGGAAAATACTGGTAGTAAAGAAAATTATAGATGGGATACAGCTCAAATGTGAAACTGGATTGTTGCTGAAATGTAATGGACAATAGCAAAGTTCTGAGTGTGTTTGCTTCCTTGGACTTCTCTGACACTATCTTGTATACTGGTCATTTTTCTTCTATGAGATTACTTTTTATTCAGATATTTTATATTTCTCTATATTTACATATATAATATGATATAAATATATCAACATAATAATGTATCTGTGCTGATTTTGTTAGTATATTCTGTTAAAAATCTTTTTCTATTTTGCCTGCCACTCCCTTTCTTGAACCTCCTACCTTCTTTCCCCACATGATGACCTCACACAACCCATACTAACAGACTACTATTGATGTTGCATTACCCCCATGCCCATATAATTATAAACACACGTGTAGGTACAAATACAGGTTTTTTTGATCATTATTATTTTTAAAAGGAATAATATAGTCCTGCTTTTCTGCCTTTTTTTCTCCCACTCAGCTCTAGTAGAATGCTTCCAATTCAAGTAGTAGAGCGTTGACTCCTTTTTGTTTTTGTTTTTTTCTACATAAAGTTCTATAACATCAATGTACAGAAATTTACTCCACCTTTTTCCTTCTGATGAGCATTCATCTTTGTTTCTTTCCGCTTTTTGTCCTCAGCAACAGTGCTGCGTTAAACACTGTCCTGGTATAGACATTCTTACACACTTGTACTTCATTTCTCTGGGATAGAAATCCAGGAGTGAGATTGTGGCGTCTAATTTTAACAGCTGCTATTAAATTGCTCTCCAAAATGACTGTAACAAGTCACATTTTCCTAGCAATGTGAAGAGTATCATTTCCTCCACATTTTAATCAGCAATAGATATAATTATTCTTTTTTAACTTTGCCAGCTGGTGGGGATAAAGTAATATCTCTGTTCCTCCTATCTATTACACACTGCACTAGGTATTATATTAAGGCAGTGGGTTTTCATGGAGCTTACATTCTAGGAGGGAGATGCAAATAATTAACAGGTAAATAATTAACAGGTAAAAAAGCAAATATATGTCAGATGATGTTAAGCACTGTGAAGGAAAAAATTAGGCAAGTTCGGGGCACAGAGTGATACAGCCATCCTATTTTATCTCATCATTACTTGATTTGTTCATTTTTGACTTTTAATGAAAGTTTGAGTATCTTTTCACACATTTATTAACATTTGGATTTAGTCGTCAATGAACTACTAAGCTCTTTATATTTTATAGGTATTAATCTTATGTCATTGCATTATAAATCATTTCCCTAATTTTTAAATATCTATTGACTTTATGATCGCCTTTATCAAATTTTATGCTATCGAATGTCTATCTTTTTCTTTTGAAGCTTCTGATTTGAGCAGACTTTTTCCACCACTAGTTTGTAAAACAGGACCATAGACTTTCTCCTAGTATTTCTAATGAATTAATAAGTGCAGAAGTTTTTAAATAAATGCAATCTAGATTATCAGAAATAGAATAATGAATGTTGGCTAAAAAATATTGAAAATGTCTCACAAAGGAGGTGAAACCCAATGTTAATATTTGAAGGATGAATAGAATTTGAATGGGTAAAGAGAAGTTATAACTACTTTTTTTAACTTGGAGTCCTGTCTGAGAAGATGCAATGCCTATATATTACTTTGTCCTGCAGAGATGGATCACTAAAATTCCATATAGTTAGTGATATGAACATTTAAATCGCTCATTAAGCTAGACGATTACATGATTACTACACAGTTATGTATAAATAAGGTGTCAACTATTTCATAACATATGAATAATTATGATGACAATAAAAGTACAGCCATAGCTAAGTGTTGAATATCTTGAGATAGCACAATATTTTTCTAATTATGATCAATAGAGAGAATTATTCCAAACAGCTGATTGATCTAGAAAACTCTCTAACTTATATTCTTGCGCATGTTTTCTAGTCTAGTTTAAAAGGTACCAGTGGTGTGTTTTTCAACATCTTCTCTGGACAAGTCAGATTGCAATGCTACAAATTACAGGGAAATTTTTGCATCTATTACAAAATAAATCTAAAATCTGAAGCTCTTTCGAAATCAGAAAATAAAGTTTGCTTTTCTAAAAAAAAATTAACCTGTGAATTTCCTTCTTTTCTCTCCCCTGTAAGTCCTTCCCTTATAAATAAAGCCATTCTAAATATGACTACGAACATTTTTTCCATCTTTCTTTCTATTTCCAGGTTGACTAGCTTCCATAATGAATAAAGTACTATCATATTAAAAGCAGTTTCCTACCATCGTCTTCATACAGGAAGAATAACACGTTTATTTGTTCCACAAATATGTATTTATAGTCACATAAAAGAATAAAATTGCTTTCACAATACATTAATTTTTTTCTGCCTTTGCTGTGTAGAGTGTTATATTTCATAGTGCCTTATATTTGCATAGCACTTTAGATTTCAAAGAATTTTGTATATTTTACCATATTGAGCGTATTTTACCATTTGACCATATTGAACTCATCATGGAAAAATAGGGCTACTGTGACTTTTTAAAATGAATTTCTAAACTTTATTTGCTTTGCATTTCTTTTAAATGCTGGTATATGCTTAAAATATAGCTTTCCATATCATGTAGCTAAATGGTATAGATACACACACATGTGCACACACATGTATTTTAATTTTGTAGGATCAAGTTATTCAACAATTACGGCATTTCTATAGCTCTGTTATGAGTTACCAGACAGAAATGCAAACTCAGAGGCTTATTTGAGATAACTCTGTGTGTACAAACCTAAATCTCACTGAATTTTATTTTCTGCCTTATTGCATGCAATTTGCTGCTTCTCCTATATATTTTTTCACATCATTACTCCTTTTCCGATTTAATCCATTAAGTGTTTTGTAGAATTTTCTTTTGGTGTAATAGCCTTGTGCATTTAGAATACAAATTATATACCACACCCATTTTCCTTACCACCTACTGTGCATTTAAAAGTTGTTTATACGTGCCACTAATGCTTTTTAGATGAATCAGGTATGTAACTAGATTGGCCACCTAAATAGTTCCACAGAGTCCCCTAAATATAAGGTCCATATTTTTCTAGCTTGGAGACAGTCGAGACAATTAGTTCCTCTACAGAGAAGAAACTCCAAATTTTGGCTTTTCTGATCCTAGACAATTACTTGATTAGACACTATTAGATGAGACAGTTCTGGGAACAGAACAGACTTTTTATTAAGGGCAACATTCAGGTGACTTCTCCACACCTCTTGAGTTTCAGCTTTAAAAGACATAATTTGTAACCTTGACTTTAAGTAGAGTACTGAAATACTTAAGTTCATTTTAAGAGCTCTTTCTTATTTGCAGTCTCTATTGGCCTACCTGGGATACTCCCTCTCTTTTATAATTTTGGCATAGTTTCAACAGTGACAATGAAGCCTCAATGTTTCTTCTTCATTTTTTATCAGAAAATTGTAAGACATTGTTTTCTAAAATTTTACACCAATTCAATGCTACTATAAGTTGCATAAATCCAATGTACAGTGTATTTCACACTTCACTAACTTTGAGAAGATTAGCACAAATTAAATTTCACATTAACCAGCCTAAAGCCATGAGCAGGAAAGTAGGCTCAAGGGTATTTGGTTAATTGTGCTAAAAATATATTCATGCTATTTGTGTAGAGCATAAATGCAGCAAAAGTATATCTTTAAACAAAATACTGAGTTTAATTCTTCTGTTTTCCCATTCATTTGTAGATGTGAATAATAATGACTATTTTTATCTTTTGCAAATCTGGTAGCTTATTGCTCAACAAGCTGTTGTCCTTTTATTATATTGTAAGTGTTTGAAAAAAATATATTTAGTAAAATCAACTTTCTTTGTGTTTTTATTTAAGCTCTTTGTTGCTATTGTTTTATTACTTTTTAACCACTCAGCATAGGCATAGACCCAGAAATAAAGGAAAATCATAATTAGACCAATAGTATGTATATGAATTATATGACTATTGTTCATTAAAGACTTGAAGTATAAAGGCATTCCACTTTTGTTCTGCCTTTTTAATTTAGCGATTAAAAACAAAGTCTTATTAAGTTGTTTGTATGAATAGGTGTGCATTTCTCTAAGTATTGCACAAAGAAGGTGCAAGGATTTTATTAGATTTTACAGGATACCTATGTCTCGAAATTTTATCATATAAAATGTTAAATTTTTCAGATACTATAACAAGCTTTAAGGAGACTGTACAGTTATGATTCTCAAAGTTGGTCGGGAATAATTGCCAGCTCCCTATTAAGGTTATCACGTGATTCCCTACAATATCTATTAAGGAAGTACACGGAATTTTTACTTTTTTCTCTTGCTTAAATTTTATCAATGACTATAAGGAAAAAAATATAAACACTGGCTAAAACCATTGAAAAGTTTTAAACCTAAAAATCAACATTCTATTATTCAATATCATTTGACATTATATGTAGCATATTTTTTCTTGCTATTCACATTTGCTGATAGACCATTAACCATGAAAGGTCACCCTCTTCAATATTTTATTCCCTTTTGGTTGTTTAACCAGTCTGCGCCATGGACGATGCTTCCCTTTTGCACCCTCTATCGTGGATGTTTAATTTAGGATTTGAATTGTTAATATGTCTTGATTATTACAAACTCTAACTCATGGAATTCCATTTCTGAGCCTGGAAATAGACCACCCCACTCCACGAAAGGGAAATCAGTGGTCCATTTGAATGCTAATTACTACACAAGTCCTGTATCCTGTATGAAAACTTAGCATAAACATGGTCTTCAGGGGAGGTGGAAAAAACCATTAAAATGCTCCCTGGGAGCCTGAGTTTGTTACAACTTACACTGATATCCAACAAATAAGGAAAAGAGTTGCTTAGCTGGACTGGGTCCTTTTTCGGATGTGCAATTCATATACGTTCTAAGTGTGAGTGGGGTATGTGTCCTCTATCCCAACAAGGAAGAACATTAAAAAATAATTTTTTTAAGCTTCTCAAGGTGAAAAATCTGAGGCTAGGACAAAGGTACTTCACTGAAAAGAGAATACTGTACAGAATGAAGGCCCGTTAAGGTCGTGTGAAACACTTAGTTTTCTTTCACAGAAAATGAAAATTACTACTCTACATTTTGCACCAAAGAATTTTCTAGAAAACTAAAGGTGGTAGTTATTAACAAAACACTTCTTTTCACGTTTTGTGTCTATTATGTACTTAAATATAAATTTCAGTTTATCTCATCTGGATTGCATCATGTAGTTTTAATCAAGAGTTGATTTAGACATTTTGACCAATATTATCTCTAGAAAGTTATTAAAGTCATTAAAATTTTAGCTGATACATAAAATAATATCTTCATTCAAGAAAAAAAAATACCCATGGCATCAGGCAGAGGCAGATCCCAAGGCACAATATCATCAAACAAAATTCTTCTTGAGTCTTACTTATATTTTGTATTTTATTCAATGTTAATTTAAATATAAGATATTCTTTCCAGTATAATTTAATTAGATCGTTACAAGTTTATCTGGCATACCATTTATGTTGTTATTATCAATTCCTTCAATCAGTAGCTTTTAAATTTTGTGTGCATCAGATTACCTGGGATAGTGGTGAAACCAAGACTCTGGGGCCCTGTGCCCCTGGGAGTCTTCATGTTTAACAAGCGCTCCAGGTAATCGTGGTGTAGCTAGGACCACGTTACTTCAAACGAATAGCATTAATTACATGCTGCTATATCTATTCATTCTCAGCGAATTTAATTTATCTGTGCTTTGCTGGGAGATCTGGATGATATATTGTTGAAACTACATATCTTTTTAAAAAAAGAAGAAAACAGAAGGAGAGGAATGTTTTTTAATGTCTATAGCATTTTTGACAAAAGATTGTATTTTCTCACTTTAATTAGATTTTACCTTGTTTTAAGGTTCTCTATAGGTGAACTTTGTCATATTATATAATTGTAATTACCATGTATCATACATGTATATGTTACATCATATAGCATATCATATAATTTGATAAAATATCAAATTATTTTCTAACGCGCCCATTAAAGGATCATGATGTTTGTGGTATAAAAAATATATTTGGTTTTTGTCTGCAGTGCCTGGCACAGAGCTCCTACACACTTGAAATTTCCGAGTGACAGCAGTATCTTCTATTATTCATAAGGAAGCCCTTTTGATCACACCTGAGTTTATGCTAATCAGATGACTTAGGCTGGGGATCCTGCATAGCCTCAGGATGGGGCTGGTCACTGGAAAGACCAAGCAATTAGAGGGTTGGAAATTTCAGTCCCACCCACTGACCTCTAAGAAGGGGAAGGTGGGGGTGGAGATTACACTCTATAAATACTCTTGAACAATAAGATTTGGTAAGCTTCCAGGTCGATGAACACATCAAGGTGTTGGGAGAGTGATGTCAGAGGGCATGGAAACTCAGGGCATGCCCACTCCATACCATGCCCTATGTGTCTCTTCTATCTGGCCATTCCTGAGTTGTATCTTTTTATAATAAACCAGTAAACATAAGCAAAATGTTTCCCTGAGTTCCATGAGCCATTATAGCAAATTATTGAACTCGAGGAGAGGGTTGTGGGAACCCCCAATTTATAGCCACTTGGTCAGAAGTATAGGTTACAACCTGGGACTTGCCATTAGCATCCAAAGTGGGGACAGTCTTGTGGGACTGAGCCCTTAACCTGTGAGATCTGATTCTATCTTCAAATAGCTAGTGTCAGAATTGAGTTAATTTGTAGGACACCCAGTCCTACAAACTGGAGAATTGCTTCTATCAGAAAAAAAACCTACACCCTTGGTGGCCAGAAGAATTGAGTCCCAGAGTAGGGAGAAACAGTCTTTCCTTTCAATAACTAAGTGTACACCATCATTAAAAAGGTGGAGACATGCCTTCCTTGTCCAAGGGATTCTGTGAGAAGTCAGGCTTCAGTAGGATGACTCTCCCTCCACAAATATGTATTGAGGACCTAAAATAAAACATGCCAGATAACATGCTGGGTATTGGGTATACAAAGGGATGGCTTTGGAGAGGACTGGGTATCTTGTCTTTTACTTCTTTTCTCTTTTAACAGATTAGTTACAACTGATCTGATTAAATACAACTGATGAATTAAACTATGTTCATAGATATTAGTAGGATAACAGCATTTATCTATATTTTCAATTTGCGTGCAGTTGAAATGACAAGTGTAATATACATACTCCTAGCTCTATAAGAATGATTCTTTAGACCTTAGTGAAAAAGAAAACTTAACCTGTTAGAAATACGATCAGAAGTAATTTGGAAAAAGGAAACAATATAAGAATAAAAGGTGTTCATTCCCTTATGTATTCAACAACTATTCATTGACTATCAAATACTTCAGTGGCAATGGTCACTGCATGAACCTAGGCTGTATTTACTGTCAGAGTTGCACGTGTTCAGACATAATTTGGAGGACTGGTGAAGAGCAGCCAGGGGTATGTTTATATGAAAGATCAAAAAACCTCCTAGAAAAATAAAAATTCATCCTAGGGGAAAAGAGGGTCAAGATGGTTAAGGTTGGTTGAAAGATTGTTGGCAAATATTGAACACAGACGGGAGGGATGATTCTGAGCATGGTTTGTGTCCCTGAGATTATTACATATCCAAGATCTCATTATCTCACACACAAATCCTCGGGCCAGAGGGCTGAAACATAAACTAAAAAGTGGCCGTTAGAAGAGCTATTGCTCTATAATTGCTGTGGGATGTGAAGAGTGCGAGGCTTTGGCAGCATTGGTGCTGATGGTGTTAGCAGCACTGTTGGGACATGACATTGGCAGTGATCACTATGTAAATGCCAGTAACAATATTGGCAGCAGCATTGGTGACCATGGCATTGGGAAAGATGTAAACACTGGCAATGCCAACATGGTGGCTGGGGTGTCTTCCGGGTCCTACACATTGGAGGACGATACCAAAGCATGAAGGAGAAGGAAGGGTCAAGGATGATTTCCAGGTTTCTTTCTTAAGTAAATGGTTGTGCAATTTTCTAAAACGGAGAAGATCTTAGATAAGAAGCAGTTCAAGGGGGGAGAAGTTTTCATTTTTGTACATATTAAGCTTGAGCTATCTGTTTTATGTATAACCTACAATTGGAAATATGTATGTGATGTTCAGAATGAAGGACCATATTCCCACTTTGGGAGTCATCAATAATTGAAGATACGAGAAGCGGTTGAGATAATTCAGGGAAAAAGTGCCTGATGCTAAAAGAAGAGAAAAAGATTTAGAAAAGAGGATTGAAGAGCAATAATATTTAATATTTATCTTCCTGGATTAAGTAAATCTGGGCTGAGTTTGAAGGATGAAAGTGTTTAGTAGGAAAATTGGGTATAAGTCATAAAGAGCAATCCAGGCAAAAGATATAGCATGTAAAAAAAGCAGAGGATGAGTGAACTGTCATGACACATTTAAAGAACCAAGGGAAGTTTAGTATTGTGGAAAAGTAAAGCTCAATGTTGCTGGTAGCAGGAAATTGCTGAAGTAGTGAGAGACGAGGCAGGAGACTTACCCAGGGACCTGATCATAAAATGTCTCATACATCATGTTCAGGAACATATGGAAATAGAGACCATTATAAGGGTTTTAAGCAGGAAAGGGAGATAATCAGATTTACATATTAAAAAGATGACTGTTGGCTTAGTTAAGGAAAAATGGAAGGGCTTTAGGCTAGGTAGGGAGAGCAGTTAGGACCCTATTTCTATAGCCCGGGAAAACACCGACAATGGTCTAAAAAGTAAGCGAAGGGGATGATGGAGAGGAGATAATGCAGGGTTCAAAACAAAAGGATGGCTCGACGTGGTACTATTACTGATCTTGTGTTTATTTAGAAATTTGGTGTTTTGTTCATCATACTTTTTTTTTTTTTTGCTGAGGAAGACTCACCCTGAGCTAACATCTGTGGCCAATTTTCCTCTTTTTTTTTTTTTTTGCTTAAGGAAGATTAGCCCTGAGCTAACATCTGTGCCAATCTTCCTCTATTTTGTATGTGGAATGCTGCCACAGCATGGATGACTAGTGGTGTAGGTCCTTCCCCGGGATCCAAACCCAGGAACTTGGGCCACCGAAGTGGAGCACTCTTAACTGAACCAATACACCATGGGGCTGGCCCCCTTTTTTCATTATTTTTTGTTTAAAAAATACTGCATTAATTATTATTTATCCTAAAAAAAAAAAAGAAGAAGGAAAGGAAAGCTGCTGCTGAGGACATCCCTGTGTCTGGCTTAGGAGAATGGGCAAATTGGATTGCCCTGAGATAGAAATATGGGAGGAGAAGAACCCTGAAGAAGCAGATGGAATAAAATGATGATATGAGTATGATGTGAAGCTGTTCAGATAGCAGTTGGCTTGAAATGTGGTCCATCACTCTGTTACAGTAACAGAGTGGAATGGATTGCTTCAAGGAAAGGTGTGCATGACGAGGGACCTGCAAGCAGGTAAAAAGCGCTCCTGTTACGCCACACACAAATCAGATTCAAACTAGATTACGCAAAAAGAACTTTTATGGGGTTTTCTTAAGAGATTCAGGGACGAGAATAAGCCTGGACCAGACGTATAATTTGAAACAGTGACTCAAACACCATCAGGGCTATTTACCTCTGCTAGGTATTCCTTAGTTAATCCTCTATGCATATCTATCTCCTCTCTCTCACTGTCTCTCCCCCTGCCACCCCAAATTCCTCCATTTTGTTGATTCATGTGAGAATGAGGATTCTAGAGCACTTTTATGCTCAATTTCAGTTCTAAAACATTCAGGAAAGATTCAGATTGGCCTAACCTCTGTTAGCCCTCCCCTGGAACACTTTCAGGCATCAAAACAGAATCACATTGTAGAAAATGTCTATCCCATGTATAACAATGTGAATCTTGGAAACAAAGTTTTTAGGAAAGTGTGCACGTATGTGTCTGTGTTTAGGAGGAGGATAGGGAGGGAAACATTTAGGTAAAAGAAGTCGTACGAGACACCGTGCCAAGTAATGTGAGCCTTCTGATGAAAACCACCATTTAATCAGAGAGGAACAAATGAAAGGGTACAAGTCAAGGAGATTGAGAAGGGATGTTCAGAGGAATGGTAGGAGAGAGGAGAGAAAGCTTGAAGGGCAAAAGAGAGGCGAGTTTCACAAAGGTGAGAGAGGGAATAGATAATTGATAATAGATAATTGCCCTTATAGCCAAATACACACCTGTAAGCTGTCTAGACACAGTAAAAAATAGGTGGTTTGTGGTCATGGGACGATAATAGCAAAAAATTAAGATGAGATTAAATAAATGACCTCACTTATATGCACTGTACACTAACAATAATACCTTCTTACTGCTTAAAGGCACACTCTGACTCTCGACTCTCAGAGTGTGTGTGGTGGGGTTCATAGCCTTCTTTCTCTCTTTATACCATCTCCACACTCCTGTTCATCCCTAAAACACACACACATGCACACACACACACACAGTTGCAAATTATTGACTTGGGTCTAGACAGTAATGCCTGGGGTGGGAGCTTTCAATAGCTAAGGCTGGAAATCAAAAACGGTTATACCTAACTGTCATATTCTATTTCATGGCTTCTCTAACTCAGCACTATTGACATTTTGGGCTGGATAATTGTTTTTGGTCGGGGGTGGGGTGTCCTATGCATTGTAGGACTTAGCATCCCTGGCCTTTACCTACTAGATGCCAGTAGCATCCCCAACCCCAGTTGTGACAAACACGTCTCCAGGTCCCGGGGCAGGGTAGGAGGAGGGGGAGGGGGAAAATTGTCTTGGTTGAGAACCACTGTTCTATTTAGATTCATGTTCTTTGGAATATTCTCTTGAATTCTCCTTGGGGATACCTTTCCTCTGTGTACTTTGTCTTTTTGAATGTCTTACTATTGGTAAATATTCCAGGCTACTTCCTGTTTGAGAAGAACACTTCCACCAGTCTATAACATCATTGTCCTGGAAAGGCATAGCCTAATAGTAGGCTATAGAGAGAAATCAAAGTGCTTGCATTGGCTTGATTCTTTCTTTGCATCTTTCTCCTTCCACCAAGTGTTGTTTTGAGAATAAAATGAGATAATTTGTCAAAACATAAACTCTCCTTAGCAAATAATAAGCAACAAATTTTATCTACATAAATATTTAAGATTCTAAGCACCAAGAATGCAGATGTGTAGGTATAGGGTTCTGTTTAATCTGTTTGGCTTAGACAAGAGTCCTTGAGGCTCAATCCAGCCCATGACCACCGGAAGTTTCATCAAAATTTTGGATCCAAAGTATGGAACAATAAACTATGCCTGGTCTTTACCTTGAAAGTACACATTTCAAAAACTGTGGTATTTTTAGGTATGTGGTAGGAAGGTACTGAATCCAATAATCTTACAATATTTATTTATCAGCATACGTGTCTATTCTTACCTCTTTCCTTCTCGTCTCAGTGGAAAGGAGTTCCCCTCCTGAACTTGACTTATTTCTCCACATGCTTATTTTTCTGTCCAATCCTCATTAGCCAGGAGTCACATAACAGTTGGTTTTCTTGAGCACAGCACAAGCCCATGTTCCATCCTCTTCCCACTGGCTTTCTCTGCTATTCATACAAGCATTTCGAAATGAGAGTAAGGAAAAATATTATAATTATAGATTATAATTTTAAATTTGTTTGTATAAATAAACAAAAAAGAAGAAAAATATTTGTCAACTTTAGAACTTTTCTAATATTAGTAGCAAATTACTTATTACCTGTCCTGCTACTGATCACAACATACCGTTATCGGATGACACTGCCCTACCCTCCACCTTTCAAAATTACCAAGCTTTACCAGAAATATAAAATATCTGCATTTATGAACACTCATTAAGTGTCGAGTGATTTATATATATGGTAAGTTATTTAATCTTCACAATACTCTTATAAGATGTATTTTATCATCTCCAATTATTAGATGAAGAAGCTGCAGCCCAGAGTGCTTATGGAATCAATTCAAGATCAAGCTACTTGTAAATGCTAGATCTGATTTGGAGTCAAATTCAATCTGACTCCAAATGTATGCTCTTATTCAGCATGCTGTGTTCCCTATGCTAACCAGCAAGAAAAGTATGATGAATTATTAACTCTTTAATCTACATATGTATGTGTATATAATTAACTCTCTTTTGTGTTATACGAAATATTGACATAATTTTCGGGAAACATTCTTAAATTTTCAGTATGGATGTGAATTGCAGATAGCTTAAAATACAAGATCATCGATCTTGAAATTGAAAGAGAACACCATTGTGCACAGATGCATCATACAAAATTATAGCAAAAATAGGTAAGTGACATATCCACATGCATGCAAGAAATTCGCTTATCTATAAACATCAGCATACACATCACTTCCACATGAATCTTCTCAGCTCTATATTCCCCTGAGCTTTCTCAATGGATGATGACCAAGTTGTATATCTTTAGATGCTTATACGTGATATATGATTTGTCAGACTAAAAACCACTTTCCATAGGAGAAAAATCTATCTGATTGGGGGAAAATGTGATACAGAAAATGTACTTTTAGGGCTGGCCCCGTGGCTTAGCGGTTAAGTGCATGCGCTCTGCTGCTGGTGGCCCGGGTTCGGATCCCGGGCGCGCACTGACACACCGCTTCTCTGGCCATGCTGAGGCCGTGTCCCACATACAGCAACTAAAAGGATGAGCAGCTATGACATAAAACTATCTACTGGGGCTTTGGGGGAAAAAATAAATAAATAAAAAAGAAAAGAAAATATACTTTTAGAGTGGTCACTGATACTAATGACTTTTCTGACAAGCCTCTCCTGAGTTGAGAAAATGGAGAAGAAACAGAATCTTGTCAAAAGTGTATACCTGGAAGAAATATTAAAATCTGGCCATAAGAGAAAATGGTGAACCAGGCAGCCTTCAAAGTCTTCGGGATTGTGAATGCGAGTGCAGAATGTGACATGTCTAACCACCGCTGAGATCTTGCATAGGCTGGAATTCCACCTTCAGGTTTTGTATTACTGAACAAACCTACGGTGTTTGTAAACTTGCAAAATCTCTTTGAGCCTCTCTGAGTTTTAAAGTCTTAAATCAAGATCCTGCCAGGATGAGATGGTTCTTGTGAGAATGATAACCTGCAGATAAGACAAAATGAAATTTAGTTGGATCTTAAAATGACTTGGGCTAACTCTAGCAATGGAAATGTCAATCAAAGGGCCTCGAGTCAAGGTTAAATCCAAACTTGCGTTTGACTCGTAAGACTGAATACCTTGGTTATTATTGCTTCTATTATATTTATACATTTTTCAACTTCAAATGTAAAAATGAAAAACCATAAGCCTGGAGTGAACAAATATCAGGGGCCGAGCACAGCAGTAATTTAATTTGAAGCAAAGAAAAGGAGGTTGGTTCTAAATCCAGAGCATTTGTACCTCGTAAATCAAGTCTGGGCATTAAGGGCTCTAGTGACTCTTCCTTGTTTTGTTTTGTTTTTTTCCTGTCAAGCTGAATCTGGTGATGAGGTGGTTCCGGGTAGCTTTGTGGAGTCACTGAGGAGAAAGAAGAAATGCATTCTTTATGTAGTCATATTTATTGAAACATTATTATTATTTTTTGTTGAGATAACGTTGGTTTATAATATTATGTAAATTTCAGGTGTACGTCATTATATTTCGATTTCTGCGCAGACTACATCGTGCTCACCACCCAAAGACTAATTACCATCCGTCACCATACACATGTGCCCTGTCACCCCTTTCGTCCTCCTCTCTCCCTCTTCCCCTCTGGTAACCACCAATCTAATCTCTGTATCTACGTGTTTGGTTGTTGTTGTTGTTGTTTTTATCTTCCACATAAGGGTGAAATCATAGGTATTTGACTTTCTCCATCTGACTTATTTCGCTTGGCAGAATACCCTCAAGGTTCATCCATGTTGTCACAAATGGCAAGATTTCATCATTTTTATGGCTGAGTAGTATTCTGTTGTGTATATATACCACGTCTTCCTTATCCATTCATCCCCTGATGGGCATTTAGGTTGTTTCCAAGTCTTGGCTATTGTGAATGATACTGCAATGAACAAAGGGATGTAAATATCTTTTTGAATTAGTATTTTTATGTTCTTTGGATAAATACCCAGAAGTGGAATAGCTTGGTCATATGGTAGTTCTATTCTTCATTTTTTGAGGAATCTCCATACTGTTTTCCATAGAGGCTGCACCAGTTTACATTCCCACCAGCAGTGTATAAGGGTGCCCTTTCCTCCACATTGGCCATACCACACTGAACCTGTCCAATCTTGTCTGAAACATTATTTTTGGCCACTAGATTCTGATATATTTTATGCTGATAAAAGTATTTAGTATATACATTATACTTATTCTATTTAACCAACAGGGGTAACTTTGGTCTTTTTCTGTGTGTAAGGAATAGGGAATTTTCTACTACTTTAATATTACACCAGTGTGAAGGATTTTTGATACGTGTCATGGCCTTGACAAGAAATCTTACACTATAAACATGGCTTTCTAAATAAAATTTGAGGGCTATGTAACTTTTGATTATCTAATTATTACTTTCTAAACTGAAAACATCACCTTCTGTAGCAGAAACTGCTAAATTTTTTTCCATTATCCATCCTCTCCTTCCTTTTTGTTACTAGAATCTACTGAAATTTAAAGGGCTACATGGATGCCTGACATATATTCTATTTCCCGGTCTCCCTTGCAGTTAGTTAAGGCCACCTGACCGAGTTCCAGGCCCTGAGACTTCAGCTCAGTGGTGTGTGCGAGCGACTGCCTTGATTGCATTCTTGAAAAAGGAAAAGGTTTGCCTTCACTTCTTTCATTTTTCCCTCTCTGAAGGCCAGAATAAAGAAGTGATGCTGTTCGACCAACTTGAACTATGCAGGCTACAGAAACCCACAGAGAATGGCATATCTGGAACAGTCCTGGACGCCTCATGGAGTCACTTACCTGCCCTGAACCACCTGTCTATCTCAGGAGCGTTAAGTGACAGAGATACCTTGAGCCATATATTGTTTTTCTGAGGTGAAAGTTACATAAAATAAAAAAAACTGTTTTAAAGTGTACAATTCAGTGTCATGTAGTACACTCACACTGTTGTACAACCACTACCCCTATCTAGTTCCAAAACATTTTCCTCACCCCACAAGAAAACTCAATACGCATTAAGTTGTCACTCCCTGTTCCTGCCTCCCACCATCCCCTGACAGCCAGTCTGCTTCTGCCTACCAGCAACTGGCTTACCTAGTCTACATTTCATATAAATGGAATTATACAATATGTGACCTTTTGTGTCTGTCTTCTTTCAACAAGCACAGTGTTTTTGAGGTTTATCCACATTGTCGCATGTATCAGTACTACATTCCTTTTTATGACTCAGTACTTGTGCGTGTGTGTGTGTGTGTGTATACCACATTTTGTTTATCCATTCTTCTGTTGATGGACATTTGAGTTGTTTTCAACTTTTTGCTATTATTAACAGTGCTGCTATAAACATTTTTTTTTTTTTTGAGGAAGATCAGCCTTAAGCTAACACCTGCCAATCGTCCTCTTTTTGCTGAGGAAGACTGGCCCTGGGCTAACATCCGTGCCCATCTTCCTCCATTTTATATGGGATGCCGCCACAACATGGCTTGCCAAGCGGTGCGACGGTGCGCGCCTAGGATTTGAACTGGCGAACCCTGGGCTGCCGCAGTGGAGCGGGTGCACTTAACTGCTTGTGCCACTGGGCCAGCCCCTAAACATTCTTGTATAAGTATTTGTTTGTATATCTATTTTGAATTCTTTTGCATATAAACCTAGGAGTGGAATTGCTGTCTCATATGGTAATTCTATGCTTAATTTTTGAGGAACCACCAACTGTTTTCCCCAGTGTTGAGTCTTATTTTTAGATCTCTGGTTGAATCTGTACCCTGATCATTACACTCACTCAATGATGGGCACTGCCATTGTAAACAAGGAGCTTCCGGTCTCTTAGTGAATACAGAGAGTAAGAGCTGTTACAGAAAGGTAACCAATATTTTTAGTACAATAACAGAAAAAGTTCCCTCTGGAAGTGAGATTTTAAGGTATAACAAGATAATTAAAAGAAAGGGTTAGCAATGATTTTCATGATTTTTTCTTTCATTTGTGGAGGACAAGGATAAGAGTATATACATATATTTTCCCTAAGGTAGCATTCTTTCATTCACTTTATCACTTACAGAATATCTATTAAGTGCCTTGGACTGTAATGGGTGCAGAATGGAGGCAGGGATTAGTAAGACATAGGTTCTTACTCTCAGAAACTTGGAACACAACAACAATCTAAGTACATGTTACATTTTCCTGTGATATTTTATCCCAAAGGAGTTGCAAACAAAGTCTATACTGATTGTTTCATAGGAAGATAAGGTCACTCTCTTCCTTGGGATAGGATCAGAAATGGCAGACTGGGTGTATTTTGGTTTGGATTTTGAGTTTGTGATTTTTATGATATTTACAAGTGGAGACATCAGCTAGACATGTAGATGATTCTAGCATGACTCTAGAGGCCAAAGGAGAAGTCTGAGCTGTAGTTAGAGCTAGCATTATAAATGTGAACACATAAAGATGCTATTTAAAGTCATAAAATTGTATGAGATTACCTAGGATGAGGTTGTATATGGAGAAGGAAACCTAGGACTTCGTCCTGCAGCACTCAAATATTTATTTGTTGGGAAGCAAGAGTCAGAAGTGACTGAGGTGGAAGCGTCACTAAGCAAGATGAAACCCAGGGAAATGTGATTCCCTGGAAGCCAAGAGAACAAAGTATTTTAATGAAAAGGCAGTGATGAAAAGTAATGAACGTTGCTGAGATGTTAAGTAATATAAGGATCACAAATGGCTTTAGGATTTGGCAACATGAGGTCACTGGTGATTTTGACAAAAGCAGTTCTAGTGGCATGGTAGTCATGGAAAACAAGATAAACAATGAAAATAAAAATAATCAGCATTGATCACTCTTTTAGGAAATTTTTCTGTGAACGGAAGCTAGAGATGTGGGAGGTTCTTAAAGGGGGTTGAAATCAGTGAATAACTAACAACAACTAACACTTGTATAGCAAAGCCAATGTGCGGGCATTGTTCCAACTCTGTTTACATATATTAACTCATTCATCCTTACTTCAACCCTTTCAGGTAGACACACTATTGTTCCATTTTACACACAAGGAAACTGAGGCACTGAACATAAAAATAATTTGTCCAAATCATATGCTAATAAATGGCAGAGCTAAAATTCAAATCCAGACAGGTTATTACTCTAGAGTCCATACTCTTACCTACTTTTGTTGGTTTCGATAGATGGTTAGGTCTCTTTGACACTCACTTTTTTATTCCATTGCCTTTTAGTTGACAAAGGCCCAGCTCCTGGGCCTTGGAATGCAGCTAAGAAGTGAAGCTTCAAAGCTGATGGTTTGATAATGAAATGACATTTAGATGTATATTATATTCAGACCTACAGTCCTTAATCCTGGCAATTCTGATCTTTTTTTTGTTTGGGTCAGTTTTATAGTTTTTATAGAAGCTATACGTATTTGGGCCTGCTTTATAACTTTTGGAGAAACATTAACATTCAGAATGGCCTTGGCCTCTTATTTATTTGTAAGTCGAAGGTTGTAATGAAATTCCTCTTCCCGTAACTAGCAGGAAGAAGGAGATAGTGAAGTCAGCTGTTGAGCGGTCTTCAGGTAGCAAGAAGATTCAGGCATTGACTACTGCCAAAATAATCTTTACAGGTCTAGAGGGAATCCATGGGGAACCTCAAAATAAGATTAAAAAGGAATAGCCAATCTAGAGTGATTTTAAATCTTATGTTAAAACATCTCTCACTATTGCTTTAGCCTGAATGCAAAAAATCCATTTTTGCAGGTCAAAAGCAAGGGTAAATATATCCTTTTAGAATTTATCATGACAAATACCATGCATGTGTGTGTTTCTGTGTGTGAAATGTATTTGAAGTGGGACTAGCACACTACTACAGAAGAAACCCTATTCATCTTTACTGAATTCTTTCTACTACTTACTAGCTGTGTGGCCTTGAGTAAGTTACTTAAACTCTCAGTGCCTCAATTTCTTCATCTGTAAAATGAGAATAATAATGAGTATCTATTTATTGAATGCAAAACGTAGTTAACATTCTAATTTTGTATTGAATGAACAAAAGATTGCATTTAGTATTTCTTAAAACCACCACATACCAGACACACACACACACACACACACAGTTTGACCTTTCCCTGACATTCCCAGATGTGGCAGATATGGCTTACTCTAACCAATTCCAAGTCTCTCCTTCTTTAAAGCATGTACTAACCTAGCAGCAGTTTTTCTAAAGCACTATTGACATCTTGCTTCTTCTTCACTCAAGAACAGATAATAGCTTTCTTATCATCTACATCAAATCCCATATATTGTACCTATATTTTAATACCCTCCCAAATTTGTGGATTACTCTGTTTCATAATCTTTAACTTTCTGTGATCCAGTCCAGTATTCTCACTTTTCTACGTATGTAACATCTCACTATACCACTAACTTACCTCTACGCTTTTCTTGAATGTGTCCTGGAAATTCCTTGGGTTTAAATCTTTGTTGCCTCCCATATCCTACAAGATAAAGTTCAAATTTCATATTTATCATTGTGGTAGACATGCTGGATAGAATCCACATTTATTCCAATCTCTTTCTACTGTAACTCCTGTTCTGTAGAGATTGGAGAATTAAAAACTCTGTCATCAAGTTTCCTTGGGGCTAGGCTTCCGGATGCAAATCACGTTCCACCAGTTAGCAATACTTGCATGGGATTTGGAAAGGTGGCATGGCAGTGCTTGGAAGATAGATGGAACTGAAGACTGAGCGGCAGATGAGGAAGTGAAGACAACCATTATCGATTACTCATGTTTCTGTTGCCTTGATGTGTTTTCTGCTGTCATGCACGGCAGTGAAGACAATTAGGTTTTCCACAGTAACGTCGCAGTTTCATGAGCGTTGAGAGGCTATTACAATGGCTCAAACAGTGGCTTTCTGATCTCTATATTGAACTTGGATTGATATGGTTTTGGGAATCATTCTTGGAAACAGTCTAGAGCCCATTCCATTCAATTTTGTAAACTCTTAATCTGCTTATAATTGCTAAAGTATTTTATTGTTGTTGTTTTGTTTTGTTTGTTTTTTCCTTCCCACAACAGATCCTTGTCTGATTCAAATAAATACGACCCTTCACAAACTGTTCCCAATCTCACTTTTCTGCCTGATTTCCTCCAATTGTCACTTCTTTCTTTCCTTTTCTCAAACGGTATATGCTACTGTCATTTCTCAAACATTCCAAGGACTTCTATAGATTTGTGTATCTATTCTATTCCCTCTGAATAACATTCATTCTTTCCTCGTGTAGGAAACTTCTACTCCCCTTTCCATGTTTATAAATAAAGCCTTCCCAGACCTTTCAGGCCAAATTAATTTCTCTCTCCACTAGATTTCAACAGCAACTCCTACACATATCTCTCATGGGCTAGCACTGATAACACAGTGTTCTGATTATTTTTTTAAATACCAGGTTCATCAGACTCTGAGTTCCAAGAAAGTGGGAAGAGGGTCCCATCGATCTGTACATTATATGCTAGGTCTTAGATCTGGAAAGTTCTATGTAATTTTTGTTGTTTTAAAAAGCCTATTTTACATCACAGATCCTCTTGGAAGCTTTGTCATGAAATCTAGCCACAATGATGTTATCTCATTTGTCATGACTCAAATTGCAAAGCTGCTGAATTTTATAGCTGGAAAGGAATTAAGATATCACTTGGTCCAGCCTATTTATGTGCAAGGACGTTTTAAAGTCACATAGTGAGACAATAGATTGTAAGTTTACTGTTTCTAAACTAATTCCCAAAATGCTGCCTCATATCCAGTTTCTTAAAGTCTAGCTCATTATTTCACACAAATAGTATTAACATTAGCTCATAATAGCTAATGTTGATGGAACACTGTTTTAAATGTTTTATACCTATTAATTTATTTAATCCTGGCAACAACCCTAGAATTTGTTGGTAAGCCAATTTGTAATCTCTTCAAGCACAGTAACCATTTCATTTAATCATTTATTTTTCAATAAAAATTGAGTATCTACAATGTGTGAGGCAGGCATTACATGCCAGAGGATATAATACCAGCTAGACAGAGTCCCTGCCCTCATGAAGCTTAATTCTTGGTGGGGGGAAAAAATGGACATGTAGGCAAAATAATGGCAGATTTGATAAGTGCTGTAACACTGACAGTAATAAGCTATGCTTTAGATAGGATAGTTAAGGACAGCTAACCTTGTGATTGACGGGCGGATGAGATCCAGAGCTTTGGTGGAAACTCTAGTCTCTCATAAAGGAAAGGACACTTCCTCTATTGTAACTATAGTGAGGAAAGAGAGGGAGGAAGTAAATATAAGTGGATTTGTTGCTTTGATTGTAGAAAAGTAAAAGATTCCATATTAATGGTTGTCATATCCAATGCAGAATTAAAGGTTAATGGCTATATAGAGCAGTGTATGAGATCAGAAAAAAATAAAGTCTCTCTTTAGCCTTTGCCAAATGTCTATACACTTTCTTCTATTAAAAGTGCCTCACGTACATTCTGTGTATCAGAATCTCATATCTAAATTATCATCCTATTTAATTCTGAGCACATTTTGGCCAACAATGAAGAAAATGCAATCACAAGAGCTGCTAATAACATTCTTGTTACTCAGATTTAACGACCATTAAACTTGCTGGCATTGTGCTATGGAAAGAGATGGGTGGTCTTTGATGGATGTTTATACCTATACAAATAACTCAATTGTGACTGTCCAAAACTAAAAGCTTTTTCAAGGCTTTGTACATTTATACAAAAGCACAGCCTTTGTTTGCTATGAGTTAATAGCTTTAGCAAATATGTAGCCAAGACAGTTTTTGAATGGAAGGCGACCCTTGAAGCTAAGTCACCTTGCTTGGCGTATCAGAAGGGAAATAACTAATTATGTGTGGGCAGTAAAGAACAACTGTTGTTATTTTGTGCACTGGAGATATGATGCTCTGGGGACGTAATACTCCTTGATTGAAGTTTGGATAAAGATAACCACTTCTCTTTTCTGATTATCTCCAAAGATATAACATGTTTTTCTGGATATGCCCAGACACTTGCCTAACTCCAGCTACTGATACATAGTAAAAGATTAGCTCTTATAGTAATTGCCATAAAAATGGAAAAAAATTATGGCATATTTTAAGAGCGTTTAGAGAGCTATGCAATGCTCAATGTAAATGTAGAGAGAGGAGTGATTTATTCCATCTTCATTACATTATATCATCCTGTACTGTTCTGTATGCTGTTAAACTTGGTTTGTAACCTAGTTTATTACACTAGTAGTGCTGCCATTATTTGCATTCTAGGTAAAGATGAGAAAAACTCCATAAAATACTATACCTTTTCGGGTAGTGATATTCATTGCCTTATCCAAATTGGACTTTTTATGAACATAAAATGTGTAAGATGAGTTTTTAATATATTGCCCTCTAAACTTTTTCCCCATCCCACTTCTTTATTTAGACAATGAATATTTTCAAATTAAAAATATATACAATAATCAGTTTAAATTAAAAACTATATATAGTAATTGGTTCATGCAACCAATAATTATAATTACATTGACATATATTTTTCAGTTTACTAAATGCTTTCATAACCGCATTTTAAAACTGGGAAAGGTCAGGGAATATAAGAACTGACCAAGACAATCCAACTGAAAAGAGTTAATAGAGATTGCCTAAATCCTAGTTCTATATTTGGTCCTTGCTGTCTTTCTCTTTTTATAACTTTTATAAAATCAGATAATTCTGACTTTATAATTTTTGTAACAGATAATTCTATGTTTTATATCAGATAATTCATCTGATAAGATCCTATAAAGTGATTTTGAAAATTTCAGTATATTTTAGTTTCTATGTACAATTAAAAAGAAAAGTGAAATTTATCATTAGGAAATGAGAAGAATTTTTTTGGCAATTGATTTATGGTGTTGCATATGTGTTTGCTCCCAGACAACAGGGCCCTGAATATATGTGATGTTAGCATTACACTACATTCAATCAGATTATAAAGCAAGCCACTCCTTAGGGCTATGTTAAATAGTCATAATGAAATTTTGCGGACATTGTCAGAATCTGTTACTCCCTCCTTTGTATATTTCTTTTGCTTGATTGCTCTACTCTTTTCTTATATCTTATATTATAGTACTTTATGTTCAAAACTTGCTCAACAGTTTTTAAGTTGCTTTGGGACCTAGACAATGAGAGGGAAGCCAGCAGAAATTCTAAATCAATGGCTAAAATGAATTAGAGTTAGATGTGTTGCAACTGGCCTACAATTTTTGCTCTTAGGAAGAAATAGAGGTCAGGACACCTAGACAATGTTTAATTCATCTTTATCCATTTGGTCATTCAACAAATATTTAAGAGTTCCTATTACATGCCAGGGACTGTGCCAGGTCCTTGCTATATGACAATGAACAAAAGAGACACAGCCCCTGCCCCCGTGAACCTCAGAGGGATACTCGGCCAATAAACAAGTACAACACACCTACAAATTGTGCATTGCACATAATAGCTAATGTTGATGGAGCACTGATGGAGAAGAGAAGGACTTCTATGAGGAGAATTAATATAAGACAGTTTAATTTTGAGTGTTTGGACTAAGAATGCAGCCTGGACTTTTGCCAGGCACATGCCAGCTGCTGTGTGCTATAAACTCAACCCTAACTCTTCTGGCCATGTTTGGGTTTCTCTTATTTTGTAGCGTGTGAGAAAAACTGATATTTGGAAATGTTCATAGCAACTCAAATAACAACCGGACACATAATGTGGTAGAGATATTTTCCCCAAACCTAGTCAGAATTTAGATACTTAAAAATAAGATGAGAAAATAAAAAAAATAAGAGAAGAAAAAACTGTTGATGGAGAGATCTCTAAAATGAGACTGAGTCATCTTGGGTAAATTTTCAAGTAGCTAAATTATTCAATTTTTTAATTTAAAAATGTAATTTATTAATTTATTTACCTTTTTGTTATTTTTTCTTTATCTCATCTCAGCTCCTTCTCTGAAAATGAGTAATTTTATGTGTCAACTTGACTGAGCCACGGGGTTTGGCCAAACATTATTTGGACAAAGATTATTCTAGGTGTGTTTATGAGGGTGTTTCTAGATGAGATTAACATTTAAATCAATAGTAAATTGAGTAAAGCAGATTTCCCTCCCTAATGTGGGTGGAACTCATTAGGTCCAATCAATTCATTCAGTTCAATTCAGTTCAATTCATCCAATCAGTTGAAGAGCTGAATAGAACAAAAAGGCTGAGTAAGAGGGAACTTCTCCTACCTGACTGCATGAGATGGAAGATTGGTCTTTTCTGGCCTTTGGACTCAGACTGGAACTGAAAACATTGGCTCTTCTTGGTTCTTGAGCCTCTGGCTTTCGGACTGGAACTTACACCGTCAGATCTCCTGGGTCTCCAGCTTGCTGCCTGCTTATCTGCTGATCTGGAGACTTCTCAGCCTCCATAATCTTGTGAGCCAGTTCCTTATAAAAAGCCTCGCGCGCGCGCGCGCGCTCTCTCTCTCTCTCTCTCTCTCTGTCTCTCTCTCTAAAGATATATGTATATATATATCTTTATTCTTTTGGTTGTGTTTCTCTGTAGAACCTTGACTAATTTGCAATGAGTGTTTTCAGTATATATTTGACATTTTGTAGAATAATAAATCAAGAAAATAAAATAAATTTCTTTGTTCTGTTAATATGCCTGTGGCTTCTTCTGCTGTCAGATTTTGCCTGCTTTGCCACAAACTAACAAAAATTATATATATTTTTCCGCATTCAGTAATTCACAGTATAATTCATTAAAAGAAAACTAAATAAATTCAATCATTAAATTTAGACTCATGATCAAATACCAATCAATATAATTTTCATTAAGCCCACTTTTTTTGGAATATCTAATACTAACTACATGCTATATACAACAGAGATAATAGCAAAGTGATGCAAGCAGACATTAAAACAGACAACTCACTGTGCACCCAAACTAGACTCAAAGGATCAGGCTACGCAATAGTAAGTTGGGACAATGTCATGTGCAAAAAAAAGGGAAGTATAAGAGAATGGGCTTGCAACTGGAAAATGAGAGAAGTCTGACTATTCAGGAAGGCAAACAAAAAATGAAGGACCTTTGGATTCCATATAGTTAGCCAACATTGCAAAACTCATTTGCTCATGGAAATATTTTAAAAATCATAACATTGGAGGAAAACCACCATATGGATAATATGCATGTTTGGATTACAGTAGACAGAAAAAAAAATGGTCATTGGGACTAATTACTTTGAGAAATAACAAATATTTGAGTCATATGTTTTTATAGACAATGAAATCTAAATATAAAAAATATTCTTTGAAATATTAAAATATGTAATATAAGCAGCTATAACCTAATAGACAATGTTATTTACCACAATTAATGAGACATTACTGCTGCACAGATTTTATGTATAAAGTGATCTCCCATGCAGTTTCCTAATGTTCTCTACTCTGGAAAGCCATTTCTTAAAATCAATTGTAGCATGATAATAGCAGTTTTCTCACACATATGCTTTACATATCAGAAGAAAAAATATTGTTAATATCAGTCTTTTTCATAGAAGGTATATCAATAACTCACAAAGCAAATCATCCCACCAAGAAATCTGGGAAGTGCTACCACAGGTAATGGGAGACTTTAGTCATGGGAGTATTTTCCAACTATTGTTTTAAAGAGTTCAATGCAGTGACTGTTTGGAAAGGATAAGAAGCAGATGAGACTTAAGCTTTGGGAAGTTGGTTAAAAAATATTTGGGAAAATCCAAGAAAAGCAGGATGAGCACCTAGATTTTTTTGGTTTTGGCAGTGGAAATAAGGCAAAGAAAGAGATTAGAATTATACTAACAAGTTAGAGTAAATCTGATTTAATAACCAATTGGATCTGATAGTTAGAGAAAGAAAGAAACCAAAAAAAAAATTGCCTCTAGGTTTCTGTTTTGGAAGATGGACTGTGTTGTGTTGTCATGTTTCTTTGTTGATGGTGATATTTCCTTTTCAGTTTTTGGAAGGTAAGTGGAGAAAAGGAAACATAATTAATTGAAGTATGAATTCTTAGAGTCTGAGAAGCTTACAGAATGTCTGGCAAATAGTAAATGTTCAGTAAATGTTCATTGAATATACGAATATTTCGTTTAGTGTCCAGAGAGGGAACTGAGTTAGAGCTATAAGTTTTGGAATTATGGACACTTAGATGGTAGCTGAGTCATGAAGATAGGTGGGTAAGAATATGAAAAGTGATATATACTTTGTATTTAATATGCCAGATGCCTGTTGTGTTTGGCTGTCTAAGCAAGACCTTGAACACAAGAGTTTTGGTGGAGTGATGGAAGTAGAAGCCAGCCTGCAGTTGAATGAAGAGTGAGTCAATAGAAACGAGGAGGCAGTGACAAGAACATTGACCTACATTTCTCAAAATGTTCTGCCAGGTCCTCACCATGACTGTGATTTAATTGGTCTGGTAGAGCAGTGGGACTCAATCACAGTGTCACCCATACTGGTGTGCTGTGATCAGTAGCGGCACGGGTAATTTTAGCAAAAACTCCCAAGTTTATAAATGATTTACTTCTTTCTTGTTTATTGAAAGGAACATTTAAAAATTATCTCTAATATCTTTTTCACTCTCTTCCATTCTAAAATGCTCTGGTGAATAATAGAGAGAGCACATGCAAAAAGCACTGCTATGCGAGACCCAGTCAGTGAAAGTTTAAGAACTATAAGTTGAGGACAGGCGGACAGGTGCAGGAACAAGCCATGTACAGGCAAAGATCCCTTTCTACTAACAAAAGAAAGAAGGAGGTGAGAAGGGATGTTTTTGTTGATAAGTAAAAACCTCAATTATGGTAATTCAATAAACAAATTGTTTAATATGTAAAATTATATTTTATATTCCTAAATGAATAAAATCAGAAACCTGTAAAGAGCTCTGAAAATAATATATTTACTAAAGGGTTTATGGAATAAATATAAATGATTTGTATTTTTAAATTTAAAGGGAAAAAACCATTATTCTCAGTTAATACATTTAGTATTTCAGTTAATATTTTTTACATTTTTACTTACTGCTAAAATTGTTAAATGTGTTTCTTTAATAAAATATGTCCAGTTATGATCCACTTTCAAGATTCTGTGACAAAGTTTCTAAACATGAGAAGTTTTTGCAATGGATGCTATTTGAAAGAATATTGGGGAACACAGGGGCTTGAAGACCTCCCATCTATGAAGTGAAGCTGCAGGAAAAGTAACAGCAAAGTGCTGGTGTGATCTGAGGCCCCTCAACGACAATCTCAGATTCATTAGGTAGGCTGCAGGGAACCTATGGAGAAGAGTGAGGGGGAATAGAAATTTACAGAACCCTCTCTCTATTATTGGTTTGCATACCATAGAAAGAATTTTTAAGAGGATGTAAATGAAAGAAAGAAAAAAAAAGGAGATAAGAAAGAAATGATGGGGTCCAGAACATATCACCCCAAAATATGGCACCTTGGTATATTGAATATTTTAAGCTGAAGGAGTTTGAGTGGTGGCAGGTAGAGGAAGGCCTCTCTGACTTCCCCTTTCTCCTGTGGGGGATCAGAATTGGACACCCTAAAATGTTTCTCTTTGCCTTGATTATTTTTAAGAACAAAAGACTCTGAAAGGAACTTTGACTTTCCCCCTAACTGCCTAAAAGAATTTAAGACAGAAGGCCTGTTCCAGGATGGAGCTAATACCATAAGATAACTATAGCATAATGCAAAAAAGGTGTGATAGAAAGGCACCAACGAGCCCATTTTTATCAAAGTTCTATCTCTTGGGTCACATTGCCTTTAGGTGGCCCAGCAAACACTGTTTAACAAACATTTGCATCTCCATCTCCATGTAAATTGCCTCCCCTCACCCAGGTTGAAGCCCCAAACCATTACCCCCAACATCCTCCTTTGTCTTTAGCTGCAGATGATATTTAAGGTGGTGGCGTTGGCCATTCTGGTGAGTTACTCAGTTTTCCTGGGTTTCTCCCATGTATACATGTTATTAAACTTTGTTTGATTTTCTCCTGTTATTCTGTCTCATGTCAATTTAATTCTTAGACCAGCCAGAAGGACGTAGAGGGTAGAGGAATTGTCTTCCTCCCCTACACTCCCAGGAAGCAGGTCATAAGATCCTCATGTGAGAGGTGTCCTTATACCCAGAGGAAAGGAGCATCCTTATCCAAAATATGCCATTTTGGCATAAGGATTATTTTAACCTGAAGGCAATCGATGAATAACAGATGGAGGAAAAGCTCGAAAAACAGAGTATAAGTTTCCCTTTTGTAAAGGAAATTTGTACTTATAAAGGAAATTTTCATTTGCAGAAATGTCTCCTCCCATAGCAAGAAGAGGAGGACTCTTAACCACTCTTATCAATGGAGAAAACTTCAGCTTGAATCTGCATACCAAACCTTCCTAAACAACCCTGGTTTTCCATGCATTCCCTAGTCACCTTCCCACGACTCCCCCTCCAGAAGCCCCAAATCCCTTTCCGTTTATCTAGCCTCTTCTCCACACCTTGTCCCCCTTTGGGATAATTTATAAACCCCCAAATTCTGGCTGTCTCCTTGAGTCTCATTTCTTTGTGAACTCCTGTGCATATGTTTGTAATTAAAACTTTTTTTTCTCTTGTTAATCTGTCTTTTGTCAGTTGAATTCACAGGACTCCCACCAATGGACCTAGGAGGGTAGAGGAAAAAAGGTTTTCCTCCCCTACAAAAACTATTAAGATGAGTCTGATTTATTGCTGTTCTTCAGTAATGTTGTTATTGTTATTATACTGTTGTTATTTATTCTCATTTATGGTGAATTGTCTATATTTTTGTTGAAGATATGTATATTAAGCTCTTACGAAATTGTTAAAAGTGAAATAATTATTTTCCAACTCTATTAGGAAATTTATCATACCTCAGTGTCAGATATTTTAAATACATTTTACTTTAAACATAGGAAATGTGACTTGTGAATACAATGTCAAACAGAATATGAACTAAAATCTTAGTAAGTTCCCTCTTTGGCGTTGGCTATATTGCTTAATGCATTTTTTGGCTTTTTATCCAATTCGCTTGGCCTAACAGATTAATTAATGTGTTTTCAGATTTGTTTCTTTGCAGCAAAAGCGTAGTTGAACCACTTGCTTCTTTTGTTCCCTTCTTATAGCCTGAAATATACCTATAAAATCGTTAGACTGAGCAGTCTGTTAAGTATCAGGTATTTGTGTAGGGGAGGAAAAATAACTTTCTTTCTACTCTTCTGAGTTCTCGGTTGAGACTCCCCATCATCCCTGTAATAAAACATGATAGATTAATAAGAGAAAAACAAATAGAAGTGTATTAACTTGTACACCTCATATACACATAGGAGATACCCAGGGAAACTGAGTAACTCCCAGAGATGGTCCAAGCCACCACTTTAAATACCATCTTCAGCTAAAGACAAAGGATAAATTTTGGGGGGAGGGAGGAAGAGACCAGTTACCAGAAGGAGGTAACTAGGAAAGAGCACGGTAAACAAGGCTAAGGTTCTTGCTCAGATTTAAGTCCTGGCCTTCTCCACTGATAAAATTCTGTTATGATTTAGAGTCATCTTTCTCTTCCTGGTACAGAGAGGGAGACACTTACAAATGGAGATTTCCCTTGTAAATGTAAATGTCCCTTACAAAAAGGTCACCTCAACTCTGTGTTCAGAGCTTCTTCTGTGTCTGCAGTTTGTCAATATTCAGCTCAAAATAATCCTTACATCAAAGAGGAATATTTTGGGGTGGCACATTCTGCTCTCCTTCATTAGTTTGGAGAGAAAAATCTCAATTAGGAAAACATTCTTCTACTCCCTGGTCTCCCACACTTTCCTCTTGGGATGGAGAGAGGAGAGTGAAAGCTGACTCATGCTATTTTGAATTAAGTTAAAAACAAATAGGCCAAAATACACCTCCTTAGGAAAAATATATTAAGTTGACAAGTTACAGCTGTTGTATGTACTAATCAAATAGTACCAGAAATAATCACATAACGTTTAGATAAACTGACTAGGCATAACGAGGTTTCATAAAAGAGCCATGTCAGCTAACAAAGAGTGGCTCAGAATTTGATGACTGCAAAGAAAGATTTAGAAAACATTCGTGTCTGTGTAGTGTTTGTTATGGATGACCAACTGTAATGTGTGAGTGTTTGTGTGTGTGTGCATAAGTTTGAGTGTGTGGTTTTAATTCTGGATGACAATATACTGTAAAAAAAATAATAAAATAGATAACTAACAACTGTATACAATTCCTTTCTTTGGAATTCATAGTTTAACATGTTTTAAATTGTCCAAGTATATTAATTATGTTTAATGTTAGGATGGAGAAAAACAATAGCAAACAAAATTAAGCCAAATATTTTTCCCATTTGGAGACTGAAACAATTGTGAGACTTGTGGCATAACCAGCAAAAGATTAGAACAATTACTCTGTGTCATCGGAAGGCCTATGTATACCTGTGGTTAGAAGAGGTCAGGTTCCCCAGAGGGAAGTCATTTGTCCACTTCTATGCAAACTGGTCTTCCAGCAAGTGATGGAGGTTCTTTGAAATTAAGTACAATTTCAATGAATTGGCACAACCTGAAATCAATGCCTGCACATGAGCAATCAACAGTTCAAAGGCCTGGAGCAGGACTGAAGCTCTTCAGAAACCAAACCACTCAAGTGAAGCAGAAGAAGAGAAAGAGAAATAAACTTTCTGTGGATCGTACATGCACAGCTGAGAGTTTCATAGTTTTAAGGATTCTTCTTTGTTAAAAGAAATAACCCCACAATATTAAAGGATTTGGGGTAAATAGTTTGGGCAGGAGAATTCATCCTTTCTATGGCATATGCTTGTGCCAACTCACATTCCCAAGTGGCCAGATGTGACTGGAAGTGGTTCCATGTGTCTAAATGGTAGCACTTGCAGGCACAAGTCAATGATTGGACTAATGGCTCTTGGCATGATGTCATCTAATCCAACTGAATGGGTGTTCTTGTCCTGCTGTGAAAAGAAGTAAGACCTGCCTTATTATTTCACTTGTTGGGTGTCTTCCCATGAATCCAAAACAGGAGGTGTCTGTTCTCACTAATTGCCATTTCCTAAATAAACATCTAGCTTATTATATTGAAGCCAAGTTAAGTTGACCTATATAGACGTATAAAATCATTACATTTTATTTTTCAGATTTAAGAACTATATTTATGATGCATTAGATAATTTTTAATATTAGTAGTTTAAGATTCATTAACATATGAGAAATTTTACTGATCCTAGATACCAAAATGTCTTTTATAACATGAAATAATTTTAGAGAAAGAGTTGGTTAACTCATATCGCTATTGTTAGAAATATCTAAAAAATTACTCATTTTCACATCAATTCCTGAAAAAAAAAAAAGGAGTAGAATTTGGAAAAACACTGACATTTTCAGATTAGTGACAATAAAATTTTCATAGAAAATACTTTTTATAATACAATCAAGAATTCACACAAATATTTGAGCCATTTTTCTCTTTTTTTCTCCATTAGTGTACATATATAGCTTTTCAGAGTGCTATTGATTAAAAAACTATTTCCCATTACAGATATTGTGCCTATATGCTCATTTGATAGTTAAAGAAAATATAACACAAATTGATTCTTTGCCTGAATTTCCAAAGGATGTCATTGACTAAATAATGATTAATATTGGAATCTCTGGTGTTTCACTTATGAGCATATTATCTGTGGGAGACCACATTCTAGTGACAGATCATTAATTTGTTTTTTCAGCTTGGTTTTTAGTGACACATTCTAAAGAGTTAAAGTACTTTCATAATCAGAGTACCTCATTATTAAGAAGATTGTTTTAACTACTTTCATCCACTTATTCCATTTTTGTGAATCTTCATGCTTGGGCTTCATAGCAATTATAGACATTTCTAGTTGTTATAATGTTTCTTCTGGATTTTGCTAGCACCAGGAAATCACCTATATTCTATGAAAACAGCTGGACACTTTTGACATAGCTTTTGAACACTCCTTGTCTCTCTTCATTTTTAGTGAAATGTTTTTTCTGTCCTGAAAATGATTAGGACTTGATTGTGCACAGCATCCTCACTGCCAAACGTATCCTTAGCATTTTGAGTAATTACAAGCGCATGAATGTATACAAAAAAATTATTGCTTATAAACATCACACGTGGGAAGCTCATACCTCGTTGCTTTCATTCTATGTCTGATTAAAATACACAAATGCCATTCCAGTCAGCTTTGGAAAGTTTCAAAGATACTTCATAAGATCAAAATTTAGTGGTGGCTTTCTCAAAAAAATGATAAAAAAAATCTCCCTTTTGCTCACCCTGTGTATGAAGGCAATGTCATTACAAAAACTTCATTAATATGTAAATTGCAGCATTTTGATTAGCACTTGCAGATCCCTTTTGTTAAGAAAAAAGACGGAAGGAGCTAACCAGATTGCAATAATTTACATAATAAAAACTCAGTGGTGGCAAAGCCACCAAGTAGAGAACCTAAAGAAGGCTAGAGTGTCTTTTTTAAACAGCTTAATAAACTATGAGAATCACAAAGTACAAAAGGAGAGAAAATATTTTTCTGTTAACTGACAAACTCTATTTTAGGGGAAAATTACAGGTGCTACAGATTACATTAGGATGATAGGAATGAACATGTAGCCAACAATGTCAACACATACACCTTTTTTCAGTTTAGAAGTGAATGCTTCCATCACTGTCGTATAGGGACTTAAATACAAAATATAAGCATCTACTCACAAACTTGATTTTGATAATACAAAATATAAGCATCTACTCACAAACTTGATTTTGATAATACAAAATATAAGCATCTACTCACAAACTTGATTTTGATAAAGGGAAGTTAGCCTAAGAGGAGACTTCAGTTTGTTGTGGAAATAACCAATTCACACTCATTTCAATGATCAAAAGTCATATTTCAAGTTGATGCGAGAAATTTTAAAAAAACACTAAAAAAAAATTTAAAAACACTAGAAAAATTAAGATATTTGAATATCCAGTTTGTAGCATGTATTTTTTAGTACTTTGTAGCCCAAGGAACATGTTGTTTAGGTCACCTAAACAGAGAGAGCCGAATAGAAAAACTGAAACAATATTTTGGGTACTTTGACAGAAAAGAATTTTTCTTGGAAATATATAGATGGCACGGTAAGGGAGGGAAAAAATTCTTTCCCTCTACCCGTCTTAAGTTTATTGTCTGGGGCTCTGTAAATTAGACTAACAAGATATATTAACAAGAGAAAAACAAAAGTTTGTTAATATGTACATCTCAAATACACATGAGAGCGCCAGTGATGAGTAACTCAAAGTGATGGTTAGAACTTGGGCTTATATAGCATCTTAACAAAAAATAAATAAATTTTTAGAGAAGTAACAAGACAAAGAAAAAGGAATTTGAGTTTCTAGGGTGGCATATTGTGGGAAGGCAAATACGTGGGGAAACTAATGGAAGATAAGGGCTCGTTAGTAAAGTTTGCCATGTAGAATCTTCTGGTGCTATCTTTGGGCTGATAAGGATCTAGAGTTATCTCCAAGGATTAACTTTTTTCCTTCCTGATAGAGAGGGTAGGGGAGATTTTTTAGAAATTTATGTCCTCCTTTTAGGCAAATGGGGGAATGCAGAGAGCTTTTCTTATATCTTCTTCTTCTAATTGCCTTCCGCTCAAAATAATTCTTGTGCCAAGATGACATCTTTTGGGGTGGCACATTCAGCTACCCTATAGCACAAATGACACTAATGCATAGGTTTTTCAAATTATTACCTTTTACGCACTCCACCTCTTATTTGTTAAATACACCTACACATTCATTTGATGTATATCAAACAAAAATTCACGACTGTGGCACATGTGGAAATACAATGCTTTATGGAAGTGAAATATAAAAATATTACCTAGAATTTTTTAAAAAAGGATTTTCTTCCTGGAGAAACTTGATAACAGAAACTGCTGACAAAATAGCAAACAGTGAGCTGGGCATGAGGATTTGTTAAAGATACTGTCTTCTGGCTGAATCCAGCAAGGCAAAAACCATGCTTGGTGACAGTAATTTGTTTATTGCCCAAAAGAGTTCACGAATTGCTTTTAACAGCTGATTGCTACCTAGAAGGGAGGTAATTCTGGTCTCAATGCTTTATCTTTTGTAATGTTCTTGTCTGTAGTGTCATAGCAATTAGGTTAGCACCCGAGAAACCTATTAATCATTTCAGTAACTGCTAAATTGCATAAGTGTGTCGATTTGGAATCTTAGGGTGAAAATAGAAGATTAATGAGCTGATCTCAGTTCAGTGTGATAATCCTAGAACTAAATATCTGGTGCCTGTCTTGTTTTACAGAGTTGATAATATAAATTTTACTTTCTCTAAACTCTACCTTATATCAAGCAGGAAATGGGGTAGGAGACGGGTTCAGAAGTGGGAAAATAAAGGGACATTAAACCAAGCAACACACAATCAACAGAGAGATATTTTTTTGTTATAGACTAAAGTAAATAATGGCTTAATGTGTTGTAGGAGCTGCAAAGGTTCTTCCCTTCCATATTCGCTGAGGCAAATTTGATGAGTCTTCCAAGGAAGGCTGTCCTCTTCCTGTGACTTGACTACCTTCGAGTGGTACCTGCAAGTCACTCGGATTTTGAGTCTGGATTAGCCCTAGTCAGGTACAACCTACAGAGTCCAAAATCAACTTTGGTTGTTCAACTCTCAGGAAGGTTTTAATAATCCTTTCACACTCTTGGTCTCCCAGCGCTAATGACTACATCTGGCTTTGATATATTTTACATAAAGTGTCAAAAAATATCAACCCCTTAGTTAGGAAACTGTTCAAAACAGAAGGAGAAAAAAGAAAATATTTGACAGACAGAAGGCAATAGCCCAATTTATGATAGCTGGAATTATGGAGATTATTCTGAGTGCGTCTCTCCTCAAATGTATACATATCTTTAAAAGTATATAGTTTTGGAGGGATTTTCTTTGTCACAATTTTGAAGGGATTTTTCCCTCAGCTGGCTTCTATAAAAGAAATTCTACTATAATATAAACAAAGCAAATATTGGTGTAATGTCTAGGAATAACAACAACATCTTTTTATTTCCTTAAATCTAAGGGCTATTCTATTTCATTGGAAAAATAGTTCATATGAAGTAGTGTTCCCAAGAGGAATTTAATATAGATTAAAAAATAAAAAATAACAAAACAGGAAACTTGCAGAAAGGTTTGTGGTTTAGTGAAACCCACAGACCATTTACCAACATTTTTGACATCTTAGCCATAACAGAACTTTGAAAAACCTTTTGTTTAGAGGAAATCGCCCATAGCATGGTGAAAAAAAAAAAAAAAAAGCCCACCGCCTTCAACACCCTAAGGTCTTGTACATAAATCAAATGTTACTCTGCAACCAAGTGATAAGAAGGTAGAATATGAATATCACTGTTTATTTAAAAATCTTTAAGGATACGTAAAGTTAGATGTTCCCTTTGCACATTTCTACATACTCAAAAGGGAGAGGTCAAATTAATTAAAGTACCTGTAACAGCTAACACTAAGAGCCAAAACAAAAGACAAGAACTAAAAACTCCTCTTTGTCTTAGATGTTGAAATAGTTCTCTGATATTTATATTTGTCATAGAATTAATTGGATATGTATTTCTGTTCTAAACATCCGCTTGCATATTTAAGCACAAGTCCTGACATTTATGATGATTAAATACAGAGTGAATATACACGAAACAGTAGTAACATTTTCCTTTACATCTTTGCTCAAAAATTGTATATTCCTTTGGGATCATGAGCTCTTGATATATTTGGAGAATTAAGGGAACAAGTTATGATTTTACATCAATCTTTTCCAAAGTTCATTACATGCATCAAATAGCAACTAGTGTTTTCTGCTATAATATAGCTAGTAGGTAATAGCTAAAATTTGAACCCTCATTTCTCTAACTCCAAAGGTTCTCATCTTAAATTCTGTATCTACACTGCCCATCAGAGTGGCTCAGTGGTGGGCTATCAGGAAAGAAGAGCACTCCTTTCCTTTTATCAGCCTCTTGTTTTGTTTTCAAGGTCTTAAATTTACAGAGTTGATGAGAATGGGGGATTTTGTAATATATTCGGAATTAATTTATAATTTGCAGGTGTGTTTTTGGGTTAATTAAATCATTTGATAATTGTGTATTATAGATCATTTGATAATTGTGTATTATAGATCGCTAGCAAGTGATTTGGTCATGATACTTGTCTATTCTATAAAGTACATTACCTCTGGAATGCTGGGGTAAAAAGCTATCATCAATAACTTAAAATTTACTTTATGCCTGTTATAGATTATAGAAAGGTACATATAGTTTGCAGCTAAAAAAGTACAATAGGTAAAGGCATTAATAGAAGCATAAAAAAAAGCCATGAGCTGATTTAATCTGCAATACTTTCCAAGGGAATAGGGAATCATTTCTGCAGAAGATTGTCTTTGAGCTGGGCCCTGAAGGGTGGGTATGATAGTAAGAGATGGAGGTGCAGAAACACCACTACAGGGAGTAGTGACAGCAGTAGTGAGTAAGGCAGGAGGGTTTTCAGGTAAGGAAATGTTTTTGGAATTGACTGGATGATAGAGTTTGTGAAGACTAGTTTGAGAAAATGGAATTCTTGGAAATTATATTATAGATAATTGACGAGCCATTGAAATTTTCTAGCAGGGCAATAATAAAATGAGAGCCAAAATGGAGTGTGTTGCTATAGGAAGAGAGAAGTGTCAGGGAAACTAGCATACTAATTCAGAACTCCAAGTCTGCATCCAGAATATTCTTTTAAACTGATTGCTTATCTAGAAAGCAAATAATTTGTGTATGCTTTTTAAAATGAATGCTACCTTATTTTAATGGTGGCTAATTATCATAAAGGTCATTATAACAACACAAATATACATAGTGCATGACATCTCTTTTTGTGCTTTCTCTATTCTTAAAAGTAGGTTATATATTTAGGATCTTAGGAAAGTGCTAAAGAAGGAGGAAGAGGCTGTGTTCATTATGGGTTAATTATAACATGGCTCCGTCATTAAACACAAGAAACACTTTGCAATTTTATTGAAATATACTAGTTTCAGTACCTGGGATAACTATACTGAGATAGTGAATAGAAAAAAAATCAACACTGCAATATTCACATGAAGGCAAAAATCTGGTTTTCTTGATCTCAGAGAACATCTATAGAAACAAACATTCCTTCAATCAGTTGCAGAGTTGAACTGTTCTGACCTGGGAAAGAAAAATAATAAGCTAGAGTAACAATGTGTTCAGAAAAATTAGAGTCAGCTAATCAATTTTCAGTAACTCTCTGATTTATATGTCTAATAACATGACTGGCAATTTATAGTCTCTATCACTAAATCTCAAAATACAATTTGCTGCAGCCATAAGCAATTTGTTTAGTGTAAATGGCCTTTAATCCCCTTGATGATTGATTAATCTATAAATCACCAAAAGAGCCACATGAGCCTGAAAAAAAAGGATTCCCTAGTTTTCTTATTTATTTTTAATTTTTAAATTCTGTATTATTACCAATAAAAAAAAATAAGTCAAGTCTTCCAAACATCAAAGATAAAAATTTTAATTAGCAAAATATGAAAACTCTAGTTATTGTTACTATTAAATCATTTTGAAATGAACTCAGCAAAACATATACGGTTGTTTGGGGGTTTAGGGATACTTTACTATGACCTAATTTACTTGAAAATCCTACAGAAGTGTATATGATTTGCTAGGCCATAAAAAATATTCATCTTACTTATTCTGTAGAATCTGTAAGTTTCTTTGTCATTTAGATAGGGGGGTAATCAATTTAAGACAAAAATATTTTTGAGGAAAACAAAATGCAAAGTAGAATATTCATTTTGAAATATGAAAGGTGGTCATTGATACGTTTAGTGACAACAAGTAAAGACTTAACTCAGTTTATTTCATTTAGAGAGAGAAGGTAACTGATAACACAGTGTGACTAAAAGGAAAAAAACACATGTTTTTGAATGACTTTCTATTTCCTTCTGTAGGGATTAAAGCACATAGAGTGACATGTACATGGGATTCTATTATGCTTGTGATGAACGGGCTTGTTGGTAAGGATTATTATTAGAGGACTAACTATAATAAAATATATTCCTCAACTTTCTATACATTGAAAATTCCATAACCCTCCTTATCTTACTTAGGGTAACCCGCATGGACAATTTACCTTCCCCTCTTATACTCCAATACGGAACTGGATCAGGGATATTTCCAACATTACCCAACTAAAGAAAAAAACATGTCTGTGTGAAACAGGACTTGCTCAATTTTTGTCAATTTCAGTGTTCAACACCAAATGTTTGCCTTTATATTATTTTCTCCCCATCAAGGTGGCCTCAAGTTAATGTTGGACTTTCAGTGATACTTACAATCTGGTGAGTTTGGTGATCACACTTCTTAATGCTGAAAGCAAGTTGGAAAGAAATTTGATTCTGTTGCTTCCTGTTAGAACATTTCAAAATACTCAGATGTCAAATAGGAGAAACTGATTTTGATAGAATTCTGGGCTCAGCCTGTGCAGCATACCCTTACAGGGCTGTATTCACTCCCATTCTAATCTTTCCGGTGAGCAGACTGCTCAGGCATTATTCACGCATGTCATAGGAAGTGGGTAGTTCCATTTAGTGATTTACAGGCTTGGTTGCTTTTTGTTGAAGCCTGAATAAAGTGACAGAAATCTTTTTTACTCAGGATTGTTCTTGGCATAGCAAATGCAAGATATTCAGCTAAAATAAATACCCGTGAGAGTCATAAATGCCATTAAGGACTTGCATTCAAAAGGAATGCGGAAGTTTGGCTTGAATAAAGAAAAAA